>NW_025223656.1:662475-1138777 GCF_014066325.1 Apis laboriosa
TTTTTTTTTTTTTTTTTTTATAAAACAAAATAATTATATCGTATGCATAGTGTTTCAGTGTTTTAACTTAGAAACATGTAATTTTAGAAATTATTTAAATTTAACTTGGATTATCTTGATCTGATATATCTGGAAACTAAACTTTGTCGAAATAAATGTTTTTTTGATGTGGTATCAAAAATCGAAGAATGTCCTCGATGTTGATATTGATTTTTGATAAATACAAAAAAAAAAAAAAACAATTTAAAACTGCGAAAAATACCACGAAAATGTAAAATAGAATTGAACACTGATGATGATACATGTATATATGAAAGCGTTTGTGAAAGAAAAGATTATGGAAAATGGAAAATTTGTTTTCATTTTTCGCATTTCTTGAGAAAGATCACAACTGTATGCGTCAATCGTCATAGAATAAGAAATCTCCATGATGCATACATTCACGTCATCCCTATTGAACACATTATCCCAATTAAACAAAAATTGTTTAGAAAGATATATTTGAAGTTGATTTTGTCTTGACATTGTGCCAAGATCATAAAGTTGTTCTGCAATTAACTTACTTCTCTTTTTAATAGGAATTCTTGTAATTAATTTAGATTCTTTGAAGAAACAAATATTTTTTATTCTTATCGATTTTTTCAACTTGATCTTCTGATTTTAAAATATTTGATTTGAAAATTAATCTTTATAGTTAAATATTAAACAGATTAAAAAATCATATTTTTCTTTGAGATTGTTTTAAATATCATTAAAATATGTAAATTAATGATAAATTAATGACTAAAATTAATGACTAAAAAGTCATTTATTATCTTTTAACATAGTCTTCTAACATTTATCAGAGGTTAAGTATTATCCAGTAAATGCCTAAAATTAAATTTCTTCTGTATATACAAGTCATGTAAACTATTAATAAACTCAATAGATATAATAATAAATCAAATTTTAACTAAGCATTATATATAAAATATACTATGTAATTTCTTGTAATTAATAAATATTATTACTCAATTTCTTTTTGTATAATTATATATTTCTTTTGATATAAATAGTATAAGAAAAATAACTATTATAAATTATATAATATTAATAAATGAATAAAAATTTTTTCTTTTTTAAATTTGTTTTTTTTAAATTAGATGAATGATTAAAATTTTATTATTTATTAATAATATTAATAAATTCATATTAAAATGTCTCATATTATTATTTATTCGTCATTTTACTTGTTGCCATTATATCGCATTCAAATATAATATTCAAATCTTCATTAATATCTGAAATTATGATTAATGCAAAATAAGTTACATTTTTTAGTTTCTTCAAATTAGATGAATTTCATTAAAATACAGAAACTTTCCATTATGGCAAAAAAAAAAAAAAAAACAAAAAAAAATATAAACGATACCAATTATTATAAAAAGAAATCATCTTCATTTTGTTCAAATCTTAATTATTGTCAAAAATTCCATCATTATAATCAAAATCTTATCTCATATTCTCATATTATCTTATATTTGTACTTTTATCTCTATTTTAATAATAATAGGATTAACTAATAAACAAAATAAATATCGGAGAGAAGAGGACACCACAGAATTTTTCTGAACTTTTTGAAAAAATAACATTTTATCTTACAGTTACATTATTGAATTCTTTACATCAACAATAATGTTATAATATTAAAAATATATTGTTATTTAAAAAAAAATAAAGTAATTGTTTTATCTAAAAAAATATTTTTGACAATAATTAAAATAATTTCAAATATTGCAATTCGTCATCGATTGAAAACTGTCCAACTTCTCTTCAAAATATTTTTTTTTCAGATTATGAACACTTTGTATAAAGAGGTACTTTATAAATTTCTCAGGCTCTTTATTAGGACCTCTTAATCTAGCAGGGCCTCTATCTAATTCTCTACTTGATTTGAATCAAAATTCGAACATGTGAAAGATTGCCAGAATTGAACCATTCTAAATATGAAACTATAAATTTGAATCCAACAGATAGATTTTGAATCCAAAAGATAAATATAATTATAAAGCATTTGTCTCCTGCAAATTAATTGAAAGACTCTTCGCGTGACCCTGCTTTTCTAGGGCACGTGCTCATAAGTATCGGTATTTCGGGGAACGTTAATACCTCACTATCCAGACGGATAGAGAGAGAACAGAGCGAAACATCCACTCCTGTACATTGTTTGCGGCTTGGAATCAATAAAAGCATAGCTTTAGGCGACGGTGGTCACCATGGCAACCAGAGACCCATCCATGTACCTTGTTTCTCTTCCTTTCTCTTTCTCTCTCTCTCTCTCTCTCTCTCTCTCTCTCTCTCTCTCTCTGTCACATATACACGTGCACGCACCTTCTCCTTCTTGTTCTTCTCCACAATCTGTCTCTCTCTCTCTCTCTCTCTCTCTCTCTCTCTTCGCTTCTCGAACATGTATACGTACCATACTATTTTCCTTCATTCTCTTTTCCCGATTCACGAACATCTAGTTCCCTTTCTACTTTCCTTCCTACTTTCAAAACTCGGTCCTCTCTATTTCATCCCCTTTTCCCCGTTTCTGTTCTTTTTTTTTTCATTTTTTTTTTTTCGAGTTTAATCCTTGCACACGTAACGTCCAATCCTCTGTTTTCTTCACTGTCTCCATTTTCGCATACTTTTTCCACTCTGTATCTTCCCCCCTTCTCCGGTTTTTCATTTTCCTTTGCTCATCCAACCTTCAATCATTTTTTTTTTCCGTTTTTTTCTTTTTTCTACTTTCCTTTGAACACTGTTATGTCATATTTTTTTGTTTTCTCGTTCTTATTCCTTCATATATTCAAACGATTTTATATTTCCATTTGTTAAGTCCAGTTTTCGTATCTTTTCCTGATCACTTTTTATCCAAGATCAGTTTATTTTCCACGCGTACATCACATTATTCTGTTTATTTTATAATTATTTTATAATTATAATTATATATATTTTATAATTATTATATATTATTAATTATTATATATTTAGTTCTAATTATTAGAGAATATTCTTTTATATTTTCTGTACTTTATTTATTTTTTAAATCTCTCTCTTTATTATATATATTTGCACTATATAGTTAAGTAGTGATCTAGGAAAATTCACTTTTCCTAGATCACTCATTCAAATTTTCACTTGCTTCTTATGCAGTCTCTATTATGTTTTTAAAACTTAAACAAATTTATTTTTTTCAAAATAATCAAGCTGATCTGTATCATATTTATCATTTTTTTATTTATAGTTTATAAAAAGTTATACATTTTGAGAAATGAAAAAGCTTTTCTTCTTTAATATTATTTTTAACATTATTTTCAGATATGAAAATGAATAATAATTCAAAAGGAGAATCTTAAGAAAATGATTAAGAAAATGAAAAAAATAAAAAATTTTTATTCATGTTATAACTTTTTTGAAAATCCTCGTTATAATTGAACATATATGTATCAACATATAAGTATAAACATAAAAATGTATAATTGTAGTATAATTTATCACACACAATTTTATATCTTAACCATTATAATACACATTTTATTTAATGTTTCTTTATGTTTCTTATTTAATTATTTTATTATACAGTATATGTAATTGAATACAGTATTATAAAATGATTGAATTATTTGTCTTACTTTTGATCTTGTCTTATCTTAAAAAATATACAACCACAAAAAATTTATATATTTCATATATATATTATTATTTATCAATATATTATTTACGAAAAATAATACAAATTTTTTTTTGTAACTTTTCTCTTGTTTATCATTTTCAGAAAAATAATATATCTTATAAGATATATATTTGTATATTTTCTTATCTCTAAAAAGAATGATACAACTTTCTTATCTAATATATAATATATAACATATTATATAACTTGTCTTTATTTCTTTTGTCTTTTATTTTCTCTTTATTTTTAAAATTATCTGATTGTTATTTATTATTCAGTAATTATTTTTTTTGAATATTTATTTATTTAATAAATCTTATCATTGTGTATATTTTACAAAAAAAATTTCTTTATCAAAATATATTATTATAAATGTATCATGTTATATATCTATATGATTGTTAATTCTTTCGTTGTTAAAAGAATAAGATATTTCCATCTATCTTCATATTTATGATATTATAGATACAATAATGTGAACGAGATATCTGGCTATCATGACGCCATCTACGATGCTATGATGGACGAAGTATCTCGTGAATCTTTCATTAGTATACGAAATACTTCATCAGAAAGTTTGAAATAAAGAATTGATTTATGTAACATTTCGCTATCCATGAAGATTCAAAATCGTGCATAAAAAATATTACTATTTACAAATTAATTTTGTTTTTATACTATATAAAATGCTTGGTAATATGATGTTATATATATAATAAAACATCTTCGTTTCTTTTTAAATGAAATATATATAATAGGATTCAATAGAAAAAAATCTCACTTGACATAACAATATATGATTTACAAAAATAATCAGCAACAGAAAAAAAATAAAATATTTTCATATTTAAGCATTTTTAGAAAAAAATAAAAATAATTATTTGGCAAAAATATAATATATTTATTATTTATTATTTACTGAAAATTTCTTAGAAATGAATAATATATATACATATATGATTATATTATAATGATAAAAAGTATATATGTATAATATCATATATATATCGCATAACTACGATATACCTAATTAAAAATAATTAATATAATAATAAAATTAATAAAAAACATTAATAAAGAAAATATAATAATATTAAAACAAAACAAAAAACTTCAAGTGAAAAATAAATTTAAAAAAAATAATAAAATGACTGACAATCAATCATCTAAAGATAATTGATTAGATCAAATCTAAAAATAATAGAAAGCTCCAAATAGGATAATTTAGATTTTTCGCAAATGAATATTTTTGAAAAAATTTTTTTATGTTATTTAAATATGGTTCAAATTGTTTTAATGTTAAAAGGTTAATAAAATTATTCAAATTGATCTTTGTGTAATTTTAAACGTTTTTTATATCGAACTTTTTGAACCTTATATATACCCTCTTATATACATAAATTTCTTGAATTTAAACACTTAAGGGTTAAAATTCATTTCGTTTAACTCGATACTTAAATTTAAATTTTAAAGAATTAAAAAAAGAAAGATTTGAAAAATAATAACATTTTCCAAATATACAGTTTCGTACGAAATACTTCATGTATAATTTGCACACGCAAATTAATGACAGCAAAATTTCACAATTATCTAGAAGGATACAAAAAATTAAATTATTTGATAATAATTTAAATGAATAAAATGATAATGAATAAAATTTTAAATTAATAAATTAATAAATATTATTCGTGAAAATAATTATTGTAATTATTTCATTATACGATATTACATATTATAGAATGTCTTTTCAAAATGATAAAAGAATATTACCATTTAAATTTAAATTCTCAAAGCTCTTGATTTTACATGTCTCTCGAAATGGTCAAACCGATTTCTTTTGTTTTACACGCACACATGCAATGTCATTTGCAACAAATGCTTTTAATGAAGTTATTTTGCTTGTTACGATTATTATACGTGATATCATTTCATTTCGAAGGAACGAAATACATACACGGCAGATTGTCAATTCATATAATTTTTATTCGAGTTAATTAGTTAATTACGATACAAACATGAAAATATATAGAGTGTTTCGTTTAACTATATACGATCGAACATTTTACAAAAGTTTAAAATTAATTATCCAAAAAATGTTTTAACAAAAATTATTTATAGATCGAATAATAGAGGAGATTTCAAGATCAACTACATTTCTTTAAATGAAATATTCAATTTATATATTCAATTTTGAATGTATAAAGTTGATCTTAAAAAATTCGTTTATGAAAATATTGATTTATTTATGTTCTGTTTATTCTATTATGTTCTGTATCTTATGTATCTTATTCTATTTATGTTTTGGAGATATTTTTTTATTGCAATTTAAAAATTCAAAGATTGAAAGATAATAATTGTTTATAATTGATATATTTGATTTAGGATATAAAAACAAAACTTAGACGTTTTTTTCATTATATCGTATCATATATATTGTAAATCTACATATTGATTTACATATATCGAAAATATCGTTAATAAAAAATGTCAAAACTGCAAGAATATATAAGAAACCGATAAAGTATCATTTTGGCTCCATTATGCAGAAAATTGTGCAAAAAAAATCAAAAGTTTTCATTTTTTCATTTATTTATTTATGTTATCCTTTATTTATTAAAAATTCTTTCCTCTTGTAGTCAAATATTATATCTAATATTCATCGCTCTAATTGTAAAAATAATGCTTGCATTTGTTTATTGTTGCATTTTGAAAAATATCTTTATTAAATAATATTAAATAATAATATTAAATAATAATATAAAGAAATAAAAGTAAATAAATAAATAAAAAAACGAAAATTTCTTTGTTTATATTTTCATCAATTTTTTGGAGCAGAAAAGCTAATCTCTAAAAAATTTTTTTTCTTAATTTATCGATTGTCTATTTATCTACTCTTTTTACAAAATTTTTATTATTGAACTGATAATTATATATTGTTATTTTTAAAATAATAAAAACAATAATTTTTTTAATCTTTTAACTTTGAATATATATTAAATTAAATACAAAATACAATAAATTTATCTCTTATTTTTTACTTCTATGTACAGTAAATAGATAAAATAAAATTTTTTAATAATTATTGTATTTTTTTCAACTCGATATAGAAAAATTCAAATATTTTTTTGAATAAAAGTGAATAGTTTGACGATGAAATATCAACATTTTTGTTATTGGAAATTTAATGGAATCATCAGTAAAAAAAAACGAATAAGGAAAGCCTATATTCATTTTCAGCCAATTTTTTATCTTGATGGATTTCGGCGTATCTGACAATTTTAGGAAAAAATGAACTATCATAGAAAACCAGAATATAATGTAATTTATATAGCAAAGTGGATCTAACTCAATGTAAAAAGTGCTGGATTATTTAAAAATATTTGTCTAAATTAAATTTCATTTTTTACATTAATTTATTTTTAAAATATCAGTTTAAGTTAAATTAAATCCTAACTTCTGAAAATGAAATAATAAAAACAATATAAAAATTTTTTTTTTTTTTTGATAAAAATATATTCATAAGTACTAAATTATAGTAATTTAATAGGAAATTTAAATTAAGAACCTAAATCGTATTTATTTCATAAAAATAAACAGTAAAGATCAGATGTAAAAAAAAATAATTTATTGCATAATTTGTTTTAAAAAAAAGAACATATAATAAAAAAACATCTACATCTACATATAATCAAAATATAGTATAAATAAATTTTTCAAAATTAAATGTGTAAAATTNTAAAATAAATTAATTTAATATATATTTTATTTATATAAGAATATGATACTTTTTTAAACTTTCACTAAAATAAACTTTCATAAAAATTCACTTTCTAATTCAGTTATTTTATTTTAAAATAAATTTTAACATAAGATTTATATTTCAAGTTTATTCAATTCATATGTCTAGTTAAAATCAAAATGAAATATTTCAGTTTTACTTAATTCATTTATCTAATAAAATGAAGTTTTAAAAAAAATATTTAAAACATAATTTTAATCATTTTTATCAAAAAAAAAATTATATTATTAATTATTATATCAAATATCAATGCTGTTTATAAATATAATGCTGAATAATACAAATAATTTTATATTCTTTTTAAAGTTTATAACTCTAATAATAATTAAACGTATTTACTTCATCTCTGCAGTATTAAATAATTTTATATATATTTATCGTAAAAATTATTTTTTAAAAAAATTTATAAACATTCATATTATTTATAAAGTATTTACATAAAATATTCTATTAGGTTTTTTGCAAATGAAATGATCGAATTCTTAATTTTATAAGATTTTTGACATTTATAGCTTCATTGAAAATGATTGTTTAACTTCATTTTTTGTCTATCTTTATTAATATAAATTTTTCACAAAAAAAATTGTTTATTCTTTTAACATAATTTTATAAAAATTCATTACTAAATATTTTTATTCAAATTTGATATTGAAACATGTTTTTTTTTTTTTACAATAAAACAATAATAATAAAATTATTTTATCTAAATTTTATATATATATTTATTTAACTTTAAACATATATAAACATAGTTAAGATGTAATAAATATTACTTAATTGTATATTTAAGATATTATATTTTGAATAATTTTATATATTTATAAAATCGATCATTTCATGTTATATAACAATCTAAATGATTTAATGATCTTTAAGGGATCAATTATTTGCATTTAAATTTGTTTTTTTTCTGAAATATTTCAAGATATATTTCAAGATATAAATTTATTCGTTGTAATTAATATTTTTTCGATTTTCAAAATATACAAATAAATCGATTTGTAAAATTCAAAAGCAAAATATCCCGCTTTATGAACGAACAGTATAACGAGCAACTCTTCGAATACGCAAACTCCATGAAGAACGTCGATAAATGTCACGCGCGTTACAGAAAAGAAAATCCAGTTGAAAACATTATTGAAAAGATCGACCACAAAAAATCGAACAGAAGTTCGACTCATATTCCAAGATCAGTAATTCAACAGTCGATCATTAAATCCAGGTAAATGATACAATTTATTAATTTCTTTATGCGCATTAAATTCGCACAATTCAAGTTGACTAAAAAACATCGGTGCCAATCTCAAATTAAGGTTAGGTTAGGTTAAAGGTTAAGATAGAATAACCTAATCTGAAGCAAAATAGGTTCTAATTTCTTCGATTCGAGAGTATGTTTCGAGATATCTATGAATATTGAATTTTGAGAGATAAAGAGCGGGTTATTTGAAAATTTATTCGCAAAATATGTATTCATTTCTTTTTAGACAAATATAATGATTAAATATATATATAATGATTAAATATATAAAAATGTTTAATAAGCAAGAGAATAATAATTTTATTCTTCTAATGATTAATTTTTTAAAAATATTTTTTTATTTATAAATTTTTATTAGATTTTATTATACTAAAAATATTTTTGACAAATATCAAAATAGAAGAAATGTCAAAACATTATTACATATTATATTATTTTTCAGATTCAAATGTAAATTAATCTTTCATTCTTTATTTTTTCGCTTTAATATAAACAATTCACATTATTTAATTTATTGATTTTCATTTTTTTTCAATATGAGAAAAAGAATATTTAAATCTTGATAAACAAATGAAAAATATTTTATATATGAATTATTTTATATAATACATATTATTCTACAATGACTTGAATAAGTAAACAAGTTTTTTTTTATCTATAAAACTTGCTTTGAAAGATATAAATTGCTTTTATATGATAACAAAGTCAAATTTAATGTTTCAGTTAAAGTATATTCTTTATGGATATAAATAAAAGAAAAATATGTATAAATTGGAAAATTATGGAAAAATATAATAATAAAAATATGTATTGTTATCGCAATAAATTATGATAAGAGACAAAAATAAATTGACAATGTAATTAACTAGTAATGTCAAATATATTCAATATTTAAAAATATTTATCAATCCTATCAATATAAATTGAATTTATTATTTTGTAAAGATCATTTTAATTTTATTTCATTTCAATGAATCAATCATCAATATTTCATATCAGCAGGTACCCCATATTAATTCTTGTTTGATTTATTTTATTTTTAAAGCAAAATTTAATTACATGAAATTGAATAATTTTATTTGTTATTAATCAAATATGGTTTCCTTCCAATTCATATATTTTTTTCATTTTTTTTTAAGAAGATTTTTCTAAAAGATTTTTATTAATTATATTTATATTTATATATATATTAATTATATTTATAAAATATTTATATTTATCTATTTAATGTATTAAATGTAGAATCAATAAATTAACTATTTACGAATCAAATGAAATACAATGAAATTTGATTTCTGTATTACTCATTCAATTAAAAATTCAATAATTAAGATTGCATATTAGAATTTAAGCAATATTGCATTCTTTAAAAAAATAATTAATATTAATTACATAATAATAATTTCCAAAAAAAAATTAGTTTAAGAAATATTTTTTTGAATATTTTTTTGAATGTTATAAAGCTTAAATAAATGTTATAAAGCTTAAATATTATATAAAAGATAAGAAAAATACGAACATAAATTTTTCTATCATTTTTATTGATATATAAATTTTCAGAAATATTTCACATTTATTAAAAAATAGAGATTATTTATTTAATGAAGGAAATAATTTATGAAGGAAATAAATATTTATAAATAAGTATTACACAATTATATTATTCTCTGAAAACAATTATTACATGTAAATTCAATTTACTATCTGCTCTCTTAGAATTATGACTATCAATGATAACTAATAATTTGATTATTATATATATTTAAAATATCGTTAAAATAGTCAATAACACAAGTAGAAATAACTAAAGTAAACTGCAATATAATTTTTTAATAAAGCTTATTTTTATTGAAACTCAATAAGTAAATAATAACATAAATAACATTTTTAAATATCTTAATAATAACTTTGAATAAGAAAAAATATTCTAGTCATTTGTATTTCAATATAATTTCGTCTATTTACAATATCTCAACGATATTATCAGAATATATAAAAAATTATCAATAACATATCGATAATCACAATTATCATTATCTCAAATATGTATATTTATACATGTCAGAGAATCGCTCTCGCAAAAAATATCATAAATTATTAGAAATACATCTTTATTAAATATTAAGTCAATGATGATGAAGATTGAATTAACATTGTTTTTTTTTTATTCCATTAATGAATACAATAATATTATTAATATAAATACAATAATAATATTAATGAATAATAGTATTTGAATGCATATATTATATATATTCTCGATTGAGATTTTTGATCGAAGCGATATTCCAGGGAAAAAAATCTAGGTCCCCTGTAAGGCGACACAGGTACATATGGGCTCTTTCAGTGAATGGACCAAATGATATAAATTATTTATAGATTTCGACACCAAAGTGAGGAGGGGGAATCGAGGGTATTCTGTTCCAACTGGGATGTATACCCCGGGGGGGTCCACTTGCATCGAAAGCCCCTTGAGGCCCCCTCAACATATGCATTTTCACTCGGCCACCATAAGCCTATATAAAATTGATTCCTAAGTACCCTGGATTCCTGTCAATCTCGCGTGTCTTTTAACACCTATCTTCATTTGTTCTTTACACAAATATTCACGAGTGTTCGATTTGAGTGTAAACATGACTAAAAATGACACTTTGCTCTTCCCTTACTACCACTTTTACTATTCGAAAAAAATTATTTCAAAATCTTTATTCATTATATATTTATCAAAACCTATATAGATTTCATTAAGATAATTCAAAACATTTTTCTTAACTAATTTTTTAAATTATTATATATTATGTATATAATAAGTAATATGTATATATTTTTTTATATTAGATTGATTTTTATATTAATTTTTAAATTTTGATAAAGAAATATTTAATTATCATATTATTTGTCTTTCCTTAACATTATTTATTTTATTTATTTTTTTAAATATATTTTTAAATATATTATTACAATTATTACTAAGGATATTTAATTTAATTCAATTTAATTAATATTTAATTTAATTCAAAAAATATAATTCAACATATATGAAATACTTATAAAACATATATAAAATACATACAAACGCATATATATGTACATATATGTACATATAAACTACACTATATACAAGTATTTTTTTTATTTTTATTTTTTTTTTTTTTGTGAAATTTTTATTCTTATAACTAAGAATTAATTTATTTACGAATAATTTGATTATCTTTCTAACAGAAAATTAAAAAGTACTAAATTGTAGATGATCTATTATATAAAATATAAATATATTATAAAATATACAATAAAATATATATTGTAAAATAAGAAAAATATTTTTATAAATGAAATATAAAATTATTTATTTAGGTAATGATTTTAATTATTTAATTATAATATTTATTTTTGTTTGATTTAATTAAAGTAATATTTGTTATTAGTTTAATTATATTTATTATTGTCTTGTTTTAATTTAAATTGATAAAAAAAATTAATTCTATTATAAATATTTGTATATATATAATTGTTACTAATTATAAAAAAAATAGAAAATAATTAATGAATACATTTTAAAATCAATTTTTTATACGTAAAATTTTCGTACGTTATGTTTTCGTACGAATTTTCATACGTTATATTGTTTTATATTATTTTTAAATTTTTAATGTTTAATATTGCATATAAGTTCTTTTAAATGTAAATAAAAAATTTTGATTTTTTTCAACGGGACATTCAAATATATTTTGTTCATCAATGATAACAAATTTATGACTACGAATAGGAAATTGATGTTATAAAAAAGAAATATTTGAAAATTAATATATTAATGTGTTTTCAATATTGAAATAGAAGAAAAATATATGGAATGTTTCTTATAATTTGAAAAAAAACATTCATATTTTCTATTAAATCCTTTATAATTAAATTTCTTTTTTTCTAAGAAATTTATCTATTACCGATAAATATTGTAAATTTTTAATTCTTAATCAATTATAATTAGCTCACTTGAATTATTAAATTCATTAAATATGAGAATTAATATCGAATAATCATTACTTTCAATGCAATATTTTTTAAAATGAAAAATAATTCTTGATTACAACTCTCAAGAATTTTATTTTCAAATGCGAATAGTAATAGTTAAAAAAAATTTTAAACAAAAAAATTATTATAATTAAATTATAATTTAATTTCTTAGAAACTAAATATATTAAGAAGAAAAAAGACATATCATTTTACAACTATCAGTGTATACGTTTCATAGAGTTTTAAACGATTGCAAAGTTCTTGACGAGTGATGTGTAGCAAATTTGAAGACGGGCCCAGAGCATCGTGCACTGCACCCCCCGGGGTCCAATCTAAATCAATGGGCTTGTGGGTAATCGCATAATAATTACTAGGACCCCCTCTACCGTCCATCTGTCGTTAGCCAAGGGTGTTCAACCCCTACAAGTGACAGTGGACAATGCTGGGGCAACGTAGACGATCATCGTGTCTCAGCAGGTCCTATTGTTATTGAGTATTGTAAGGAATATCGCAGAATGTCATCCAGTTTTTCACATTTTTATATTTTTCGATTTATACGTGTAATATTTTTTTCTATTTATCATTATTTATTATATACACCTCATATTATTTAATAATTTGACATTTATTAACTATATACATACATATTATTTATTTATTTTTATTATAATAAATAATTAATTTAACAAACTTATTTTTTAATAATAGAATTTTTAATTATAAAAATAAAATTTTCATCTTTGGACTATCCTGATAAAAGTTATAAGTGAAAATAATATTTTATTTTTGTTTTGAATTTTTTTTTTCGTTAGATATTTTTGAATTAATAATGAATATTAAATTATAAATTTATTATATTAATAATGAAATTAATAATTGAAATAATAATATTTTTTCAATTCTAATTTAATAAATTTCAAAAATATTTCAAAATTAATAGATAATTGTAATATATTTATATATATATTTATATTATATGTTATTTATTAATTATTAAACTGTTTCAGACAAATGATAACTACAATTATGATCGGTTTATGCATTGGATTTTCGACTGGTTTACGTGGACCACATCATCCGCGAAGCGCTGTTTCTCACCATCATTACGCCCCGCAAAAAGACGTGAAAATAACGCAAGATACAGAATTATTACAGGATGCTACGTTAGTTAATATTTAAATTATTACTTGATTCATTATTATTATATTATATTATTAAATTATTACTATTTTAATTAAATATATATTTATTTCACTTTATTATTTATTGTTCATAATTTTATTTTATAACAAAAAAGGAGGATCATTAAATAGATTTAAATTCCTTGAAAAGTTTCTCTCTCATAATTTTCTTTTTGAATTAGTTGAATCTTAATAACAATTGAAGAAAAGTAAATTTAAGTAAATTTAAGAAAAAAAATTATTTTAATTAAATTATAATTTATTTTTTAGAGATTAAATATATAAGATATTTGAATTACGTTATATTTGAATACGTTTCTATTTTACATTATGCCAATTTAATGAATATTAAACAATGTAATGAATTCTGTAATGAACAAAAAAATAATTTTAATTTAATATTAAAAATATATAAATTTTAATATAAACAATTCTAAGAATAATATCCCAGATTATCACTTACACTTCATATGATTTTTTGATTTATACATTTTTCAATATTAGTATTGAACACTCTTTTATTAAGTTTTATTCAATACTTGCGTAATTAAAAACTTTCATAAACTTTCAAAAACTTTTTTAATAAAATAGTAAATATAAAGAAATGTAAAGAATAAAATAATAATATTTCATTCTGCATATAACATTCAATGATTAAAATAAAAGAATATGACAATAAACTCATTGTTTTTTGATGATATTTAATTTAATATTCAAATATTTTTTTTTATATTTTTATATTTATATTAAATAAAATAACAAAATATTTAATTAAAAAACTCTCATTTTTATATTAAAAAATACTTTTCATTCAAAATTCTAAATAATATAAAATTTTGATTTTTTTAAATAAAATGTTTCTCATGTACATATTATAATATTTAGTAAATTGTGACATATAATATTTAATATTATTGTTCTTTATTATTTATATACATTTATTAGATATAACAAAAAAATTATAAATATAATATTCATTTTTTTCTGTAATGATCTTTTGAATATTTATGTGCACATAATATAAAAATAATTTTTGGTAGATTTGTATTCACTATTAGTTTTTTATTTATTCCATTGTTATAGAATTCTTTATTTCTTTTGATAAAATATCTATGTTTTCTCAATTTAATTTCTTGTATTAAATATCTTTCATGTTTTTCGAATTTAACTGTATTGGATTTCTTTTTTAAAAAAAATTTTTACAAAAATTTAAATAAATTACTAACTTCTCATCTAAAAAGTCTTTATTGTATTTTCATCTGGCTTTCGCACAAAATGTAATGTCTAAAGCTGTGTCCTCGTTGAAACAACGATGAAAATTTTTTTGCTGTATGCTGTTATTTTTAAAAAATATCCAACAAATGTCAAATTGTGAAAATATTTTGCCCATATTAAAGTCCAATATAATATAAAAAACATAAATTTTGATTTTAAAATTATGTTCATTATTAAAGTTATCTGTACGTAAGCAAATAGTTTGTTCCAGGTTGAAGAAAACTTGCTCCTTATAATTATAATAATATTTATTGTTATGTTAATGGTAAAAAAAAATGAAGTCAATGATGAAATCAATGATGATTTATTATTAAATTATTAAATTATTAAATTATTATTAAATTAATAATATTCGAAATTTTTTATATTTATCAAATATTCATATTTTTCATAACTTTTTAGTTAACTTAATAATTATTGTTCAATAATAGTATTTCAAAATTTTAGATAATCATACATCAATGTTCAGAAATAAGTGAATAATTACCACTATGTCTATGAATTGAGATACAATGTAAATTATTATAAAATAATATTTATAATTTATAAGTAATATACATTATGGAATCATTTAGAAACAAATTTAAGAAAAGTATTCAAAATTAAAAATATGTTTATAAAAACTTTTACAAATTGAATGGAAAAATATTAAGTATGAAATAATGAAAAAATTGATAACCAGAATATCAAAACTAGTAAAAGCAATTAAAAACAGTTGAATATATTAAAAAAAATGAATTATATTTAATTAATGATATATTAATGATATATTAAATATATTATTAGTAAAATATATTTTTTAATTTGATATTTTTGTATTTGACCAATTTTTTTGGATCAACCATGCAAAGATGTGATCACGAATATATTAACACTTTGTATAAATCGCATTATGATGGGAATATCTTGTAAATCAAGCAACAAAATACATAAGATTATATAAATATTTGTTTTTATTGTTTTTATTTCTATTCAATTGTTTCTTCAAACTTTACATCTACAAAAATATGTCCTTGTTGCTTTAGTGAAGATGCAGCTTAAGATATGTAAGATATATACTTTACAAAACACATTTAAATTAATTTAAATTTTCAAATTCTTAATATATAATTAAAAAAAATTTTCGTATATGAAAATAAGTAAAAAATTTGATATTTTTTAAATTTGAAAAATTATTTAAAAAAAATGATTTTGAAAATTTATTAAGTATGCATATAATTGCTAAAATACAATTTTTTGCTCATTATCATCTTATAATCAAATATCTAAAAACGCATCAAAAGTTTATCAATTATGTGATTAAAATATGCATGAAGTACATTATATTTATCATAAATTATTTAGTTTCAATATAATTTGCATTATTCATATTTTTTATTCGATCTATAATGCTACAGAAATTCGAAATATAAAAACGAAATTCCAGCCATTTAAAAGAAGATATAGGATCAATGGCGGACCAATTGGACTTTTCGAATATGACTGAACAGGAGATCGAATTCCACTATTTTAAGTATGTTCATATTAATAAATTATAAATAATATCTTTATTTTTCATTATATGTTATAAATTTTTTAAAAATAATATATCCGATATCTTATAAGAAAATTTTTTGTATTTTAAATATTGAGTTGAATAATAAGTTCGTTTTCGATTTTAAACAACTATTGATGTTGTATAAAATTTATAATATTTATATAATCAAGAATGTATGTGGATTATTTTTTTCTGTTAAATATAATAGTTTTTTATCTCATGAAAACTTTTTATCTTATCAAAGAATTCATATATATATATATGAATCATTAAAAAATTTAATGATTTTTTATGATTACATATTATAAAAATTATTGATTGAATAAATATTAATAATGTTAATAATTCCATGTATTATAAATTGAAATCAATTTCAATTGCTATATTAATCGTAGAGTTCACGATATCGACAATAATGCCAAATTGGACGGATTAGAAATTCTTTACGCGATTCAACATACATTTCACGAAAACAGACTTGCCAATGCTAAACGTGAAAATTCAAACGAAAACATGAAAACTATGGATTATGAAGATGATTTGCCCTGGATCGTAGGTATGTAAATTAATTGTATATAATAAATTATATATAATTTTTTCAATAATAGATTAAAAAACAAAAAAAAAAAAAGAAAATTTTTATTCATCGTATATTTATACACAAAATTATTTTCAAATTAAAATAAAATTAAAATAATATAATTTTATTTTAATATTTAATATTATCTATTTTAATATGTATTTTTTTTATATTCCATATTTTTAAATAAAATATTTATTTATTCTTGATATTCTTTAAATTCATTAATATGTAAATAAGTAAAAAATTATTCACTATTAGTTTTGAGAGCGTTAAATTATAAAGATAATTCAGATTTTTAAAATTCAGATTTATCTATTACAAAATTCCATCTATTATAATATTAAAGTATTATTATAGTATATATTAAAGTATAATATTAATTTTTCTTTTTTATTACATCTAAAAATTTAAGTTTATATACGTTTAAAAATTTGTTTTTTATATTGCTGGAATAATTATGTTTGCTATAATTTATTTCAATTAAAAAATTGATATTTAAAGACAAATTTAAATTTTAAAATCAACATTTATTAAAAATTAACATTATTAAAACATTTATTAAACGTAATTATTCTCTTTAATTTTTTCAAAATGATTTCAATAAATTTTGTAAATATTCTAAGAAATTTTATAAATATTTGTTTCTCTTCTTTATTGTAAATATAAAAATTATTTTAAATTTCTTAAACAAAATTTTTATTTCCTTGTATATCTAAAATTATTATCATATCTAAACAAAAATTAATTATGTAAATATTATAAAAAATAATATATAATTAAATTTTATTTTTTTAAATAGAAAAAAAGAAAAGTAATATTTTAAATGTATGAAAGTCTAATATTTTTTGATTACAGCAAAAATTTTTTTATTTGTATTTAAATGCGATTAAAAATAAATCTTATATGAATAATATGTAATAATCCTAAAGTAGCATAAAATATAATACATTATAAACATTAAAATACATTTCCTTTAGATATTTTCCATTTTGTATCTTTTAAATTTTTTTTTTTTTTTTAATACCATAAAATGAGTTTAACAAATATATTTTAGATAATATATAAAAATAAAATATCAAAATAATTATTAAATTTTATTAAACAATTTCAATTAAATATTTGTAATTAAATTAAAATTTATGTAGATACAAATACAATATAGAATAAAAAGTAATATTTGTTTCTGTTATGAAGAACTTGTGGATAGAGTACTCAGAGAAGATGACGTGGATCATGATGGATACATTGGATATATCGAATATGTTCTTGGAAGACAAAGAGATCACATTGCTCAAGCAAAACGAAATAACAAATCGGACAAATAAAAATATATCTAATTCAAAAAATTCTTAATAAATAAAATGTATTACAAAATACTATGTAATATATAAATTTATGTCTAAAATTTATGTCAAACAAATTTTTTTTTAAATTCGATTTATTTATAATAATTTTCTTCTACTGAAATGTACAAAAACTATAAATTTTAATACAAGTAATTTTAATGTAATACAGCAAGTTATTTATTTTATTCATTTTTTTTTTCTTATTTGAAAAGATATATATTTATTATCTAAATAATTGTATACTCAGCTTTTTTTAAAGATAACTTTATCTTTTAAATAAATTTTTAGAAATAATTAAATTCTAAATCAGATAAAATATTCAACCAGAATAGTTTATGTGATAAATAAATAAATATTATAATTTTGCATTTATATATATATTATATATTTAATTATTAATATATTATATATTTTAAATTAGTACAATTATTTGTAAACTTAAGATCATTATTTGTGATTTATTATCTTATTATTAAAAACAAAAAATATTATAAATCAACTTTGTTCAAAATAATTCTTTCTTCAAAATATCAAAAAAAATTGTTCCTTGAATATTTTATTCTATATTCAAATAATTCAATCTACATTCAAAGTTATATAAAAATTAATTTTTTCTTTCGTACAATATTTTTAAATGATATTATTATAAAAGAAAGAATAATATAAATATTTTTTTAAATATATATATTTTTTCATATTCATTCATATTCATATTTTTCATAAACTATACAATAATTTATTACTCGTTTCTAAAATTATAATCAATAAATTATAATTGTAATATAACTTTCTATTTTTACTAATTATATTTTACTAATATTTTATTCATATTAAAAATCCTTACAATTATGAAAATTATTATATGTGTAATTTTGTATAAATATATAAACAATCTTATATAAAGCAATATATTTTATATTATAGTATTATTTTGTATTTTATATTATTTTTATATGTTTTATATTGTTATGTCAAATTATTTTATATATTTATATATTTATTATATATAATTATATTATATATTTATTATTTTTTTTATAAAGAATTAATTAATTCTTTTTATAAAGTATTAAAATTAAGTTAATAATAATACTTTTAAGAATTTTGACTTTTAATATTTATTTTTTTTTTAATTTTTGTACAAATTACTTAAAATATACAATTATTCCAATATACATAATGGATTGTCTGTTACTATAAGACATTTTTCCCAAAGATCTTTGACTATTTGTATCTATCAAATAAAAATAATTTATAGAATATTAATTTGTCATATAAAAATAATGTAATATATTATAATGTTACTTTAAAATAATTATTATATTTCTGTATTTACCTTATTGTCTTCACCATTAATTGGCAAGTCTTCTACACGTATAAAATTAGGATATTGCAATATCATTTTTCGAATAGCAGGTATAAATTCTTCACTAACTTCTAAAAATTGTGATTCATACTCATGATATTCTTTAGAATTTTCACTTGAATAATATATTTTAAATGATTCATTCTCTTTAATTAATCTATAATAAAAATAATATTCATATTAAATATATAAATTTAATTAAAATTATGGATTTAAATATAAATCTAAAAAAAAATATAAAAATAAAATATAAATATTAAAATATTATATGATTTTATAATTTTTTGCATATGATTTTTGAATATTGTATAATTGTAAAAAAATTAATTTTTTATAATGATGAATTCAAAATTCAAAATTATATACATCACTAATTTGTATTGAGTCATACCTTATACAATGAGATCTTGCTAACCGAAATCTAGTATCAGGTTCTATTTCTACTCTATTATTAACAATTCCATTTTCAATCATTTTTTCACCATCTTGAGTAACAGAACATTCCCGTTCGCTTTCAGAAAGAACAGGTGGTAAAAAATCATGAATATGATTTTTTGCCATTAAATCTGCAGTTTCATCAATGTCAATATAATCTATTAATTTACTAAGTAAATGTTTTATTTTTTCTTTGAATTTATCTTTGGAATTATTTTGAATCTCAGAATGTACATATCCACAATATCTTAAATAATCAATAGGTAATCCTTTTCGAAATTCATAGTCTTCTTTTATAGCAGCTGTTAATGCATTTGGAAGTAATTTTTCCAAAAAATCACCCCAACTATTTTTCTGATAAACACTTAACGTAATATGAAGACTATGTGTATTATCGATAGTTTCACCTTGATGAATTGTTCCTCGTGGAAAATATAATAAATCTCCTTCGTTTACAATTGTATCTAGTATAGGTTCTCCAATCTCAAATTGTGAAAAATTTTCTGAAGAATATCTTGGCAAATATTCATTCTGGTTTCGTGGTTTATACAATCTCCATCTCTTTTTACCTTCAATTTGTAATATAAAAGCCTCAATATCATCATAATGTGGTGCAAAACCTTGACTATTAGGTGGTGTTAGATAGGAATTTGCACCAATAAAGCAACCAAAGAATTCTTGAAGTGTAGCTGAAAATAATAAATAAATCTTATTAATCTTAATAATAATGAATTAGAAAATATATTTAAAAATATAGCTAAAATCATTTTGATATTTTTACTTGAAAATATTTTTGTTTAATAATTATTTATTTCAGAAAAATAAATACCATTTAATGAATGTAATTTTGGTATGTATGTTTGTGGATTTAACATTCGAACAGAACATCCATTCATATAATAATCCCAAACAACAGTTGGAACTGCACGACCAATTGGATTATGAGTTTCCCTTATACCATTTTCATATGAAGTAATATCAATATTTTTTGTAAATAAAATATAGGACTCTCTTAATATTTTATCTAACATTGGAGTAGATATAAGTAATTTATAATACTTAGGAAAATTCCTTTTTATATGAACAGGTGTTTTCTCCCAATTCTTTCTAGAAGAAAATAACACATTAAGAAAATAACATATTCCTTATTAACATAGAGACTTATAAATACATATGATTTAGAAAAATTTAATTATTTTGAACTCACTCAAAAAACTCCTCTATTTTCATAGGATATATTAACCATTCAAACATTGAACGACTTGTTTTTACAGGATTCTCATGATTTTCTTCAGATGTTTCACAATTAGAATAAGAAGTAGTTTCTTGAATGGTCCTTTTTATTACTCTTGTTTTTCTAATTTGTTTTTGTTTAATTTGTTTCATTTTTGCAAGAGCTCTATTCACCATTAAAACAGAATTTTTTAATTTTTTCTTTGGTTCAACTTTCTTTGAACCAGAAATTAAGATTATATTCTTATTTTTTTTTTTATGTATTGGTTTTTTAATTAATTTATTTTTCTTAGAAATTATAGATGAATTAGTTTTTTTAGATATTAAATTCTTTTTTTTATTTATATTTGGAATTTTATTTATTGAAACTTTATTTGTTCCTTGAACATTTTTATGTATGGATATTTGTTTTGTCTTTTCTTGTATTTTAAATTTTGTATCACCAATTGAAACTACTTTTTTATCTTGAAGAGAACTATGTTTTCTTTTTAATTTTTTTGAATTCGATGATGATTCTGTATTTTTGCGTTTCATAGCATACATTGCAAATGCTGATACTGGTTCATGATATTTAAGCATCTATAAAAATATAATAATAAAAAAATACTTGCAAATAATTTATGAAATATTAATTAAATAATAAAAGACAAATTTTATAATTTAACAAATTTTGATATTAATTCATAGTAAATAATATTATATTATAAATCTAAATATAATAAATATAAAGTCACATAAATATATTAACTATAATATATACACAAATAAAAAATTTATAAATTATTTATAATTTATGATTTATAAATAAACAATGTAACCGGCAAGTATATAGGTTATATTGTAATATCCTTATATATATTTATAATATATCATTTTCAAACATTACCGTGATATGTATATATCTGTACAAATTTTATAATTTTGATCCAATTAAATTTAATTATTAGTTAATACTATTATTCTCATAAAACTCTTAAATTCAATTTATCACTGTCACAACACGTGGTTATGATTACATGTCATACTGAAAGTAATAAACATTAATTTGAACATCAATTTTAAAATGATATTCAATTTATACAAGAATATAATAAATAAATTTTTTACAAGAATATAATATAATTTATAAAAATTAAATTTTTATTTTATGAAAAATAATTTTATAAATTATATAAATATCTAAATTTCATTATCATTTAATATTTTATCAACTATATATATATATATATATATGAATTTCTTATTCATAAATTAATCTCAATTAAATTTAATTTAATATAATAATAAAATATATAATAATATATAATAATAAAATAAATATATTAGAATTTGAATAAGATAATTTTTTGTATGTATATATATATATAATAATATATAATAATATATATAAAATAAAATAATAAAAATATTAAATAATAATAATTAATATTTAATTAAATATAAAAATTATTTCATATAAATTGAATTTTATATAATTTGAATTAAAAAAATCAATTTTAACGTTAACACATATTTTATTGTCTTCTAAAAAATACAGTATAGTATAGTTAACATTGAAGATTTAATTTTGTCTAATAAGTTTATTTTTCTAATTTTATTTGTTATTCTTATTTTTAATTTAATTTTAAACCTATAATTTAAAAAATAGATATTTTAAAAAAGCTTTTATAAAATCAATCATATCTCGTACATATATAGAATGTCTCATCTAATTCTACTATTCTTAGTTTATTATTTAGTATTACAAAATATAAATATGATCTCAAGATGATTTTAAGCTGAAATTTTTATAAATGAAAAGTTTATGTTGTTTTCTTCTATAATCATGATATATCATGAAATAAATTTTTAAAAAATCTACAAATTAGTTTCGAAAATCTCTCAAACATTATAGATGGACAATTTTTATTATTTTATATTTCATTCATTTCTATAGGAGATTCTGGGTTTATTATTATATATTAGAATTTTGCATTATCTTTTATATTTATCAAATAATAAATAGAATATTTTTTCTACCGACAACTAATATTATATATTTATGTACTTATTTATTATATTTTATAGATTGTACGAAATAAACATAATGAATAATTTTCAATCTGAGTTATTATGTATATCCATATATGTATAATATAATAAATAAACATGTAAATATTAATAATTGTTCATAAATGTTTATTTTAGTACTATATAGAGAAATGAAATGTGTATATTATAATATGCAAATTGAAGAATGTAATTAGAATCATTTTGATTATATTTTAATAATATATATAATAATAATATATATTATAATATAAATACGATAAATTTATAATAAAAAAATATTTAAGACAAAAATATATAATATTAAAAATAAAATAATTTAATATAATTATAAATTACATAAATTATTCTTTCTTTAAAATAGAAATTATATTTTTTATTCTACAAATCAATTCGAATTATAATTTTTTATAAACATAATAAATATTATAAATATCAAATAATATCAAATATTAAAAAATTATTTGGAAAATATCTTAATTAATTTTAATTTCATTGCTAAGAATGTTATAAAAATATATTGATTGTTTCATAAATAATGATTTATTAAAACATATTTTAGATTATATAAAATTTTTATTATTTCAACTTGATCATAATATAGTAAATTATTAGTTTTTTCTATACTTTATATTTTTTTAAATCTCAAAATGAATGAAAATTAAATTTTTATTTTTTTTTTTTTTTTTATTTTTATTTTTATTTTTTTAACAATCAAACATTTGAAGCATCGGTTTTAGTAAAATTTGATTAAAAATTATTTAATAATTATACATAATTGTAAATTATATAATTATACAATAATTGTAAATTATATAAATTATATTTATTTTTCTATTCGAATTTATTTTATTATTATTCATTTATTTTTATGAAAAAAATTTTAACTATTATTTAAAAAATTAGAGATGATTTCGAAATTAATGTGATTGCTTTGAAATTATTTAATTTTTATCTGAAAAATTTTTACTAAAATTATTATTTAAAGATAATCGAAATTCTTAAATTACGAAATTCTTCACTTAATTCATTTTAAGTGAATATATTGCATTCAAAATAACAGAATAATAAAGTATTGATTTTTTAAAAATATACTATTATAATAGATATATATTAAAAATTATTATAAGAAAACAATATATACAACATAAAATTGTATTTGTTTTTATATACATCGAATTAAAAGTATAAAAAATCAATTTTTATCCATATTCAGAAAATATTATTCATTTTTTTTAATAGATTTTTTGGATCTATTATTAATAGTAAATTTCAATATATAAGTAATATATAAATAATATATATAAATAAGCAACATAATAATTTTCTAATACTTTCTATTTAATAATTCTAATACTTTCTATTTTTTATTTACAATGACAAACAAATGCTCGATGAAATATCTATAATATCTCTTATTTGCATAATTAATTTTTTTTTAATAAAAAGTCTTGTGTTTTAATAATATAAGATTCACATAGTATATTATCCAAATATTATGTTATGTTATATACTATGTTAATATTTTTTCATTTTGAGATTTTTTGTTAATAGAAAATAGAATTAAGTGATTTATTTTATTTATCCAAATATTTCTATGAATTCGATTATCATTATATTAATAAAAGAATTTTTGAATTATTTAAGATAAATAATGTAACATAATAACATAATAAAAATTGTTATGATTTAGAAGCAAATTTAAAAGAAAATTTATGATTTGATGGCAAAAAATAAAAAATAAAATTTTTAAAAAAAATTAATTTTAAAAAATATTAATATTTATATTGTATTTATGTTATTACTATTAGTCTTTCTGAAATACAAAATAATTATTACAAAGAAATACAAATGTTTTATTTGAAAATTTTTTTTATCCAAATAATTGTTTTTCTAATTTGAATATTGAAAATTCTACAATAGTAAGAAAATTACAATTTTTATTTTTAATATTTGTCTATTATACGAATTTTTATCTATTATATATGAATGTATTAATATAGTTTATTCTTATATAATAAATATTATTAATTAATCAATAAATATTGTTTTCACTTATTACATTATTTTTATAATTCAATTATTAAATTTTATTCTTTATTTTTTTCTTTTTTCTTGCATGAATTTACATAATTAATATCTAAAATATATTAAAAATTTGTTATTTTTTTTTATCATAACGTTTTATTATTAAATCATTACTTTCTTATTAAAAAATACATAATAAATATAAAATTGATTATTAATTAGCTTCAAATAATTAAGGATTGCTAGGAATTAAAAAAAAAAATTAAATTAATTTTCAAGATACATAGAATATTTTACAAGTAAACATTATATGTATTTAAATTTACAAGTTTTTTATTAATTTTAGGATGCTATATTATTCTTGTAATTGATGTTATTTGCAGAAATAATGGATGTGTAGAGAGATTCTTTAATTTTCGAATACATATATAAAGAGAAACCGTGATTGACTATTTCTTAAAAGTATTACAATATTAAAATTAGATATGGCATATCGCTGAAATTATACAAGAGCATACTAACGCATGATGATTTGTTATTAATTAATCATACTATTTTTTACTTCTTACAACTATTCTTTAGTTGAAGAATTTCATTCTTTGATTTCTTTTACTTCTTTCTCTTGTATTCTATTCATTACGCAACATATTTTTTTTATTCGACAAATATTACTTTTGTTCATATTGTTCGTAATTAATGATTAATAATAAAAAGAAAAAAAGTAAAAGAAAAGTATAATTATTAATTTATATTAAATACATTGACTTATATATATATTGAGATATACATGATTTTAGAATCATAGGCTTTTTGTCCTTATCTTAAATTGTCTATATACATTATAGTAATATAAATATAAAATGATGAAATGAGGTAAAAATGTAATTTTTATATAAATGAAATATATCTACAAGAAAAAAAGAAATATACTTATAAGATATTGATTATTCATATTGATTAATTTAATTTATCGAATGATGAAAAATTAAAATAAATCGATGCGGAAACTAAATAATGTGTGTCACAAATGAAATTTAATCATCCATGACACGCAAAAACACTGAGGTTATTAATATTAAAAATTATTTGTTAAACATTTATAAATATATTCTATACTATATATATGTCTTTATGCATTCACTATATAGAGATAGATGTTGACATATTTCTATCTTACGATTAATAAATAACATTTTTCCCGGCATTTTGATAAGATTTTTTTTAACAGATAAATTAAGTACATACTTTCACAAGTGTGCAACCGATGGTAAACTAGCAACACGCCTTTTAACAAATATCTATTCATCTATTCATAAATATAAGCGCTTTATTTTCAGTCGCATTTCTTCGACATGTCTTTGCGATGAGTTTTCATATTTTTCAAGCGCATTATCTTTAAAGTGACCATCCCCCATCGCAGAATATGAATCGTAACCTTTATATCATAATTTTGATTTTTATATAAAGCGCATTTGTCCATTATTCTTCGTGATCTTTGCACACACACACATATATACATGTATCATCACGAAGATATTTATTTATCGCTGTTCTAAAAGCTTCAAATTCTGAGAATCATGTTTTTATATAAATATATATAAATTTTCAAGGTACAATGTGTGTAAAATAAATTTATTAATGAACTTATTTATTTATTTATTATTATTGTTGTTATTATTATTATTATTATATTATATTATTATTATTATTATTATTATTATTATTATTGTTGTTGTTATTATTATTATTATTATTATTATTATTATTATTATTATTATTATTATTATTATTAGGAATGAAATAAATTCAACTAATTATATTAGATGTAAAATGATAGAAAAAAAAAAAGATGAGAAAGTTAAAGCGCAAAAGATTTAATTTCAAATTGCATTTATTATGTAATGTTAGAATCCATGACATAATACAGCTATTTCATATTATACGTATCTGAACCCTCTACAAATCTATGATTTTCATGCATTTCATGCGACTCGTGTCTGATAAATTATTTTTGAAGAATATTCTTAAAATTATTTAGCCTGTTTAAAGATGATAAAATGATGTATATATATATATATATATATATATATACATATATATGTTTGTAAATCTAAAATGCTTGCAAATGCAAATTGCAAATACTTCCTCTTTGAATTATCGTTTTTAAAAATTATGCAATAGAAGAAATTTTCGAAATGATCTTGAATTTCAATTTTTTGAACTTTCTTATTTAAAAATATCTCCAAAAATTCTCTATACAGAGAACTATCTACTTTTTAACAGTGATCATTATACAATCATGAAATTCTTTAATATGAATATTTCATATATTTGACTCCAACGTTTTAAAATCCTTCAACAAGATCATTTCTAAATGTCTTCGTTTATAAATTTATACATATTCCGCTTATAACTTTCGAGATTTAAAACTACAAAAAGAAGCATTCGAGTATCATTACATGAATATTTTAGTTTCACCATCATCAATTGTATGCTTTTAAAATCTAATTCGATAGATGGATTTTTTTTTATTATGATTCTATTCTTAATTATAATGTGATCCATTTATATGAAAAAAAATTGTTCTATTTTTACAATATCGTATAATATAACTATGGTATATAAGAATATTTACAGAAATTTCAAAAATAAAAAAAAAATTCTTTCTTAGATTATTCGCATGAATTTTATATAGATTATAGAGGGTTAACGAGAAGCGTCATTGCATTATATAATAATATGCAACTCATACAATACGTCACATACATATTATATAAAAGTTTGAATACGTAATAGTTGTATTGTGCAAAATTTAAATTTTTTTATTGTACGTGAAAGCTGGATGTCCAACTATGAAACTCAGAAAATGGTCACCTCGATTTTTAAGATTTTTCACTTTTTATATATTCGATATTAAACATTTCTATCACTTTCGCTCTAACTTTCACACTTTCACACACATACTGTTTTTTTTATTATGATGTTCTCTTTTTTCTCTCTCTTTTTCTCCCGCGCACTTTCATCCTCTTTAAAATTTTGAAAATCTTTACTCGCAATAAATTCAAACTTATTATTTGCCACGTCAACACGCGCAAGTAAAGCGCCAGGCACTTGTAGATATTAAGGAAGATTTATACAACTCTTTTTTTTTTTTCATCCGGTGGGATGTCAAATTTAATTGAACAAGGCAGTTTGTAGGACGGACGACATTTTTCTAATAATCTCACAATTATTTCGATTACATATATCTCGTATTTCTTGTTTTTCTCTTTCAAATTATTTTCAACAAAATGTATAAGCAAATATTCAATAACCCTGGTTATGTATTTTACTTTTTGGCGATATAATTATTTATTTATTATCTCACATGTGTATTATAATAAAAAAACAATAGAAAATTTTAATTGTTGTCAAAATTTAATTATCTCATTCTCAAAATCAATAAATTAATATATTTCGATAAATTAAAGAATATATAAAAAGTTATTTATTCTATAATTTGTGGAAATTTTTAGAATTTTAAGAAAATAAATAATTAACATATATGAACAAATAAATACACATAATATATATTTAAAATAGTATTGGAGCTAAGAAATTATTGTAATAAAAATAATATAGTACATAATTTTTTAAAATAGCATTGACAATCATACAAACATTAATACCGAGACATATTTTTTGGATTTATATTTTTTTTTTTTTTTTTTTTTTCGAAATCCAACAGGTACAATAGCATTCGAATGTTTCTCTCACTTTTACATTCTTATATAAAAAACATTTGAAACTAAAATATTTCGCATGTAACATGAGACGTAATATAAAACTTTAAAGAAAATTTGTAAATTTTCAAAGTTCAATAGATTTATTTAAAAAATTTTCTAATTGTTCGAAAATAAATAATTGATGTCACGTTTTCGCTATAATTATTTTGGCTACAAATAAAAATTTGCCAATTCAAACTTCGATAGCAAGATTTATATTACTTATTTCTCTTATTTGTATTGCTTTGCTTATCAGCAATATTTTTCGATAAAATCAGCTTTCAATATAACGCATTCTAATATAATTGTTTTTTTTGGCACTTTTTCGATTTATTCGCTTGTAATTTATTCCTTTTTTCGCACAATTTTTACATCCGCGATATACTCAGCATATACATTGTTCCTCATGAACTTATGAAATCAGGTCTCCATAAAAAATTATGCATCAAACGTTCATAATATATCACTGGACTCGCACAAAAGTAAATGCAATTTTCGTTTCAATCGATCAATCATATGGATATCTACCACATTACTTATTGTAATAAGTGAATATTTAATTAAAATTGAAAAAGAACATATTTTTTTCACATTTATGTCAGTGTGCAAATGTTTGTTAATTGTCAATTATAATGTAACTAAATTTTATTGATTTTAAAAAAAAATATATATATAAACAAAAAAAAAATGTCTTCTCTTTAACTAATCTATTTATAGCATTTAAAAATGCTATATGCTAAATTTATAGCAGAATATTTGTTCATGTTAAATGTATTCGCATTTTGTGATTAAATAACTAAAAATAATTTTAATTACACAAAACATTTTATGTATTTTTATATAAAAATTGCTCTCATGATTAATCTCTTCTAAAGAAATTCACATCACTTTTGCATTAAATACAATTGATGGAAATAATAAATCTGAATGTGAAACATTGATCGCTAATGAAACTTCACAAAAATCTGCAAATTATTGATATTTCTGTTAACGGTAGAATGAAAGTCGTCCGAATGACTTCCTACAAACAGCGAACGTATTTGGTTGTAATTTACATTGAAATCACAAATTTGCATAAACCTTTCCTTATAATAATTAAGATGCTCGAGCTCATTAGTAAAAAGGGGTTAAGAGAGCTCGTGCTCTAACATATACATAGCAACATAATAAAAGGTGCGCAAACATCCTCTGAGATCAGTGATGAAAAAGCGCGTGTAGACAAGAAATCAGAGCACGCTCGACAAGAAATTACACAAGTATAGCTTAGCCTATAAAGCGTTACTTTTACAGTCGGCTAATTATTATCATCATTAATGATCATTTTTACTCAAATATTCCCTTATTTCAATGCTTATTCGTTTGTATTCAATTCGGCGGTATTGGTAGGTACAACACATTCGCATTTCAAAACGGAATTAACTAGACAATCCTAAAAACTACGATACTATATCATGATGCTTGGATTAATAAAATTCATTGGGAACGCCATCACTGAATTCTTTTCAAGATTCTGACATTCTTAAAGCTGACAGTTTTTCACATCTATACCTTAAGCGCTTTTACATGTGTACGTTTTTTAGTGCTTAAGTGAAGTAAACTTATGCTACAGTAAATTCTTGACGCTTTCGCAGAGAAAGAAATTATTATTTCTTTCACACATTTGCAGAAAAAAAGTAACGGCTAATGGTTAAAATTTCGTAGGAAAAGCAAAAGAGAAAGAAAAAGTATTGTAAAAATATTATAGAAATTCTTTAAGTGCTATACGAAACTATTGATTTTTTTTTTCTTTCTTTCTGCATGTAAATATAGAGTGATGAACAAAAATATTAACACAAGTAATCTTTTATTATTGTTTGTAACAATAAAATTATTTATAATTGTGAAAAAAATGGAGAAAAATTATATAATTATGCTTATAAAATTTTCCAAATATATAATTTTCGAGATTATCAATTAAATATTCATGTTAAATAACTGTATAGATTAATTGAAAATAATGAATTATATATAGGAAATTATTTTTACTAAAATACAAATGATAGTTACAGAAAATTTATTTCCGAAATTTCAAGATTTAAACTAATAGTTCTAAATAATTAGTAAAATCATGAAAAAAGTAAGAAATACTATAGGAAATACTATAGGAAATAAATAAGAAAAATAAATAAAGCTGAAAAAAGCACCAGAAACATTCCATTTGCATAAATAAAGAAAATCTTATTTAATTTTACTAAGAATAATTAATATAAACTAATAATCAAAAATGTAATTAAATTATTAACATCAAAAATTAAATAATGAATATTTTAGGACAATATAAGTTATTCTTAAAGAAAAAAAAAATAAATAAATAAAAAAAAAAACAGGGAAGGAAAATCTGCAATATAGAAAACGTCGTAAGAAATGATTGATATTAAATAAATAAGAAGAATAGCTTATTAAATTTAAAAATCTTTAAAAATATTGTAATTCAACAAAATTTGTAAAGAATTGCATATGAATAAAACATATGAAGATCCTGAATATTAGTATAAACAACAAAAATATTTAAAATGTTTTTCAATTCAATTTTTAATAATATTAAGAATTTAATATTAAATTAATCTTAAAAAATTATTAAATAATTATTTAACAATTATTTAATATTTTATTAAATAAACTATTCAATATTTTATTAATAGAATGAGAAAATAAAGATGTTCAAATCTCTTTGTTGATTGATGTACTACAAAAATGTGATGTAAATATATTTTTTTCGATATTTTAAACTTGTATAGAAATACGAGAAAATTAAATTTGAAAAAGAATTATTATTTTCAACATATATTAGTTAATTCAAAGCATATTGCTTATATTATTTGAACAATATTTAATATACAAATGATTTGAAAAAATAATAATAATAATAAAGTTTCATATAAAATATTAAACAAAATAATTTAACAAATTACAATATAAAATTATAAGAATCATAATATTTTTTTTTTAATGATATATTTTTTTTTGAATCATAATAATTTTTTTTAAATTTAAAAATAGTTCCCGATATATATTCTGTTACTTTTGTAATTGCATAATTATTTAACATATTCATGATTTATAATATATTTCATTGAAAGAAATATCTTTTGAAACTAGTATTATTGTAAATTTCATAATATTATCTGTACTAATATTTTGTTCATCACTAATTATATTAGTTTCTATTTATCTAAAATTGTGTATTATATATTTACTTAGTTGCATTTCCTGAAAGTTGACCAATATCCGTTTAACATCGTATTAATCTCATTAATACATTTTCCTCTTTATCATAAATCTAAATAAAACTTGTTGAAAATCATAATATTGCAACGTCAAGGTCTTTGGTGGCGCTTTGCGAGTCACTTACAAACACTAAAACAAAGAATCGCAATTTATCTACATAATTTTGTGCTGAGATAATATTACAGTGGAGTCAATAATGAATTAATATTAATACTGTAAAATGATTTAATAAACATTCAAAATTGTATTAATAATTCATAATTTATAGAAATCGATTTGCTTAATTTTTATTAAGTTTATCGATGAACGCCACTTAAAAACACTGACGATTATAACCTTTTGAGAATAATAGATATCTTTTTTAAAGATAATATAGCTTATTAATTAATTATGAAAATTGATCACTTGCAAATATAATTAATTACGATGTAACCCGTAAAGCTCTTCGAAATACAAGGATGTTTAACGATGTTTGTCATCTTATTCCTGGAATTGTTGCATAATTCATATGTATTCTTTGCACACGGCATTATTAACAAATGCAATACAGTTAATCTTCACATATGCATATATATATGTATGCTAAGATATATATACATATATATATATATATATATATATATATATATATATACATAATATTTATAATATAGGTATACAAATATAAATTATTTGCCTTATATTAAAATGTCTGGGACTCGTGGTAGGAAGTAAACTCTTCTGCTTTGTGAATAGACCCGGTTATTTTTATTACGCACTAAGTAATGTTTATTTCATAAACCCGTTTCTTTGAAGATTTTTTTTAAATTGCCATGTGCTTTTTTTAGGTACAAGTTTACGACGCGCTGCATAAATTCATGTATATTATCAAAACTGAACTCCAATCGGTATTTTTTTCTTTTCAGTGCAATTTTTTATATGAGATTTAAAAGATCAATAAACAATATATATATATATATATATATATATATATAAATAACTAATATCTTAATTCATCTAATTAAAATAAAAATTACAAAAATCTTTGTAACCATTCCACCTATTGCCCATCGAGCATTACTTACTAAATGGGATAGTGATGTATAGATAAATTACTGAGGTATATTTACAAATGGAGGCTAGTTTTTGATCGGGCGCAGGAAAATATCAAATGCCATCACAAACTTTGAAGGAAAAATATCACTACGTAACGAATTATTTATTTTGAGATATGAAATGTGAGTAATTGAATAATGAATGCTTTTCTTGAATTATATGATTTCATGACAATGCTTTAGTTTGTTATTTCTTCGATATCTTTTCAATTTTGGTATTTACTTGCGCACCGAATATATATATTTACACTGCAATATTCTGCAATAGTTAGATTGACTTAATTCTAATCGTCGACCTTATTACGATTAAAATGGATTCGTAATTCATCATTATTTAAGCATTATTTTCGCATTCTATATTTTGGTACCTTCACACCCTTACGGACAATAAATTTTTGTTTATTTTTTTTAATCATTAATCGGAAATAGCAATTTTTTTTCAATTTGCATACCGATTTTAATATTTGCATTTGCTTATCTGCTGCCTTTAATTGTTTGAAATTGATTCATCTGCCTAACTGTTCTTGTAAACAGTATTCAAGAATTACACTCTTTTACTCAAACCATACATAACAAGTTACCTAATCTGTCACAAAGTCAGAAACTAGGTATTAAATGTTATAAGTGATAGTCTACATTATGGACTTAAATTTATAACTAGAATAAATATTATTGATAGATTAAGGTCCTTTTCATACTTTCCAAGATAATATTAACATTGTATCACTTGTAAATCTAAAATTAGAATCATTAATGCACAAAGTTCTACAAATTTTAAATACCAACTTACACTATTATCCAAATTTTACTAATATTAATAGTTTTAAAACGATTTTTCTCTTATTTTGTTTAGAATCTTTATTAAAATATCAAACATTAGACTAAAATTTTTGTTTTTATTGTCTATTTATAAATTGTTTTTTTACATTAAATCAAATTTGTAAAATTTCATTTGAATATATTTATCAAGAACTTGAATTTCACAATCTTTTATTTTATTCAATCATTTAATGATATGATATTTAGTGATTATTAATACTGTTTTTTATTAAATAAAATAAAATTATAATTTTAAAAGATTGCGTAATATTTAAATCTTATATGTAAAGCAATGAAAATCATAAAAATTTTTTTTTAGTGTATTAATGATTCTAACAATATATAATAAACAATTTATGGGGCACGGCATCAATACATATTTATACACTTTATTATCCTATCTATTGCCTCTAGATTGTAATTACTTGCAAGGCTCTTAATACAATTATTGTATCAATTAAGATTATTGTTCCATTTAAATAGATTCAATTTGTAGATGAATCATAAATGATGAATTTTTTTAAATAAAAACTTGAGGACCTTAAAATTTTTGTTTTACAACAAATAAAACAAATCTTATCCTAATAATTTCACATTATATTTCTGATTTATTTTGCATTAGTTGAATTATCCCTATTCTATTCTTATCTGAATTATTTTCTGTTAATGGGGCGTTAGTTATCAACCCGAATCTAATGCCATAAACATTTCACTTAAAAGTACTTGTTTTGCCTGAAGAGATAATGTTGCGTATTTGAAACATCAGATAAAAGGTATATATTCATTTACCTTTGTCAAAATGTTATGTTAATGTATAGTTGATATGAATAAAGTACCACAGTTCAAGCTACATCATAATTCTCGTTCCACATGCAAAAAATAGTACCTGTGCAACTAAATCAAATAGAATAAAACAACACTTCTGGATTTTCAATTTATAATATTAAATTAGATATATTTTCTTGATTGACAATTCATTACTTGATGTGGCCAAATTTTTTAATGCTTATGATAAATATGATAGACATAAAAGATATGATATTTATAAAGAATCATAGTGTCATAAGATAGAATCATAGTTGCATAATAACAAATATGCTAAGCATGAAGATAGGCTATACATGCTAATATTTTATCCTTATATGACTTGGAAATCTAATTTTTTTTTTTCTTTTTTTTATATATATATATATATAAAAAATGACTGATCAAATGATATAACTACATATAAACAACAAGATAACAGTCTTGCAAAGCGATTTATACAATCATGAATTTATGTTTTAATGTGATATTTTTGTATTCTACAAATGCTAGAGGAAATTTAACCTCTAAAAAAAAGAAATAAGCGTAATATCCACGGCAGCTGATTTTTTATATTATTTATTCGTGTGATCTTTATCGCAAAACGACACACCGGTCAAGCTGCATTAATCTAAAACATGATTAACTAAAAGCACCTCTTTTAATACCTACTTACTAAAATGTTAGAAAATTTGCCTAAAACCTAATCGACAATATATTAAATAGAACATAAAAAAAGGAAAAAACCAAGCTTAATAAAAAATTATTTGACATACTTGATATATTTTCGACATATTTGATTATAAAAATAAGCAAAAAAAAATTGACCACTCAAGAAGATTGTCTAATATTTAAATAGTCTAGAAATATTCTCATAAGATATGATGATTATTATTTTTTGTATCAATTGCATGTGTATAAGAAAAATTCAAAAGAGAATTATGCAAAGTACATAACCCGCTTTGTATTTGCATGAACTGTGATAGCTCTTGCCATTGCACCTGGTGTTCTGTCTTCACTGCAGCCAGATTGGTGAGATCCTTCTCCACTGCAAAAAAAAAAAAAAAAAAATTTTTTAAATTTATTTTTCATGGAATTTCCATATATAATTAGAGATTCTATATAATTAAAAAATGCAATAGTATTTATAAATAGAAAATAAAATCATTCTTCATAATAACAAACCAATAAAAATTATTTATTTAAATAATATAAAAACAATAAAATAAAAAAAAATATTTTCTAGTTTCTTATAAAAAGTAATAATAAGCAAGCAAGTTAATTAATAAATTTGAATTTAAACATTGATATATATATATTCTTCAATAATAATTCTTTGAAAATTAAGCAAGCAAATTGATTAATTAATTTGAATTTACATGTGTGTGTGTGTGTGTGTGTGTGTGTGTGTGTGTGTGTGTGTGTGTGTGTGTGTGTGTGTGTGTGTGTGTATTTTTTTCGATAATATTTTTATTCAACAAAAAAATTGATTAATAAATAGCATCAATAAATCATATAAATATGTATGTTTTATTTTACATTTCTGAAAATATAATTTGAAAAATTAAAAAATACTGATCATTTTTTCATATAATTATCAATTTAATTGAATAATGTATTAATTTATTATATTATTAAATTTAATTCATAATCTTAAAAAAAATTAGAATTTAAAATATCTCTAATTTAAATTATCTCTTTTTTAAATATTTTTAAATGGAAATTTATAAATTATACTTTTTATCAAAAACAAATATAATTATGTAAACTTTAATATTTTTCATGCTAAATTTAATTAAAATGAATGATTTTTTATTTCAGAATACATAATAAATTTTTTATCTCAGAATATTTAATTTAAACAAAATTTTAATGTTCATATTCTCCGTTATGTATGTTAAGTTTTCAAAATAGAAATATTCAAGAAAATAAATATTATCATTTTTTATTACTATTAATTATTATCTTATAATTAAAAGAAAAGAATCATATGGAATTTTTACTTACCTATCATGCTCTTTTTCTACTAAATGATATCTGGCTCGGAATGCTACAAGATGAGCATAATATGCAGGTGCAGGTATACTAACAGATCTCGTACATCTGACATATGTGTGACATAGTTGATAAGTTAGAGACTGTAATTCATCACTTTCAAAACGATTATCATCCCACAAAACATGATAATGTGATGGTCGTGACGTGCCCTGTATAATACAAATAAAATTGTATTATTTATATTAATACTTAATAAATAAATATTTAATAAATTTACATATAAATAGAATAACGAAAAGCATTTAATTAAATTTTTTTACCTGAATACCTTGATGACTACATAAATAAAAATCAAATTCAGTTGGATGCGTTATACAAACATCAACTGTCGTACCCGCTGGTATATTTCCACTTTTACCGCTTTGATCTCTTTTTTCTGAACAAAATAAGCGAGTGTGATGTCTCTTTTGGACGACAACGAATGTTATTCCAGGTCTATATTCAGCTTCAAGTTTAATACAAGCTTCACGAATGGCAGTTAGCTCATGTTGCAGAACATGAAGAAATTGGCCTTCTGAGACACCATCACGATAAAGAATTATCCTGAGTGGTTTATATCCTCCAGTGCTTTTGTAAAACATAAGAAGAAGTTCCCTTAAAAAAAATTAATATATAATTATTTTTATTTAGATACAATGTCTATTTCATGTTAAAATTAATAAAATTTATATAAAATTTCTTATGTATATGAAAAGGAATTTAGCTTTTTCTTTACAATTAAATTTGTTATGTTGAATTGTAAAAAAGGTATTCAATGCTCAAAATTGAAAAATTAAAAAAAATATTAATTATTTAAAATAAAAAAATTCATTAATAATAATTCTTCCTAACCAGTTTTCATTTTTTTGCTTCTTACTTAATATATGTAAAAAGTATAAACTACATAAGTTTTACAATTTTCAGTATAGATCAAAATGACAGCATTTGAACCCCGCGTCGCTGCTCAAGCATCCAGTGACCGAGGGTTAATATAATATCTTTAATTATCTAAAAATTAAATATCTTATTTTATTATTATTTATTTATTAATTTATGTTTTATTATTTTATTTTAAAAAATTAAATTGGTTTTGAAATCTTTGATGGTTTTTGTTTACTTATAAAAGTTTAATTTGCTCAAAATATTTATTAGCTCATAATATTTTTTTATATTATATTATAATAAAATTATAACAAAAGTATTAAAATTAATAATTAAAATTAAAATATTAATTATTATTATATATATTTCATATTACGCAAAATTTTTAAGAATCATATATACATATTTTTAAATCAAATAAATTAATTCATTATTAAATTGTATATATTTATAGAACAAATTAAAATTTATAGAACAATTTACTTACCTCACCATTGAACTAAGTTCCTGAATAATTTCTTGTCTATGTTGTTGTACTCTAACAGTAGCTGCATATCGAGATGGATGTGCATCCATACTGGCAACTACTGCAGCTATGCTAGGTTTTTTATTATCTCCAGCAGGTGGATGAGTCACATCAGCTCCAAAAAATATAACAGGTTCATCAAATACTTTTGGTCTAATAGTAGGTACTAGAATACTATTAATACCACCTAATTTTACATTAATTTTCAAACATAAATTTGACAGCGTTTGTGGTGATGTTTTGTTAACATTTTTTGCTTGTACGCATTGTGTTGCCATACCCAATAATGTATCTCCTACTCTTTTAACTTCAGCTGTAAGTAAATAGAATATATAGTATATGTAAAATAATATATAATATTATCAATACTATATATATCATATAATCTTATATAATACAAAAAATATTTCATTATATATAATATATATAATAGAAGATATATGTAATAAAATAATATATAATAATAATTATATTAAATTCTATTATAACAAATTATATACAATAAAATAAATTATATATGAATATTTTTAATAAAAAAATATCTATTATGAAACTAATTTATTGAGAGTAATATAGAATTGCATTTTATTATATTTTATATATTATAATACAAACAGAATATTTATATGAAATTATATGAAAATTTATTGTATTTTATTATATTATGTAAAATATAATATATATAATTATAAAATATAATATAATATAAAATATAATATATATACCATATACAGGCGTTTTTCCAGGTAATATAACACAAACAAGTTGTAATGATGAAAATGTTGCTTTTAAATATCTAAACATGGGCTCTACTTGATCTGGCCCAGTAGCATATTTACAAAAACATGGTTGCCCAATAATTGGCATCCCAGCATCATTGCTTATTCTTTGTAATTGTGCTATAAAATTACGTATTGCGTCATCTCGTACAGTTCTTTGTGGAGCAAAACAAGCAATTGCCCAAACTCTAATTTCCACACCCGTGAAAAATTGTTTTCCACGCATATCCCAAACACCACCATTAGGTATAGCTTGTTGTTTCGTCTTTAGCATAAGAAAAGAAAAAAAAAAAAGATATATATCACTGAATATCATGATATACATTTTAAATCATAATAAATAAATAAGAAAGATGCACCAATGTTTCTATATAATCCATGCAATCATTATTTTTTTATTTTTATTTTTTTTTAATTCAAAAAATTACATAAATATTATTTATAAAAATAATGTAAAATAAAAATATATAAAATTAAATTAATTATTAAAAATATATAAAATTATTAAAAATATATTATTAAAAATAATTATTAAAAATATATAAAATTAAATTAATTAATTAAAAATAAAAATATATAAAAAAAGATCATAAATCAAAATAAATAAGAATCTATTTTATTTCATTACTGCATGGAACGAAACTGAGCATCAAATAGTAATTAAGATATTGGACTGTAAATGTAATGCAAATTATATTAAACAAAAGATTAAATTTCTTTTTAAAGAATAATGTTTGAAATAATAATTATATTGCTTTTGTTGTTTATAAAAATAATTTGTTTTCATTACAATGACAGTCCATCAAAATCAACCAGGTCTAAAACTCATGCATTCATTTGGCACAATTTCATTTTATTAAATTTTAAATATATTTTAATAATAAAAAAAGTTAAAATTAAATGTATTACTACTTTTGAAAAAAATTTCATTCCATCATGTAAAATTATATTGATTAAGATTCTTATTTTAATAAAAAAAAAATTTGTAAAAATATCAGGAAAAAATTTAAATTAAAATTTTCATTATAGATTATATGATAATTGCAAGAATTTTATTTTTATATTTTCAAGTACATAAGCAAATAACTTTTCAAATTTCTCAAAAAAATAAGAAATTTTTGCAAATGTGTGATTTGTCTAGACCTGACTGATTAAGTTGGAAGTTTCTCACCTGTCCACTGAGGGAACTTACGCGCCCTCCATACTGAAGTTTGGGTGGAGGTAGAACACGACCCCTAACTTCCATCATATTGTTTGATATTGTCAAACCAAATTCTTGAACATATGAATCATTATTAAAATCAGCTCTTCTAACTAAATTATTTATTTCTCTTTCACGATCTGGAGCAGAACGAGCTGTAGCTTTTATCATAGTAGAAGTCTGCATATCAGTCAATTTTTTGATACAACGTTGCCCAGCAACAATATTACAGACCTAATAACATATATATAGAATACTTAAAAATTATATACATAATAATACTTATATAATTATATAATAAATATATAAATAAATTTGTATAAATATATAATTCTAAAACATTATATTTATCCAAAAAATTTCTAATATATATAGAATATTAATAAAAACAGATATTGATAAAAACAGAAAAATCGAATTTAGAAATTAAAACAAACAAAAAGTTGATATATAGAAATATCAATTGAAGTTAATTTATTATGTTATAAGCAATTAAAATTTATTAAATGAAATTAAATGAAGCGAAACGGAGATAAAAAAAAATTTAGAAATAAAATAATTTAAATTGATTCTAATTTAATAAAACTCTATCATTTTTACAAATTTTTGCTTGTTCAATATCTAGAATAAATATGTCCAAACATATTCTACATATATATTCTATATATAATTCTGTGTATAGAGTTGAACAAAATAGAAAAATAAATTTAAATATAAATAAAAATTATAATTATATTATAATTATAATTATATTAATTATAAATTATGTTTAATAATTCTTGAATAAAACAAACACAAAAGTTGGTATGCAAAAATATCAATTGAAGTTTATTTATCAAACCATAATCAATTTAATTTTGCATTAAATAGAATAGAATATGATGAAGATAAAATTAGCTAATTTTAAAAAGCAAAATTATATCACTTATAACTTGGGAAATAAACTTCAATAGATATTTTTTTATATTAATATTCGTTTTAATTCAATCTTTCGTTTATTTCAATCTTTAAAATCATTTTTAAAATCATCATTTAAATTTTCTATTTATTCTATTTTTTCATTCTTGATTTTATAAATTTTATAGTTATAATTAATTAAACTTCTAATTAATTCATTTGTAATAACAACAATCAAATATAGCTTATTTTCAAATCATTATCAAATAATAAAACAATATAACGAATTTAATTCTTAGGAGGTCATAATCATAAAAATTATATGCTAAAAATAATATTATATAATTTATATCTTTAAAAATCACTGGCAGTTCCCAAAGATTAAATATGCAGTTAACTATTATAATTATTAATTGCATTTGTTATAATTCAAATTAATTATGTTTACATATTATATTTACAAACAATTCATGTAAGAATATCATTTAAGAATAAAAACACATATTAAGAAAATTATTAATAAATCTTGACATATCAATAAGTATATTAACAATTTATATAAGTAATATTAACAATTTTTAAAAAAAAATTTTTTGAAAGAAATGTGAATCTACTTAATTATTTTTGATAGATCTAATATAATTGTAAAAATAAATACATTAAAATCTTATCTATAAATAAGATCATGTAGCATTGTAATGATAAACGAGAATGGAATACTTTTCTTTGCAATTTTGAAGAATTTCTCACTAATATGTTAAGAATAGATTATTTGTTTTATAGCAAAATAAATGAAAAATTAGTATTTTTTTTTATTTTTGTTATAAGAAATTTATGTTATATATTACTTATATAATAAAAATATTCAATGAAAATAAACATTATAAATGTTGTAAAATTAATTGGACAAAATTACTAAAAACAAACCTCAAGTGGCAAATATGTATGTTTATGTTCCTGTCCAACTTGAAGACATGGAAGATATGGATGACGTAACTTCATTTTATATTTATCTAAGAAATATTTTGCAACTGTACATTCAACTGTTTGTCCATTTTCTAATTGTAACGGGAATCTAAAATTTTCACAAATATTATAAATATATACATTATATATATACATTATATTATATATATACATTATGCATATATTATGATTATTTTTAAGTATACTTACGATTGCATTTGAGCAGGTTTACGTGTAACATTACACACTCTGTATTTTCGCCTCATTGTTCCACAATGTGTGATTTCAATTTTTAGTCCTTTAATTTCTTTGGTAAATTTAACTCGTTGAGAATCTGTTAAAGGTCTTTTTTGGTCTCCTATGTCTCGAATATCTAATACTTCACACATAAATTCTATGACAGGTTGTGCTTTATAAAATGCAGTTGCAGATACTATAAGATAATTAAATATATATAAAAATTATTTTTATATTATATTGTATTTTAATTAGATTTTAATATATTTTATATATTTACCATCAATATTTAACATCATTTTCCATTGAGATGGCCTAACTGATTGATGAAAACCAAACCAAACTTCTCTTCCACCGCCTAATGGATGATAATATCCATCTGGTGTACTAAAGAATGATCTACCTACTGGAGTATATGTCATAGATGGTAAATGCCTCATTACAACATCTAAAGCAAGTATAGCATCATATGGAATTTGTCTTGTTCGTCCTTCTAAAGCTTCTTCTAATGCAAATAGTGAAACTTGAGCCAACCACTTTATCACAACTCTGAAAACTCTATCTTTACCCTCACCAGGCAGTGTTACCTAAAAAATTAATATTAAAAAATAAATCTTAAAAGAAAAAAATATATGTCTTATTTTTTATTATACTTACTTCTAATTCTATTTTATCAGTACCAATAGGCAAGGGGTCCCTTGTATATAAATTATTTCTTCCATCAAATACAGGCTTAAGAGTTCCAAATATTTTGGTATATGCATGAACCATTGTTTCTATTATTTCTCTATTAACTTTACGAGGACATTTATCAGGTTGAATATTAATATCATAATGGTGCACATAACCACGTGGCATTGTTATTTGGAAGTGATTAGCTCTTAAGACAATTGGCCTGCCTTCACGTCCTATATTTGGTCTCCGAGGACATGAAAACACTATAAATACATATTTGATAAGATTTTTTTTTTGTTTCAAAATTAACTTATGTTATTATTAAAATTAATTTATTTTCTTAACTTTATCCTCTATTTAATTATAGATAATTATAATTATTGTAGTTACCTATAAAATATTTAAATAATATTAGAACAAAATCATTTCTTTTTATTATTATTTTAAAATAATTTATTTTATTTTAACTTATTATTTTAAAATAAAATAAAAAAATATAAATTTTTTAAAATTAAAATAATATATAATTTAGATTAATTTTGTAATTTGTCTTTTAGAAAGAAATTGTATGGATCTTATATATTTATATTTCAGTATTTTTGGTTAACTCTTGATGCATAAACTGGATTTATTTTGATTCAGATTTGATCCATATTTTCAAAAACTTAATTAGAGATAATTTATGACTATTCTATGCTAATAACTACTAATATTAAAATCAATAAAGTAATTTGAATATCTAAAAAAAATTGTCAGTCCAATTTTATATTTCTTTTATTTAAAAAAATTTGTATTTATTCATCGTATATATTAAAACAGATTTAATTTTTTTTTTAAAATTATTGATTACTTATTATTGATTATTGATTTTATTATACAAGATTGAGAAACGAACTAGTAATAAGATAGTACAAAAGCAAAAAGTATATTTGAAAAGTATATTTTGACTGTTTCTAGCTTTAATGCTTATTTTACTCAAAAATAATTGAAAATTATTCAAACATATATGTATAATTACATATATATAATATATACATATCATACGTATACATGTAATTATTTAAATCATAATAAATATGATAAATTGATAATAAAACAAATATACTTAATTATTTTTTTATATTTTTTTATCAAAATAACAATAAAAAATAAAAACAATTTTATATTCATCATATATTTTAAATTTAGTACTAAAAGATAATTTGATTCAAATTTTTTAATATAATTTTTTAATATATATAATATTGGAGAATTTTCTTAATATTTCTATTCTTTATCTGAGTTTTTATACTAAACTATTTTATTAATAATTATTTTTTATAGAAAAATATATATATATTTCACATAAATATTTTAAATAAATTATAATTAATAATATTCCATTATATTTAAATAGAATTTTATTTGATTTATGCTCATATGTTTTGATTAAAAATAACTTATCATATAACATATCAGGTTTTTACATCTGGTTATTATTCTATTAAATAAATAAAGAATATGATGTATATAGTTCTATTAAATAATAATTATGATAAAATTTCAATAAAAAGAAATTCAATTACATTAAATTTTATATTCTATTTAAATAAATTTATATAATTTATATCATAATAATAATAATTTTATTATTTATATTATAAGAAATATTGATTTTTAGTAATATAAAATTATACATAAAAATATACATGTAATATGTGATAATAATATCTGTTTTTTATTTATTTTAATTTTATAATTCATAAAAAATATAACAACAAAATATAAGTTTCATATACTATTAATTAATTGAAAGTAAAATTATTATAAGTAAGTTTAAAATAAATACTTTTTGACATACTTTTGATATCCACTTTAATATATCCACTGATTAAAATCAACAAAATTTTTTTCTGTTGTTAAACATAAAATAATTTTTATTAAAAATCTTACTTGGCAGTTCAGGAGGTTGAGGAGGAGTGTGTGTTTGTTGTGTGGAAACAAGCCCTAAAGAACTAGAAGCTACAACACTGCTTCCAGTTGCTCCAGCTGCTCCAACAGAAGAACTTGTTGTGGGTCCAGGTGGGGGAGCTGAAATAAAATAATATATTTAATTAAATATTAATATATTAAATATTTCGAGTAATTTATGATTATAAATACTATATATATTATACTTTATATTAAGAATATTTGGAAATATAATAAAATGAAATAAATTGATATATTAAAAAATATATATATTTTATTTTTAATATATTTTTAAAATGAAATATTACAAAATTATAGAATTTTTTTATAAGTATTTTATAAAAAAATATAAGTCTGAAATTATTGTCGAGAAGAATATTATTTGCTATAACTTTTTAACTTTATAAAATAAAAAAAATATATATTTCAAATAAATTTTATTACATTTATTACATTTCATAATTCTCTAAAGAAAATGAATTTATTGGTTAATAGTTAAAGAATTTTTAGTTTTTTACTTTTTATATGGAATATCTTACACAGGATGTATTTAGTAACTAGGATGAACTCTATCTAAACTGCAAGAAAAGAAAAAAGACAAGAAAAAATAAGAAAATTTCGTTCTGTTTAACATTCTCTATTATTCTTAAATTATATATTACTATATAAATTTTTTTACAGACATACCAATATAAAATGTAAATTTAAAATGTAAATTTATTTTTTTTTGGCATAAATTTATTCTTTGCATCATTTTATATATAAAATGATAGAAAAATCACTGAAAATTCATTGAAAATTTTCAATTTCAAAAATACTTTTCAAGATAATTAGATTAATTATAAACATCACTTTAATAAATGTACAAATGCATAAATACTTCATTACATTTTAAATATTTTCATAAATTTTTTGATATTATTTATTACATCAAATATGCAGCATATTTAAACAATTATCTATAATTTTTTTTATGTTATCTAATGAAATAAATTATAAGTATGTTTTATTCTTTAAAATATTTCTACACAATTTAGTATCTTTATTGATACTTTAGTTATTATAGTTACTTGATTGAATTTTTTTAGAGTTTTTTAGAATTTAAAAGAATATATATAAGATATATTCTTCAAGAAAAACAAAATTAAATAAGTAAATATTTACTGTAAAATGTAATTTTTAAGTGAAAATAAAATTAAATTAAAATTAAAATAAAAATTCATTAAATTAAACAATTTAATGAAAAGTAACAAAAAATATATAAAAGAATATTTATACATTGTAATTATACATCTTACTTATGCATTTTTTATAAATATTAATATTAAAATTAAATAAAATATTTTTAAAAAATGCAAACGCATATTCCAATTATATACTCATATAATAAAATATAATAACAATGGATAATTTTCCTGTTTTTTTCCATTTTTTTTTCAATTTCATTTAGAATAGAATTATAATTTTTCTCAATTATTAAATATATTTATATTATATATATACAAAGCAATATAAATTATTTTTTTAAATTGTAAATATTAGTTTACTTCTTTTTTTCTAAATTAAATAAAATAAATGATTAATCAGTTTAAATGCAATTAATTTTGCAAAATTTCTAGTTTCTTTTTAATTTTGCCTTTTTTAAACAGAATAAAATATCAATATTTTATTAATTAACTAATTCATTGAATAAAACTACTCAATTAAATAGTCATTGTTATGTTAAATAATATTATTTGCTTAAAATATTTTTTTTAATTTTATATATATATTTTAATATATATTATTATATATAATAAATTTATAGAAATGATTTCTCTTTAAAATAATTTAAATTAGTAAAAAATTAATATATTTTGAATTAAGAATAATGAATTTGAATTAAGAATAATTTTAATAAATGTTCAAAATTATATTATAAAAATCTATTAAAATCTATTATTTTTACAAATTATTAATAAAAAATAATGTATTTTAATTTATAGATTTAATTGAAAAATATAAGTGAAGATTTTTAAATATATCAATAGAAATATTTATAATTTTAAATATTTATAAAATAATTTTTAATTTAGAACATATCTAGCAAGAATATTGATTCAGAAATTATTTATTATTTTTTAATAATTTTTTAGTATCAATATAATATTTAAATAACTTAATATTTTTTCAATGATTTTTTTGTTATAACATATAGCATTAAATAATTCATATTCAATAAATTAAAAATATATCAATTAAAAAAATATATAATAAAAATTACAAATAAATATACGAGAATCATTTATGAAGATCTTATATAAATATAAATTAATAATAAAATTCAAAAATATCAATAACACAATAAGAATAAAAGGTAGTTTATAAAAATAAAAAGTATATTATAAAAATATTGAAAAACCTAATTTTTAATTTATTTTAATATAATAATAAAATAATATATTAAAAATATTATAAGTAATAAAAATACATTAGTAATAGATTTATATACATATGTGCTCATACATTATCCGTGCATTGACGGATCAGAGTGACGACACATTGTGCCTGTTGAACGAGGTTCACTCGAGGTCATATTTTAAATTTTCCTCGATTTGTTAAACTTTAACTTATTGCTATGAAAGAATTGTATTAGCACATGCATAAATCCAAAGGATTCTGACTACTTCAAAGTAATCAAATGAAAACAAAGGATCAGATTTAGTCAAGCATTGAAATTCTGTTCTTGCTTAGAAATACATAAAAGCCTATTTTGAAATATTTTAAAATGTTATAAAAAAAAAATAATCGTAGCAAGATACTCACGCTGCCCTACAGGATACATTTTTGCAGCTGACGGTGAAAAAGACCAGATAACCACTAATAAATAAGTAAAAAATTTAACACAAAACCCACTGACCACACAACACACTTCTCCACAATACACACTGCGAACGAGACTGCCTCCTGCAATGGCTGCCACCAACTTGATTTCGATTGATCTTATCTTGACCAATCAGAGTATAAATAATAAAACGATAATTAATAATTCTTAGCATCATTATTATTTTTTAAATTATTTTAATTTTCAATTTTTGAATAATAACACATTAGTAAATATTATATAAACATATATAATATACAAATTTATAAAACATCAATAATATAATGCGTTAGTAATATTTTTAATATTACATTATTACAATATTTCAAAATTATTAAAAAATTGAGTGTTTCAAATGTAATAAAGTAATAAAATTTGTTATATTTTATTTTATGTTAATAAATATCGTATTTTTAATAAATTTTATAGTTTAATAATAAATAATTTTCAGTTATATTGGTTACACTGCATCAAACTATATCCCCTAGATTGCTACTGTTGGTGATATGCACTGCATGCGATTGCGTGCTCGATTTCCGAAATGTCGATCCCTCTCAATGGAACTCGTACACGTTCAAAAGGAATAATAAGTGCAATAGCAAAGCATTTGAGAACTTTATCTTTAAAACCAGTTAAATCAATTGATATAAAATTCGATCCCTTTCATGATAAAGCCTTGGAAGCAAGGTTAGTACAATAAAATTTTGTTTGCTATTTATATATATTTTATTAAAAATTAATCATAGTATATAATATTTCTTATTTTAATTTTATATTAAAAATATTACGTTATAATTTTTTATATATATAAATTAACAATTACTTTAATCGATATATTTTAAATTATTTTCGTAATATAAAACTTGCATTATTTTTTTATCTTTTATTTTAAATGTTTCATTTTGAAAATATTATAATAATTTTTTTTATAATTACAAATTTTATTTCAATAAGTAACGATTATTTTACGCTTATTGTAGAAAGTTGGTTAGTTTAATGACGTCAATATTGTACGCATGTGCAATATGAAATTTCTAGTAACTAGCAGACGACATCAGTATTTTTAGAAAATTTTAGTGATTAGTTTTATTATAATGAAAGTTATGATATGAAAATTAAATAAGCTTTAAATATTTATATTGGAAATTGGCATAAACGTAAAATATAATTTCTTATTTTTTATACAATTCAAGATATAATTGAGTTTTAAATGCGATTACACAAGGTATTATATACGATTATACTCTATATTATAAAACTATTAAAAATAACGATTTATTTGATTTGTTATAATAATATTATCATAGTTATATCATTAATAATATATTGAATTAAAAGATTTTTTTAATTTTTTTAACGGAGCGATATCTAAATATTTGTATTTTATATTTATATACAAAATAAATTTTTATTTATAATTTTAACATATTTATTTAAAACATTTTTATGACTTTACATAAAAAATTTTTTTCTCTAAAATTCTTTTACATAGTTACAATTTGACAATTTACTATTTTAATTCATTTGAAATTATAAGTAATGTTAAATAATTATTGACATGATGATTCTGAATATAATTTTAAATTTAATCATGAATTTAAAATTTCTAATATTTATAATTACATAAAATATTTACATAATTATTTATATTATTTTGCTTATATTTCACTAATTTTTTTATTAATTATTTTTAAATATTGATTGATACTAATTTTGTTGCAAAATGCTCTTTTATATTGAATTAATATGAATACAAAATACTAATATAAGTTATTTATATTTTGTTATTTTTCTTCTAAATCTATTTTAATTAATAATCTTATCTTATAAAATGAATGATAATTGATATTAATTGATATTTATTTAAAATTCTTTTTTTTTGTTATTTAAATTTTTTTTCTGTATATATTTAAATATTTTGGATTCTTAAACTATTGATATGATATTTTTTTCTATTAATTCTTATATATATATATATATATATATATATATGATAAAAAATATATGATAAATAATTTTTTTAATACTTTAATTACTTTATAATTATTATATTTTTTATTGAAAAAAATTCTTAGTTAAAAAACTTACCACTACATTGTCCACATCCATATGCTTTACCAAGCATAGAAACAGCTGTAGTTATACGAAGACTACTTAAGTCTGGCATTTGAAGTGGAAGTTGCTGCTTTAATTGTGCCATTTTTTCTGAAAATAGAATAAAAAATAAAAGATAATGCAAAAATTTTCAATATTAAAATATATAAAATAAATTAAATATTTTTTTATTATGAAACATGTTAATATTTAACTATAAAGAAAAAATTGAATTTAAAAAATAATGATTTAATATTATACATTATAATAAATATTTCTATATGTATTATATATATTTATATTATATATATTTACAGAGATTTTCTGTTTCACATTACAACTCCAAAGATTATTGCAACAAATCCACGTTGCATTGTAAAACCATGCATTGTTTCTGATTTATCTGAACCCGTAATTACATTCAATTTGTGTGAGTATTACAACACTTTTTTATTTAAAAATACTTAATTAATTTATATCATTTAATATAAAGATTTGATATAAAAAAATTTTTAATTATATTCAGAACTTAATTATATTTTCATAATATTTTAAAAATAAATGATATGGTAGAAAGTAAATACAATAACTAAAATTACAATTAAATTTTAAAAGATCTTTTTAGAAACAAATTTGATATTTTCATATCTTTTAGTATCTGGCGATAAAATAGTATGCAAATGTGCAAACTTGACATCTTTAAATCTTTTGGAACTTTACAACAAACACATTACACCTTTGTCTCCATGTGAATCTGAAGATTAAGTTTAAAAGAAGTGGTTCTTTTTGTAATAATATAATTTGGCTATTTAATTATTTTTCTTCTTCCTAATCAAGTTTTAAAAAGCATTGAATTTTTACAGCATAAGAAATAATTTATTTTTAAAATGGCAAGTCATACTTCAAATAATAAAAATTATAATATGAAACTGATTGACACACTTTATAATCAAGTTCCAGCTTTTACTGATGTATTTGATGAAGAAACATGGTATATTTTTGTTGCCTGCTTTGTAACAGGAACATTTTTAGTTGCATTTATTCTTTCAAGATTTATCACATTGAAACCTGTAGAATAAATGTATCATGTTGTTTACAAAAAAATGTAATTCATATTCATATAGAAAAAATATTAATTTACATTTAGTTATATACATTATATATATTAAAATTTGTTAAGATTATATTATAATAATTATAATTTTTCTGTATATTTTCTATAAATTGTAAATATAAAAATCTATAGAATTTTTCTTGTAAAACAATTTATAACAAAATATATTGTAATTAATATCTTATATAAAAATATTATGTAATTTGAACATATTTTCAATTACTTGAAATATTCATTTAATAATTATATATATTGTTTTTATCATAATTCATTAATTTTATGTGTTGTGAACGTACACTCTGAAATTAACATTTACACTGCGAAGTTTTTATAATTATATTTTCATAATTTTAGTAAACATTAAACAATTCATATTTTTAATGTAATAAAGATTGTTTAATATTTAATAATAAAAGATTAATGAAATATAAATATAATGTCTAACCCTCCTTTTGATATCTATATATATATAATGTAACACAGTATGTAAGAATATATCTACATATATTTCATATCATTAAGTCTATCATAAAATATATTTAGCAATAAAATTATGAAATATCTATAATTTAAAATAAAAATAAAAATATTTAAAAATATTTAATAATTTTATATAATTATCAAAATATAATTGCTTTCAGTAAATATATATATACATAATTTATTTGTATTTTTAATTATTTTGCGAAAAAATTTATTTGGCATTGAAAGTTATATAAAAAAAAAAACATTGTGATAAAATATAAAAATATAAAACAGATATTTCTTGTAAAATAAATGAAAGCAAAATTAGAAATCATAATTTTCATGCTTTGATCTCTCTCTCTCTCTCACACACACACACACACACACACACATTTATTTTCTAAAAAATTCTTACAATATGTATTTATGTTATCATATTGAAACATAAAATATGCCTGTATGACTATTTTTTTAAATTATTAAATTAATATCGAAACCTGTCAAATTATCTAAAAATATGTTTTTAAAAATTTCATCAAGTTTTTGTTATTGCTTTATTATAAAAATTTTGGTCTTTTTCTTTGTTTTATTTTTTTCGTAATGCATTGTATAACTATAAATTTATATTTATATTTATTTATATTAAAATATTTTTTTCAATTTGTTATTTTTATATTTTCCTTTATTTTTATAATAATTTCTATTATATTTATAATATTATATTTATAATATTAATATTAATTAAAAAAAATTTGTTTGCAAGATATTGCATATGTATATTTATAATTTTTTGTTAAATTAATTAAAAATAAATAAATTAAATAAGAAAATTTAATTTTTTTACTCAAAATTAATTCATTTTTTTTATACATATGAAATATACATTATATATAGAATAACTATGATTTTTTAATGTCAATGATTAATAAAATAAATAAACAATTTATTACAATTAAATATATCGTAGATAAAAAATGTTTTTATTTATTATTAAATACAATTTTAAATAATTATATAAATAAATAATAATATTATGAATGAAAAATGAAACAAAATTTTATTGAAGTACAATTTTCTTGTATTTTTTATGTATTATAATTCAATCGTATAATATACATATCATACATATGTAAAAATTTTATATAAATATAAAAAGAAAAAACAAACTATTGTGATTAATGAAATGATATTTCATACAAACATTTTTTTTCTTTTTTTATTTTTGTAAGATAAAAAAAATCTTTAAAGATAGCAGTTTAAACAAGTCGAGTTTAAACAAAGAGAATAGAAAAAAATTCTAGCTTTAATTTAATATTACATATTCATTCTTTGTTTTAAAATCTGCCAAATTAAAAATAATTAAATATTAACAAATTTAAAATATTAATAAATTAAATTTATTTAAGCCATTTTTTCTAAATTTATGTTCTTTATATATACATATGCATTCTCTCTCTCTCTCTCTCTCTCTCTCTCTCTCTCTCTCTCTCTCTCTCTCTCTCTCTACATACCTGTATGCGATTACAATAAAAAAAATTAATATAAATTATAAATTACTTCATAAATTATAATTTGATATTATATTTATTATTATTGATTATTATTATTGTAATTTTATATAATCAACGGATAAATTGAATAATTTAATAATTTAAGAAAATTCAATAATTTTAATTGTTAATTTAATTTTAATTTTAATTGTACTTAAAATTATATTATAGAAATACAATTTATAATATTAATATATAGATATCTATTATATATTAACTCTATTATATAGTATTTCTATTTAGATTTTAATAAAAATTTAATAATAAAATTAATGAAATTTATAATTTTAATTCATGATTATTTAAAGTTTTTATAATATTTAAATTATATATTTATTATGTATATATTAATATTATCATTTCTATGTATTATTACGTATATGTTAATATTACAATTTTTTTATATAATAGTATAAATTGAAAATACTATAAATATTTTAAATTTAAATTAAAATTAAATATAAATATGTTATGCATATGCATATGGATAACATACAAGTTATGTGCATATGCATACAAGTTATTTCTTACCTCTTTATTCTTCTTCTCACTCCCCTTTATGTAAAATATATAATCTATCTTTTATATAGACATACTTATCCTATATAATCCCTATATTCTTTAATTTTTCTATTTTTAACGATTTTATTATTATTTTTATTTTTCTTATGGCTTAATTATTTTTAAATAAATTAAACTACTATAATACTGATTAAATTGCTAATATGAAATATAAGTACAATTAAATATATTAATACAATTTAAAAACTCACCTATTTTATAGAAGTAGAATTCGATTTATAATATGTAAAATAGTCAAGCACTCTTGATATTCACATAAACATTGTCTTTTTTTTATTTTTTTTATTAACTTCACGTGATGCTGTTTATATATGAACTACGTAATAGTTATTTTATATATAGCACTGTAAAAAGATACATCTTCCGTGATGAAATATATAACAATAATTTATTACATATAATAATAATTAATTACCTATATAAAAATATATATATTACGTAAAATTTATTTTTCATGTTGTTTAACAAACACGTATTTTCAGAATAATGAAAAAAATCAAGTATTATATATATTCAAAAGTTGTGTAAGAAAATTATATTATATTTGATTTATATTCACAATAGATATCAATAACAATGAATTATATTAATTTAAAATAAATAAATTTTTTAAACAGCCACTAATGTTTACGTGTATACAGCAAAATATAAAACAAATCATCAAATTTGATGAAACATATTAACAACGATATAAACAACGATAATTTTTATTTTTATTGATTAAAAATTTTATAAGTTAATATGAAATTTTTTTTAATTTCTGCGCATTTAATTTACCAAAAATTAAAAACTCAGAAAGGGTAATAGATTTATGCTAAATCGCAAATACATTATAAAAACAAAAATATTTCTTTGATCTATACAATAATTAATTATTTATTTCTCAGAATATACGTGTATTTTATATAAAAAATATATACAAATTTTGTATTAATAAAAAATAAAAAAAAAAGAATTATTTCATAAAAATGTTTCCATACGTGCAACAGTTCGAAACTTTAGTTGATATTATTTTCTTATTCTTGTTTAAAAAGTGTATTGTAAAGAAAAAATATTGTTTTTTTTTAAATAATTTTTTTGTAATTTAATGAAGCAATTTGGTTTTTCCGTGAGATAAATTCACAAATTTTTTTAAATTTACTTGAAAATAAGAATTATTTTACTTTCACATATGTTTACATGTACATACAATTCAGGATCATATATATACAATATATCGATACAATTATGTAGTATATTTTATTTTCATTGCTAGCAACAAATAAAAAAATTAGATCGTCGAACCAATTGTACAAAACGTTATAAGAAAGAATTAATAAACATAAATTTTGTACAAATAAAATTTCCTTGAAATATATATTTTAAATATTAAATATAATATAATTTATTAAATATAATATGATTTTATTTATTTATTTTTATTATTTTCTAACCTTAACTGTTTATTTTTCTTAATTTCCAGTATATGCGCAAAATATTTGATGTGATTTTGTTGTGTGATATGTTTCCTTTAAGAACAATAGTTTATACGAACATTTTTACGAACGAAACTACAATCACGAAAACAAACAGAATAATGAGATATTATAATCTGAAGCGCGAAATGTTTTAATGATTCTTTACTGCCAAACTCTTAAAGATTTTACAGAATGGCCACTACTGCTTTCACTCGCGACGCGTTCCTACCAAACAGTGTTCCTACCAAACACGATTTCAGTAGAAGCGGGACGAAGCCGCCAAAAACGATCACCAAGTGTCAAGGTTGCCATTGTACACGAACATGCTGAATATACCAATTGTGTGAGTATGTTAAATGCACTCGCATACACTCTACACTCTCCTTATCTCTCTTATGCTAGTAGATTCACAAAACAATAATATTTTATCGCGATACTCGCACTTATTGTATAATGACACTAATATCGAAATATTCTAACTTTTATTGTAAATAATTGTAATGCACTTTTATATTTTATGCTTCATAAACGCAATATGTTTTTTATAAGTTTACCGGGTAAGTTTTAGCGACATTCACCAAAACAGTAATCAACATCCGCGAGAAAGACCCTACTACTTGTTCGATTCACCAGTTATTGCGAATGCTCATGTGGTCAGGATTGTAACAAGTAAATAGAATGAGGTATCATTGTCTCATAAATTTGTTTACAAACAATGATGCATATATGATGGCATTCAAATTTATTTACTTGTTATATATAATTAAACTGTATATAATATATCTATACTAATAATATATATAATATGAATTAAATATTGAAGCTTTTTTATTTTTATTTTAATACATCATAAATATTTTTTAACTAATAATCAGTTATTCTTAAACAATATATAATTTTTTATATCTATAATGAAAAAAATTATAATTTTTATACAATCGAAATATTTAAAAAATTATAATTGAAATGTTTATTAATTTATCATTAAAGTATATTTTATTTTAATATTATTTTATTACAAAAATATGCATTAAAATCGATATAATTTAATTTATTGCAATTTTTGTGTAACTAAAAATATTTATACTTTATTATTTATTAAATAACTATTATTTATAAATAAAATATAAATTTTACATCTAAAATGTATAATTTCTTATTTTGAGCCGATCCTGAATGATGTCATAATCGATAGACCAATGAGAAACTCTATAAATTAACCACACAAATGTCTGACAACATGATTATATACATTGTGCCAATCTTTATGATATAAAAAATAAACTTGTTAATATAAAATATTAATATAATTATATTATATATTTGAAGGCTTGAATAATACTGAATAAATACTGAATTCATAAAAAAATCATTCTTCTGTATAAATTGCGAAATTTTGTGTAGATATGATACTAGTAACTATGTTTAATTTTCTATATCGATTATCGATGTCAGCCAATAACATGTTTATGCGTCGTAAATAATATGTCTCTATTGGTTAATTATATTCCTGCGATTAAAAATTGTAAAAAATGAAAATTGTATGTAAACATATAAGCTTAAACAATTTTATTTCTTTTATTTATGTATTTGTTTGTTGTTAAAATATAATTACATACTTTATTTAAAAATATTTAACTGAGAAATAATATATTAAATAATATAATAATATATCATATATATTTAAAATATTAAAGATTTAAAATATAATTTTTAAAAATTTGATAAAACAATAATTATAGACTAAAATTTTAAATTTGTATAATTTGCATTATAAATATATTTATATAAATTGTATAATATACATTATAAATATATTTATATAAATATTATATATTATATATGAATAGATTAATATTACAAATATTAATATATTCGTTACATTATTAATAATATTAGCTAAATATATTATAAAATAAAAAACTCATTAATTTTAAGATAATTTTTGAATAATTTTTTCTTTATTTTTACTTATTTATTAACATTTTATTATTATACAAATATTATTGAACTTAGTATTTAAAAATTTTTATATATTTAATATTTACAATTACAAGGATATGAAAATGTTATATTATAACAAAGTACATCATTCTCTCAGGAATTATTTATTACACATAAACGATTATAATGTGATACATATTGTATATCTTCTAAATGAAAATATAAGTGAAAATCAGACTTGTTAAGTTCTGTTTTTAATCTAAATCTAATCCTTCATCATCATCACCTTTCTTATCAGGACTAGATGTTGGTGGAACTTGTTTAGTATTTTTGTCCTCCTGTCCTTGCTGTGTTTGTTCTTGGCCACTTTTAGCTTCTGACTCGAGGGCAGTGACGAATTCTTCAATGTTTCCACTGGCTGCAGCATTGACAGCATCTGGACCCAAGCCAAATTGACGGATGACAGGTCCCGCCTGGCCTGACTGCAAAGCAGACCAGAACATTGATAGCGCCTGGGAGAACTGGGGAGACACTAGCGTGGTACACAGGTGATCCCCTGGTGGTAAGTGCGGGCTCATTGCACGCTCCAAGTTTTCCGTTGCAGAAATCGCCGCAGGGATGGCATTGGTCAGCTCAGTTGCTACTCCCCTCTGCCGGACAATAAGCTGTGCTGTAGGTGGCCGAAAACAACAAATAATCCCAGAGAAACTTCCCCAACTGCTCAGTAGGGCGAGAGTCTCCGACAGCCAGGAAAAGTTCATGTGGAAAAGAATATTAAATAACGAAAGAACCATGCCTCTGTCTCTTGACTTTATACGAATAGTATTAGTTTTGTCACTTTATATAGCATTTCAGATACTGCTGATACCATTGATTCTATGAAATGATAAAAATTTATACGTTACACAGCTAAAATTTAAAATTTATAATACTTAACAAATATTATTTATTTACTGATTTATTTTATTTTTTGATTTTGTTATAATATAAAGAAAAATATAGCATACAAACAATAAAATAAAAATTAAAACATATAAAATCTGTGTAAACAATTATTCTATTATGTATTATTTAATGAATAAATTTAATAAATTTTTTACTTGAATTAATAGAATTAAAATCATATTAGTTTTAGTAAAAAACTAGTAAAGACAAATATAACATTTGTATAAATTATACATTAAGTAATATATTTAAGTTTTATAAATAATATTAATCGATCAATTAATTAAAATAAATTGGAAATTTTACGATTATAATTAAAAATAAAAAAATGTATTATTATTAAAAAAATAAATAAAATATTTTATAAATTAAAGAAAAAAAAATTATAATATTTATAATTATATGACATGTATGTTAATTTTTGCAACTAAAAAAAAAACTACATATAGTTATTTGTATAAATATATAAAATAAATTATATAAAATTTTTGTTACTACCTGGCCTTCAAATTTATTAATTCACATTTTCATAAAATTTATATCAAATAAATTTCGTCGTGTAAAAAATAACATATAACAGAGTAGTCTTTGAAGAGCTGTTTAGGAAGATAATTTTAAATTATTAAACAATGAAATATCATTTCAAGCACGTTATCAAGAATACCATTTTGTTCCTGATAATGATAACAGCTGTAAAAAAAGATATAATTATAATAAGACATAGATAACATATTATAATAAATACTATTTAATCATTGTTATTGCTGAATAAAGTATAATTATACAATATTAAAAAAATATAATTAAATAATATAAAATATGTATTATATTTCGTAAATTACGTGATATATAGTTCAGTGTACGCACATACTTATGTGGATGGCGTCTATATATATATGTGTGTGTGTGTGTAAATTAAAATTTCGATACATAAATAAATTTAAGATTATAACCATAAAATTTTTATATCACATATGAAGAAATTTTTTATCAAAAGAAAAAATAAAATATATCTTATATAAATCAAATTCATTATAACAATATAAATAATAAGATGAATATATATATTTCTTATATCTTTTATATATTATATACTTACTATATATATGATATATAGTATATGATAAATATAAAGTTAAATATAAATATAAAGTTATTATATACATATAATATGTATCATTGTATTGTATAAAATAAATATTGTAATATGCTATTAAAATATTAAAATATATGCTAAAATGAAAATTTGAATTGTTACTAAATTATTATTTAAATATATTTCTTTTAATGAAAATGAAACATAAATAAATTCATTTCATTTAATAAATATTTTTAAATTTTATTATATGATCATATTTATATTTTCCTTTTTGTTATTTTACTATTTTATTTTTATATTTTTTTATATATCTCTTTATGTTATTTCGTTAATTAAATATAATAATATTATTGTAATTATTGTAATTTTTTGTTAATGTATTTTTACTTATATATTGCATTAATATACAAATTTTTAAATTATTTTTTAATTATTTTAATATATTCAAAAAATATATACAAATAATAAAAAATATAATAAAAAAAATAAAAATTCATATAAAAAATAAATAGGAATATATTTAAATTATATATTTAAGTATTTAAATTAAATATTGTTAAAAATTTTTACATATTTATATATTATAAAATAACTTTTAAAAAACTAAATAATTTTTATATATTGTAAAAATTTATTGAATTTTTATTATTTAGAAAATTATTACTTATTAAATAATATAATAAAAAATGAAGAATTTTTATATATTTAAAAAAAAATTAAAAATTTAAATTAAAACATTATTTTCAAAATTATTGAAATTATTGAAATTATTAAATGATTGATTTTGATATAAAATTAAGTTAAATTATATATTGCAGTAAACTTAATTCTTTAAGTGAGAACCTTTTTTTTTAATAATTTCTTTAATAAAAAAATTTTTTTACTTTACTTTTTGTTCTTATCGATTTTTCAATATGATTGTTTTTTTAACTGTTTTTCGAAATATTTGATTTGATTAATTCTCACATGATAAAGAATTAAAATTTGTTATATTGTTGAATTTCAGTAAATTATATTATATAAAAAGTTTTCCATTATATATTCTCGTGATAAATGTAAATTCATGATTTACAAAAAATATAAAAATTTTAAATTTTAATTATCAGTTTTAATTAGTGACGAAATATTAAGTTTTAATTAGTGAAAAGATTCTTTCTTAAAACTAATAAAATAATCAATATCATGATACTTGATGATTGATGAAAATATGATACTAATCACAAGTTATGTTGTCATATCAATGAAACAATATTAATATAACAATAAAACAATAAATAATAATATAATCAATATTAGAAAGAAAAAAAATCTCAAAAAATCCTTTATATATTTTGAAAATAAAAAGTTAAATTGAAAAATCAATAAGAAAAAATATTTGTTTTTATTAGATAATCGAAATTTGTCATAAAAAGTAGAATTTTATTTAAAAAAACTAAATTTAATGCGATATATAAATGATTTCGATTCAATGTCAAGAAAATATCAATATTAAACCTTTCTGAACTCTAGTTTTGTTTAAAACATTTTTTTGATATAGCTTAGTTTTAGAGATATTTCACTAATTAAATTAAAATGAAATCTATATAATATTAATATTTTATATTTTAAAGAAATATTAAATAACAATAAAATTATGTCTTTTTTCAAAATGAACTATTAGAAACTGTTTAAATATTTAAGATAATATAATATAATAAAAAGTTTAATTCTTATAAATATAAGCAAAAATAAGTGTATCTACGAAAGCTATTGTGTACATAAAATAAATTTTTAAAAAAAATATATATTACTTTTTCTATTGTATTTTTTATTTTATTATATAATATATTAATAAAAAGGGTAATATTGATAGAATAATATTAAAGCTATATCTAAATATTAAATTTATGTTTAAATTTTAAATATGACAGTTTTATAATAATAATGTTTTTGAGAAGCTGAAATTTAAAGAAAATAATAATTAAATAAATTTATGAAAAAAAGATATTACCTGAACAACAGATTCTGTTCCTGTAGTTGTTGGAATTTCTGATAAAAAGTTTTGTAAATCACTAAGTTGAATTTTATTATTTGTATTTGTTGTTGATCCAGATGTTGATGTATCTGATATTCGTGATGATTTATTATCACCTAAATAAAAACTGCATATAAATCATTGTAAATTATTTACATAATGCTTACATATATATAAGCATTATATTATAATATTATATTATAAAATATGCTTACCATTAGTTTTAGAAGAATCATTAGCAGAGGCTGATGAAGATACCATTTGTGTAGTAGGTCTTGAAGTATTTGTAGTAACTCGAGTTGATGCTGTTGTTGTAGAAGCTCTAGTACTTTGCACACCTTGAGGTCTATTCATTGTACCCAATAAACTACCTAAACCAATTTGACCTACACCACCAAATAATTGCATTAATTGTTGTTGTGACATATTATTCAATAAATTTTGAAGATCCCCTTCTGGATTTGTACTGCCACTTCTTTGTGATCCAGGAGTTGGTGGATTATTTAGAACTTCATTAATTTTTCTACAATATTCTTCATCTTTATCTGTTTTAAGATCCTGTATAATTAAATATTAATTAATTATGAAAATGTTTTATTAAAGTTTGTAAAATTATATATTATATTTCACATAAAATGTGTAAGATGCTTATATATTTTTATAAATTATATATATTTATACAATATATTTCTGTAATTCTATAACCTATTTTTATTACAACATTTTTTATAACTAATATTTATCATTAAAATGTTTTCTAGCATATCATGATATTTATTAACAAATGTAATTTTAATTTTATTATATATGTACAATATAAGTTTTTAAAGTACATTTTATATTTGATACAAATATTAAAAAATATATAATTATTACTTTTGAAATGTTGATATATTAATAATTAAAAAATATTATGATTATTAAACTTTTTAATTTTAATTATTAATTTATAACAAAATATATAATTTTGTTAATAAAAAAATAAATTTAATGAATTATTAATTAAAACAATAAAAATATATTTTATTTTGGATTAAAAAATTTTAATTAAAAAATAATTTATTAATTTTTTTTTATTTTGAAGATAATCTTTCTATACATTTTAATTAAATTTTTATACATTTTTTTTTAGTTCTTTTATTATAATAGTATATATATATATATATATATATATTTTCTTATATTATAATAATATAATTTATATGAAATGTAAATAAAAATATCATAATTATAATTAATAATATTATTATTAAGAATTATTTTTTACCTGGAGCCAAACAAAAAATTTTTTGTTGGATGACTTGAATCGTAAAAGATATACTCTTCCAGTTTTACACTGAGGAACATGTTTAAATTCACAATCATCAGGAAAAATAATTAAATCCTACAAAAAATTATATATAGAAAAAAAAAATTTATAATGTATGTGCATATATATAAATATTATAAACAATAAAATTTTTTATCATTTTTAAATTGTAATAAATTTTAAAGATAATAATATTTTTTACATCTTCAACATATCCTGATACACGATCTTTCCAACAAAAATGCATTAATGAATCGTCAGATTGATAAACGTAAAGTTGGCCTTTTCGAATATCTGGATAAACCATCTTTCCTTTCATAGTCATTTTTCCTGCTTTAAATTCAACTAAATTTTTAGGAGTACTGCGTGAAGCATTATTTCCAAAAAGTGCTCCTCCTGACATATTTGATCTTTTAAAAACTTTTTGCCTTTTTTGTTTTGATAAATATATTAAAATACACGCGGTTAATTTACGTTATACGGCGCGCTGATGACACTGCACTTTAAAATGGCGTATTAAAAGATTTCCAATCTTATATAAAATTCTTGAATATATGCGCCACATAGTAGCAAAATCGAGTATTAATTTGTATCATGATTTTATCGATAGAGTGCAAATAGTTATTTATCATATCATAGATATATTATCACACGAGATATAGAATGGATTTGATAATGTTTATTGTCCTTTACCTTTAATTTCGATTATTTTATCGTTTTCAAGATTATTAATATATATAATGTATCATATAATATATAAAATTGTAATATTTAATATTAGTGGTAAATAAAATTGACATTCAATGTTAATTGCAGACTCAACATAGGCTCAAATAAGATATCCAATATTCAATGGAATTTTTGCTTTTATGTTCTGAAATATCGATCGCGTGAAAAATGTTTGATATCCTTTATAATTTAGATCGGAAAAATATATTTAAAAAAATTATATTTAATTCAATTATAAAAGTTAATAAAATTGTTTAAAAATTTTAAAAACAATTTTTTTGATACATCTCATAAATACATTCATGTATTAAATTATATTTATAAATATTTTGATTGCTATGAATAATAGATTAGATAATAAAAATAAAATCACAATAAAAATAATATCAATTTGTAAGATTTTTTTATAAAAATGGATTTAAATATAATGCTATTAAAGTTAAATTTATAATAATAAATTTATAATATTAATATATATATATTATTAGTATTATATTTAGTATAAATTTTTATACAACACAAATAATAAAACATTTCATGAAAATTTGATGATTTAAAAATGTAAAATATTTTCTTTCTGTTAATTTGTTGTATATGCTATTTTATCTATTATTTTACACATATAAGATCTATATATTGGATCAATTAAATCAATTTTCTAATATGGTTTTATATTATATATATATATATAATCCGATATTATCTTTCATATAATTATTAAAAATTATAGAATGTCCCAATGTTGTTTGATTTGACAAGCAAATTAATCAACATTCATTTCGAAAAAATTCATTCTAAAAATTCTTGAAAAATCTTTTAAGAATAATTTTGCCTTATTCGCATTTATTACTTTTTATTTTATTTTAAGAATTACTTAATTTATTTAACTTTGGCTAAAAAGTAGAAATAAAAGAAAAATAGATAATAGAATGAGACAGAATAATTCAAAAGTTTCGAATCAATCAAAACTTTCAAAATTTTAAAGATTTTCAAGGAATATGACTTTATAGATTAGCCATTTCCTTATCGATTTCAATGATTTTTAAATATATATAAATAATCGACATTTTTCAATAACTTCCTTTTGTAAAAATATCAGATTCTTAATTTTTAAAATATTTGCAAAAAATTTTTGCTATTATTACATTGAATTTCATTTATATATATATGTGATAATATATGATTTTGATTATATAAAATTTATAAATAAAGTTTCGAAAAGCTGTAATTGCTAGATATAAAATTTGATAAAGAAGAAGGAATTTAAAATTTTTGGATATTTATTAATTTCTGAGAAATTAATTTAAAAAGTTCAATATTATTGAATTTTGCCTATATACATATTATTAATACAAATATTTTTTTTGAAGTTATTATTATCAAATATTTAATAAACTATTTTGCTATTTACAAGTAAATTCTCAGTAAATAAAAATGTAAATTCTCAATAAATAAAATCTTCAGTTACTTTTATAAAAAATTGCAAATATTTGTCTTTAAATTCTAACCTAATACTCATTATGATTCTATTCGAAACACGTTTAAAATAATAATTAATAACAAATAAGAAATCACATCTATATATCAAATGCTTTTATTTGAAAATTAATTTTTTTCTTGACATTAGCATTTGTAAATCAAATACCTTTAATTTCATAACAATAAATGATCAAATTTTTGATTAGTAGATTAAATGAGATTTTCTATATTATAGATATTATAAATGAGATAGTCTATATTATATATATATATATATACATATATATAAGATCGATACAATCAATTATTCGATATTTGATTATTACAATGAAAATTATTGTATTAATAAGTGAATAGACAACATTCAATATATTAATAATATCTATATAATTGTAACTGTAACTTTTAATGAATAGTAAATAAGTTTCTTGGTTAGAAATTAAAATACCTGTTTTAAAATTTTGAATCTTTGATCCATTTTTTGTTTTTTATCATAATTTTATGTCAATAATTTAGAATTTTCGAAATTATAATTTTTTTTTTAATACTAAAACATAATAAAAATTTTTTCTTTAAAATTTCTTAAAAATTTCATTTATTTTAAATTATATTTATTATTATTTATTTTTATTCAATTTTTATTTTCATTTTTTCTCTTATAATATATTTTTCTTCTTATTTAAATACTCTTTTCAAAATAATAATTGATATTATTATTTTGATTTAATTATTTTATATTTTAAATTATTTAATTTCTTTTAAAAATTATATTATAATTATGTTAATAATATTATTATTAATATTGACATAATTGAATATGTTTATGTAAAATATTTATATAAATAAAAAAATAAAGGAGCTAAAAGTACAGAAATTTTATCAATTAAATATAATATTAATAATTAATAATTTTAATATTAATATTATTAATTATTAATATTAATAAATTTAATTTTATTATTTAGATATTTTAGATATTTTAGATAGATATTATTTTTAGATATTTTATATATTTTTATATATTATAAGCATTCTTTTAAATTTTTATTCTTTCAAATTTTTTATAAATAAAAATATTTAATTAAAATTAAATATTTAATCCAAAAAATATTTAATTAAAATTAAATATTTAATCCAAAAAATATTTAATTAACAGCAATAAATGTCTTATATTAAACAATATTAAATAAATAATACTTATAAAAATAATAAGAACAATAATAAGAAGATTATTAATTGGAACTTTAAAACAAATAATACTTATAAAAACAAAAATTTTTATTTTTTATTATTAATGAATTAGAATATCTGCTTTGTTCTGTATTGCATCTTTTTCTGTGCTGATCTTTTATCATTTGATTTGGAATTATTTCTAAAATTCCATTGACTTCTTTTAATAACTTTTTCAAAAAATTTTTTAGCCGGCATCTGTTAAAAGAAATTAATGATAATTTTAAATTTTAATTTATATTAGCACATATATATAATACACATATATATTTTACATAATTATAATTAAAATAATTTATCTACAAAATTTAATCTCATTTATTATCTTTACGTACTTTTTTTTTTAAATTTAAATTTATTATACAACATTTTATATATATATTACATATAAAGGTTGTTTCATTTGTTCTACAAAAGAATTTTTTAATAAAATACAAACAAGTTTTGTTTATATCATGTTTAATAGAATATATGTCTATATATTTTAAATATTATAAAGTCTGAGAAAATTTTTGAATGTATTGCTTACCTGAAGATTAATAAGATTATATATATATATATATATAATATATTATATAATAATAATAAGATTATTATTATAATCAATAATATCAATATTATTTAGATTGATGCCACATTTTTTCATTTTAGTATAGAATCCAAACGGTAATTTTTCTAAACATTTTAATTTCATAATATACATTTTGTTACAAAAATGCTTTGTTAAGTGATTATGTATTCTGAATGTTATTTTGTAATTAATACATTTGAATGGCCTAGGATTGCTGATGGTTGCAACTCCAAATGTAAAAATCACATTAATCTATAACAGAACAATACAATCATATAATCAAATAAATTAAAATAAAAATTTAAAATTTAAAATATAATTAACAAAAGTTACATAATAAAAATTAACTGGGAATCTGATTTTGTTCATTTTTCTCTATTAATCCTTTGCAGTTGAAAAATTTTTTAAATTTTGTTATTAAAAGAATAATAAAAGCTTTTAAAACTTATATGAAAATAAATCTTATATTTTATATTAAGAAAAATATGAGTATTACTTAAATTTTAATTTTTTAATATTAATATTTTAAAAAACATTTTTAAAAATAAAATATGAGTTGCAATTTCACAGGAAAAATATTTTGAAATATGGAGAATAATTATATAAAATATATCATTAATAAAATTTCTAATAATTTTAAAAAAATTTTACAATTTCTAAAAAATTTCTATAAAATCCTTGTTTGTCTATAAATAATATCTTGTATGTCTATAAATAATAAAAAATAATAAATAATAGAAAAATATATTTATTACAATTTTTTAATTTTGAATCTTTATTCGAATTTTTATATGAATTAATTAATAGATAGAATCATTTCTTAAGGATATCAGTGTAAAGAATTAATAATAATAAATTAAATAAGATTATTAAACTGTTTAATAATTAATATAAAAAAAAAATAATGTTCAGATAAAAAATGATTATCTTATTATGGCGAGAAGCAGATCTTTCACGTTTAATTAAATGACATTTATGACATTCGAAAAGAGATAGAATAAATTTCACATTTAAATAGTTTCTCGAAGTAATGAATGTTGATTACAACTGACTAGGTTTGCTGAGCACCTTGTTATAAATTCCATACATATTTCTTCCATCTTTAGTTACACTACACATAATTATATTCAGTAAATTCAGGTTTTTCATTTTATATAAAATTTTTTCAAATTATATAAATATTATTATTGAAGATATCAAAGAAACTATGAATGAATTGGAATGTCTTTGTGCAATTAATTAGTAGCAATATTTTAAAATTACACATAGAATTTTAAATTTTTATATACTTTTGCATATTTTTTACTACTTTATATTAAAATATTTTTCATATTTGCATTAAAAATATGTATAATATATATAAAAAGTATGTATAAAAATACTGTATAATAAAATATTAATTATAAGAAAAAATATAAATATAAGAAAAATAAAACAATTATAATAATTAGAGACAATTAATTTTTAAAAATAAATTATTCAATTTTTTTATTAAAAAATTTTATTAAAAAATTATAATATTATTAATTAATCGGATTTTAAAAGATAAAATTATTACTTTTATTTCATATTTTCATATTATTTATATTTTTGTGAAAATACTTTTATATCAAAAAAAAAAAAAAATATGAAAATGATTTTCTTTTGTCGAAAATTTCACAAAATGAAACGCTTTTATAAAGTTTTTGAAAACAATTTTTTTAAATTAAAACTTCCTTTACAACAAAAAATTGCTATAGTTGATTTTTTATCATCATTTCATTACACTAGAAGAATTTTATTACCATTAAAACCATTTCGACAATATGCAATTATATAATCGAACTATGTAAATAATTTTTAAACTATATATGTATATTGAATCTTTATTTTAAAAATTAATTTTTTTAATGCAAAATAAGACAAAAATCAAGAATAAAATGATTGCATTTTCGGTTTTATTTTTTAATTATAATTGATAATTATATATGATTATATATACGAACACTATACATTTTTAGTGTAGTTAGTTATTTTGTACTTATACGTATTTAATAAATGAATTATTCATATATATGTGTGTATATTTAAAAACGAGTATTACCTTTTTATTGTCTTATTATTTCTAAATATCGTCATTTGCAAATTGATGTACTGTCTTGTTAACTATAAAAACATATATATTAGATAAATATATAAATTAAAACATACATTTTTGCATATGGCAAATTTTGTATATAATTTTATTTTGAAATTTTCGAAAATGAATGAAATTTTTTTTTTTTAATATAGAAATATCTTGGAGAAAAATCAGCATGGCATGGTAAAAGTAAAGGATCACACAAAGTATCCAAGTATAAATAATCCAATAATAATCCAAGAAAATCGATATATTTTCGTGATTCTTTAATTTTTATGTACAGAAATGAATTTATTTTTTTTCAATATTCAATTTGAAGAAAAAAATTAAAGTAAATCAATGGTTTCTTTTATAATATTTTACATATTTTTTTTCATAAATATGAAAACTTTTAGTATTTTAAGAAAGGTTTCAATTACAAAATTAAAATAAAAAATTAAATGTATTGATAATAATTTTAATATATTTTTCTCAAGCTTAAAAAATATTTTAATCATAAGAAAATTTGTCAAATATGATTCAAAATAAACAAATATGATTCAAAATAAACAAAGTTGAATTTCTTATTGTTTTTCCTTATTTTTTTGTTTCTAATAATTAAAATCAATTAATATCTTTTAATTATTGAAATGAAAAAAAATTATAAAAATTATAAAAAATTATAAAATTCCAATTATTTTATTATTAAAAAATTATATTTTCAAAAAAAGTTATATTTTAAATGACAAAAAATAATAATTTTTAAAATTATTAATAAAATCAATATAACAGATATCCTTTCTTTTCTATAATAATGATATTATATTTATATTGATAATACATTTATAATAATAATATTTATAATAATCTGGCTAATTTTTTTGAATTTTTTATTAAAATATAAAATAAGAATTGCAATATGAATATTAAAAAATCATGAATATTGATATTATTAATATCTTTTAATTATTGAAGTTATAATTGATAATTTGGATTAAAATTGAATATTTTTACCTAATTTTAGGCATATTTAATTTTGATTTTTATCCTTCATTTTATGCAATAAATATTATTGATGATCTTTATTATATAATCTATATACAAAAACAGAATAACTTAATCTAAATTGTTATAGAATTAATGTTTGAATAATTTATTTTAAACAATTAAATAAAATCCTAAATATGACATACCTGACATAATTAGATGCAAGCCCATTTAATGATTGCAAAAAACCATTATCACCAAAGTTTGTGATTTAGCGGTTTTCTTATGTAATAAACAAATAATTTGAAACTCATCATGAGAAATTTAATCATGAGAATTTATAATATCTTATTCTAATATATATCTTATTCTAATATATTCTATTATTCTAGGTATTATTATTCTAAGTATTTTTTTCCATAAAAGGAGCATAATAGACAAAAATATATTAACATAATAGACAATAATATTTCTTTATCTTTTTTTTAATATACATATAGACTTCATTGCTTTCCAAATCTTCTTCTTGATTCTTCTCGCTTTTTCTTGTGTATCGTTATCCAAACCACTGTCCGAATTAATTGGTGTAGTTTCGCTTTTTCCACGCAATCTATATAATTAATCAATCTATACCTTGAATTATAATCAACGTCTAATGGCGCTTTTTTATATATTTTCCAATTCAAGTACATGAATATGGAATGGAAATGGAATAGAAATTGGTGGTTTGGATATCATGCTACCTAAATGAAAACCTGATCTGACGATTATCGAAGCAGTCTCGGAAGTAATGCATTTATTGCTTACGATCTCTTCATCTGTTTGAGAATTTATTGATTGTGATTTGATTTTCATCGTCTTACTTTCACTAGTATTATTCAATATTTTAATTTCTCCGCCGAACATTTGTAATGAATTTATTTGTGGATACAGTTCCTCGAGAGATTGTAACGTAGTCGGTACAAATTCTGATCTGTGCTTCTTCACGGACGATATATACGTGTCAATTAGTCTCATATTGCATAAAAGAGAATCAAAAGAAGGGAAAGGCTGTAAATTGTAATAATCGGAAGACTTTGAATTTAAATCGGATTCTCCTTTCTCGATTTCCAATTGATATTTTCTTCTACTATTCCAATAATATTTACGATGGATATTGAGAATATCGATACTCGAATGCGGTACATCAAAAGAGGAATAATAATAATTTTCATTCTCAGCTTTATTTTTCTGACACGAATTTTCAATAAAAGATTTTTGATTATAGAACCATATTTTGATTCGTTAGGACAAATTTTGTATTGTTGAACGAAACTCTCACTATAACATCGTTTCCTCAAAGATTCTTTTGCAGAAGAGAGATTCAACAGTTGATCGATGAATTGCTTTATTCCCATGAAACTTTGTTGTCTTTGGATCAATTTGTATAATCGTGGATCCATTGTATCGATGATTACATGATTGTTCATGATAATTTTATCAATGTGCTTTTGTACTTGATACTTCGAATTTGATTTTGACACAACAATAACTATCATCGAGGAAAAACTATTCGTAAAAGTAAAGGAGAGACTTTTTTGCTTTTTTTGATAAGTATTTATTACATAAAATTTGTCCTTAACTTTTTTATATACCCTGTATGCATATGTATATATGTATATTATCGATTTAATTTCGCACACGTGCTACGAAATATTAAAATTCTATCAAATTGAATATTTGAAAAAAAAATATTTCTTCATAATGTATATTATTATGTTCAAAAGAATTAAAAAATTTGAGATTACAAAATAAATTTTAATCAAATATTTTAATCAAAATATTATCATGATACTAGCATTATGATAAGCATTATGAAATAAGAAATCATTTTTATTTTTTCGTTTTATTTTTTTATTTTTTCTTTTCATTGATGTCTTTGAAATGAAGAAATATGAATAATAAAATAATATAATTATATATAAAATAATAATATAAATATATAAATATATATATATATATATATAGTAATAAAATATGAATATCTCGTGAATTTCACATTTTTCGTGAATACAAAGCATAAATTGTAAATTTATGATTTCTCAAAAATCTTTTTCCTTTCCAAAATTTCTTTCAAATGATGAGACAAGTTCAGAAATCTGATACGATTTCGAATAAAATTCTCGATTCGACATTCTTATATTTTCATATACATTATATTCAATACATTTTTATTAATTTTTTTAGATAATTTTTATGATAAGATAATTCTGTGATATAATTAAGCTTGTCATCTTTTTAATTTTGGTTCGGAAATTTCAGATTTCATAAATCTCTTTCAGATTTTGATTTCTTTATAAATATTTTTAAATTGATAGAAAATGTTTTTTAATTTCTTATTTAATTATAAACATTTAAGTTTTGTCAATTCTTAATAAATGACTTAATAAATTTTAAATTATCTTAATTAATTGTAAAATAATAATATATTAAAATAATAATAATATATTATCATTTACAAAAAAATTAAAAAATTTTATTTTTATCATTTCTTTTATTTTTTTTATTATTTAAAATTTTCTGTAATAAATTCTGTATTAAAGTTTTAAAATATTTTGTTCTTATAAGTTAATCTTGTTATTATAAATGAAATTCAAATAATATGATATTTTCCTTTTTTTATCGAATTTTTATTATTTATATATAAGATCTCCAGATGATAATTCATGAATTTCTGAATTTAAAATAGGATAAGCTAACAATCCTGATGTAGCAATATGATATATGTAAAGTAGAAAAAGAGAATTTTCAATCCATTATTTATATATCTATATAAATAAATTACATTTCAATAAAAGTAATATTTATAATTTTCAAAATTTTGATTTTTTTGACTTACGTTTATTAGGATTTAGGATTTTTTTTCTTTATTTGACGAATACTATCTATTCTAAAGTTAGTAAATTATCAATTAACATCAAGATATATATTCAAAAGTTATTTAAATGATTCATTCATAATGTTTATCTATTCTAAACTTATCTTAAATTTTTGTACAAATTAAATACATAATTATTCACAAATAATCCGCATACATTGTTTATAGATAATTTGCAAAATATAATGGAAGATAAAATATAAATTCGATAAGTATTTCATCTTTCATTGAAATAAAAAAAAGACAATATCTGAAAATAACGAAGGATATAAACGAGTAAATTAATCTCTTGTAACTATATATTTTAAAATTATAATTAATCTTATAGAAATAGGAATTGCTGCACCAAAGTTAGTATCTTTTCTTTCTATTTTAGAATCAACTTTTTATAAATTTCTAAATTATTTTTAGATATCCTCATGAAATTCCTAAATTCAGAGCTAATTTCAATTCCTAAATCTAATTCTCTAAAAAGATTATTTTTATACTGAGTATAAGTTTTAACTAAAAATCCATATTTCCACGTTTAATAGTTTTTTGTTTTTTTTTTTTTATAAATTGAGAAACAGATATATTTTATAGTTCACAATAACCTTATTCAGATATACGGCTAAAAATTTAAATATGGATATTATCTACAAATAATGTATTATTTATACATTTTCTCTCAACATTCAAATAATATTAAAAATTAGATATACTGTCAACAAATGATATTTCTCAGTCTGAATGAAGCTTAATTTTATTCTATATTTATATTCATTTCATCAAGATTGCAATAAAATTATACAAATTTTGATCAAGTTAATTGTTAAATCGTTATTCTCGATAAGAAATATTTTATATATTATAAATATTATAATATATAATATTATATATTATAAATATTTCTTATAAATAAATATTTTATATATTAATTTATATATTTATATTAATAAATTATATAGTTATTATTGTTACATTTAATATGAATAATTATCCATGAAACAAGAAAAAAATTTCATTTTGATCAGTACATGTTTTCCTTGCGAATCGAGATATTGTGGTCAGTGGGATTTATCTTTAGCGACGTTTTTTGCTATGATACTAATCCAATGCTATGAAATATCTGATAATTTTGGAGTGCTATTTATATGTAGTAACAAACGATCTTGTGAAGTCAAGAAGAAAATGAAACTAGGCAAAACGCAAGTCAATTTATGCTTTCTTTAGAATTGTTTTGCGGAGAACATATTGCGATAAAAATGATGATATATTTATTTTCTATCGTGTAATTATTTTACTTATACGAAAAAAAAAAAATGCTTTGATGCATAAATATAAGTTATATTATATATAAAGTTATTCAACCAATTTTTTAATTATGAATTATTTATTCGAATTCTTTTCGCAGAACAATGAGAGACAAAATTCTTCAAACACTTTATGGTACATTTATATTGGCTAGAGATGTTTGCAAACTTTTTTACAACTATAGAAACTATTTAACTTTTAGCTTTTTAAATAGCTTGTTAACTTTTTTAGCTTTTTTTTTCACGAGCTTTGTGAACAAAAACAGTTCTAATCAATATAAATGCAGTATTCAGATTCGTTGAATCGTATGCAACGTCCACACTGCTATTTGCGATTGCTGTGCCAGCAGTATGGATTCTTGAATTGCGAACAGTTTATAGCAAAATTGGATAAATATCAAAAAGCCTTTAATGATTTTTTAATATGTTGTTAAAATCATCACAGTAAATAGTGTTGTGATAACAATTTATTTAACAATTTAGTAAGCATTAAAAAGTTATTAACAAAAACAATTTAGTATAGGATAAAATTACAATATTAATTAATATAAGCGGGAAGTTAAATCTCAGAAATTCTAAAATTCTTCTTAGAAATTTTTTAGATTATTAACATTCGAAATATTTATGCTGCACTTTCTATATTTTCTATTTTTATTTGTATTCAATTACAAAATTACAATGATCGAAGTTATAATGACAGCATACTTTAATTAGTATCTATTATCATAACTTTGATTATTATAACTTCGATTCTTTAAAGAATATTTTATATCTTATTTTTGACATTATTTTATTATAATATTAATAAAAATTTACTATTATATACATTTAGTAAAAAGTATCAATTCAATAATAATGTTTACTATTCCTAATAAATATAGTTACTAATACAATGCAAATAGATTTCTTATTTCTTCAAATATATACATAAATTAGTAAATATTATCAATTACTTTAAAGTAATATATATAATAAATATAAAATAAATCCATTAAAATAATATTTTTAAAGTTACTAGTTAATAACATTCTTTTTTGATTCTCTTTTGAAGATTTGAAGATTTTATTGTTATATCAAGATTAAAATAATAATATTATCAATATCATCAAAATCTCATGTATATGTATATATGTATATAATATACTTGGAAAGAATAAAAAAAAATAAAATCTATATAATTTTCATCATATTTTGATTCAGAAATTTTCTTTTTTTTATTAAAAAAGAAATTTATTTAATACTAAAAGTTTTAATCAAATATGATCATATATGTATTATGTATAATATATTATGTATAATATTACGTATAATAATTAAAAAATTAATAAATTACCAAAAATAAATCTACATTTCAATTGAACAGTTTACAATAAATAAAGAACAGATCTATTTATAACATTTTTAGAATAAAAAAAATATAACAACTTTAAATAAAAAATTGTAATAATTAATAATTGTTGTAAATAGTAATTATTGAATTAATAAGTTTTAATTTAATTTAAATTTTTGGCAAATTTTTTAAATTTTGAATTGTTTTCGATTTGTAATTATAAAAAAATATAAAAAAATGTTAATCAATAATATATATTAAAACATATGTAATTTATTAATTTATTGTTTATTAATTTATTAATCAAATATATCGTTTTCTATTAGATATAAAAAAGAGACAAATCTGAGATTATGATTTTACACAAAACATAATTTGCATTTTTAATGTATAAAATCATCCAAAGTCAATATATCAATTGTTCGTTTTTTATCGTTTTTTATATTATGCTTTAGTAATAATTCAAAAAAATGTTAAAAATAGATCTGCTCTTTTCGAGCAGTTACAGAGATTCAATTACATAAAGAATTTAGAAGAAAAAATTATATAATAACCAATTTATGATCGTAATAATAAACAGCTCATAAATTAATTTATTTTGTATATGATACGAAGTGTTTCGAATTTTGATATTGTATTTCGAATATTGTACATGATAATATCATATGATTTTTGGATTGGAAAGTATATTGTATTGTATATTCTCCTGTGATCTATATCACGAAACATCTCCACACAATCTAGTATGCTGTCTTTATTCAGGGGTAACAACCCTTACTGTCTATGAAGCATGCGCTTTACCACTCAGTTCCCTTGGGATACCTTCGGTGAGCCTAAATTCCTAATAAGTTACCGCCTATTCCTTTTCTTCCCTCAAAGACATCCTTAAAAGAATTCATTTCATCTTCTTAAAACACAGATTATATAAATATGGAAATCTTTGATTATCTTAAAGCAATTATTCACAAAAATCGATTGACAATAATAAAGAAACAAAAAAATAGTAACTATGATACAATTATAAAAAAGAATAACATATTAATTTTAATTGTATTTATTCATTAATATTTGGTGCTGAATTTTAGTGGAATATATTAGTATAAATATTATATTAGTATAAATAAATTAGTATAAATATATATGTATCAAGTAAGTATTTATAATTAGCTAATCGGATATTAATAATTGAAATGTTTATAAAGTGATTTTTCATTTCAATTTAAAATATTGATTGATTCGAATGTTTTTTTGTTATAAGAGTTTAAAAATGTTTTATTATTGAAAAATGCGATGAATAAATAAATAAAAAAATTATTTAATAATATTTTATATCTATATCTTTAAAATATTCAAAGTAAATCTAATTATTGAATATAATATTATCTTGATATCTTCATTTTAAAAATTTTTATATTTAATATGTTACGTATCAAATAATTATTTTAAAAATATACATTTTTAAAAAATTTTAGATAATTATTATTAATATATAAATATATTTCTTTTATTCAAATTTGTTATATTTAATCACTAGAAGAATTGAAACAAAAAAATGAAATATTTATAAAACATTTTTGACTATGATATACTTTATCATTGTTTCTATAAAAAATATTAATATTTCTGGAAATCAATTAATAATGTAATATATAAATAAAATAATAATAAAATAATATACAATAATATAATATGGTTTTATAATTTAAAAGAAAAAGTATATATCATATAATTTATTATATGAATTATTAATTTTAATAATTTATTAATTTATTTTAATTTTTTAAATTTATCTATTATTAATATTTATTATCTATTATTAATATTCTATTATTAATATTTATTAACAATGACTAATATTTATTAACAATGAAAAAATTGAATGTTTAAATAGCAATGTTTAACAATAAGAAATAAACAAAAAGTCTAATAATATCAATCTAAATCTAATGAATAAAATATCTAGTAATAATAAATATAAAATATTTAATAATAATAAATATAAAATAATAAATATAAAATTGAAGACTAATCATAAAAATTATTAATGTATTTTTTACATAAATTACAAAAATATTTTATTTGAAATCTTATGATAAAAAAATAACAAAAAGAGAAAATAACAAAAAAGAATTTGTCAATATTTATATATATATCATATATATATTATATTATATTTATAATCTTCTTCATATCTAGTTCTAGTTAATAATCAAAAATAAAAACCTAAAATATAGACTATATATATATTTTATTATACATATTTTTGTATATACCATTTCAATTGACTAAATAATTTATTTTTGTAAAATTCAACGATTTGATTGTACAACGTGAGCCAAGAGTTATTTAGAAAGAACCTCTGTCAAGCTTGTTATCCTGTGAAATAGGCGCGCAATTCAGCGTCACTTTACTCATCGAGAATATTCCATCTCCACAGGAGATCCCGTGGGAATCAAAAGGATTATTGTTATTAGTATAGCACTTCGAATCTTTTTCTAACCGCCTGATACGATAGTTCCCAATTTTCAGATAAATTAGTAGTTTTTCTAATAAATTATTTGATTAATATCTGATAAATCAGGAAATTCTTAATCTAAATAGAGGTATTTTCTAAATAACATGGGTACCTGAGTAAATTATATAAGATGCGAAATAAGATTTAAAAAAGAATGGAATTGATTAGAAATCTTTTAATATTCAGAAATGATTCTAAATAAAAGATGAATGAAAGAAATCCATTGATTTCTAATTTTGTCTTCTTCATTAAATTATCCTTCGACATTCTTGTCTTTCAATAATTATGTTGATCTGTTGCGTCAAAAGCATTTTCACCAGTCTCAGTTTATCTCGTTATAAACAGGAAGACATGAGCAAGTGGAATATCTGAAATCTATCGGTATTGTCATATTGTTCTGTATCGATAAAATAGAAACCTATCGATAAAATAGAATCGATACAATATATAGATGTCAATTAAATATAGAAGTAGATCAATCATTTTCGTCTAAATTCTTGAAGTTTAATGTTCCATTACCATTTTTGTGTCATTTGTATTGTTACTAACAAAATACAGAATTGGCGGGATTTTGGGTATTCATTTTCATAGAAATTATAAATACTGTAGTGAATCAAATAAATAATACATATTTTAAAATAAAAATGAAATAATCAATTATCTAAAATAAATAATCTAAAATTGTCTAAAATTTAACGTGATAGCAGAAAGAGAAATTTATATTAGTGAAATTTCTTGAATTTTTTAATAATAATTATTGTTGATAGTAATTATTCGAAATAGAAAAATCTTCAACAATTTTGATGATTTTTGAATATGTTACAGAAATCAATATTTTAAAAAACTTTTTTCTTTATATTTACCATCGTTCAATTTTAGTTTTCGAGATATGAAAATTTGAAAAAAAAAATTGTTACTTACTTATTATAGGATTTCTTTTATATATATATAAATAAGTCTAATTTTCCTTTTCCTCGACGCATTTTTTTCATTATTTGTAATCACTATAATCTGCTAATATTATTTTTATATAAGATCTTTGGATTTTTCCTAATATTACTTAACATCGTTCACTTTTATACAAATGATCAGATTTTTATATTTCACATTTATATTCAATACTTAACGATAGTTATTGCGAACATAGTTATATCTGAAAGTCATTCAATATATAGTAATATCTACATATGCATTTTTCAATGTACAGTTTTTTATTAGTATAAAATATTAATATAAAAGCTTTTTATTAATATCTTGAAAACCAATAAATTTCGGAAACTTTTATATTTGATTCTTCTCTTCTCTTCTTCAAATATCGTGATTTGCATACTATATAGAATTGCATACTATAGTTTAAATAACATATTTATATTTTTCATGTTTCTAAAAAGAAAAATTAATTAATTTTTGTATTTTTTGAGATTTTAAATTTTAATTACTTATTTTTAAAAGAAAACTAGAATTTTTCTTTTAAAAATAATTTTTTGAATTTTTTTAATAATAATTTATCATTTTTTTGAATATTTATTTATTGAAAAAGATAGTAACATGTTAAAAAAATCATTGCGAATATTATTTAAGAAATTATCAAAAAGAATTCTAATAGTATTCTATTTAACAATCAGTATTTTTTGTATTTATTATCATTATAATTTCATTCTCTCGATAAGACTTGCGTGATAATCATTTTTTTGCGTCGAATAGTGGCTGTTTGCACATAAATATATATTGTATTTAGTTCTTATTATTTTAATAATCATTTCTTCATAACTTTATTCATGGATAGAGGACGCTCAATCAAATCAATGTCGGTATAGCAATCAAGTTTGTTTCTCGAAAGTCCATAAACTGATTGATTTACTCTTATATATAATCTGTGATATAGATTATAAACTGTAAACCATATGGATAGATTGCACGTGACATCTGACGGGACTTTATGTTAAATGTTCTAAAATATCGATCAAGTGTTTTTTGTCGCCCTCTACAATTTATTATGGTCAAGAGAAGAATAAATTCATTGGAGATGATAAAAACATGTGTTGTCGATTTATGTTGAATAATGGGATAGATCTATCTTATACTTCGTCTGTGGTATATAAAAATAATATAAGAAAATCAATTAAACAATAATATTCGTGAGTGATTGGTATAAAAACATAATTTATTGCTATAAGAAAGTTATTGAATGATTAGTTATAAAATAGTTATAATTAATTAAAAATTAGATATAAGTTAACAATGCGTAATATAGAAATAAAAGCAAAAATTGATAATCCAGAGCTTAAGATATCTCGAATTGTGCAATTAACTAAAGACAATGGTATCATCATGAAACAACACGATACTTTTTTCAAGGTAGCAGAAGGAAGATTAAAATTACGAAAATTTGAAGTAAGAAATATTTTTAATTTTATAGACAAATTTAAAATTTTATAGACAATGTTAAATATATTTTCCGAAAAATGTTCTTCAGCTTAGCTTTGTATATTATTATAAAATTTATTAAGATAAAATAATGTTACTTTCAAATAAAAATGTTAATTATATAAAAATTTATTCAATAAAGAAATATGCAATATACAGTTTCAATTTCTATATTTATGTATTTCTTTTCCTTTTTTTATGACATCCAATTATATACAATAGATTCATCATTATTAAAAAGAAAAAAGGTAATAAAATTAGAATTAGAATAGAATAATAAGATTATTTAAAGATAGCATCTTTAATATTATAGAATTATAAAATATAGAAAAATAATTGTTATAAAAATAATTATTATTTTAACAACTGTTAATAATGCAATGAGAGAAAAATTTTTTTATATATAGGATGGCTCAGGAGAATTAATTTACTATAAAAGATCTAATGTATTTGGTCCAAAGCTTTGTGATTATGAAAAAGTAGCCTTGGATGAAAATGCTTGTAGTGGTATTGCAAATATCTTAATTGAATCAAATGGTTCTGTAGGGATTGTAAAAAAAACTAGAAAGCTATACATGATTAATCAAACTCGTGTACATATTGATGATGTTGAAGGTTTAGGAAATTTTTTGGAATTAGAGGTTTGTAAATTATAATATAATAATAAATAAACAATATTATGTTAGTATTATTATTTTAGGTAATTTTAAATGATGATCAAGACATAGAAAGTGGTGAGAAGATTGCTCAGGATTTAATGTCTAAGTTAGACATAAAAAGCGAAGATTTGATAGCAAATGCTTATATAGATTTACTTAGCAAATCTATTGAATAACTATATTCAATAGAAATATATGTTTTGTGTATTTCTAAAATTATTTTTTACATTTTATAAATTTGTTAAATAAACGAAAATTCTTAAATAAAGTTTTTTTTCTTTATACAAATTAATTAATATATATATATATATATATATATANAAATTTGTAAACATAATCACAAAGTTTTAAAAATAATTTTTAAAATTATTATTAAATTTAATATTAATAAAATATTAATATTAAATTTATTAATATATTAATAATTATATTATAAATATATTAATAAAATAAAATTTACTAGATGATTTTAAATAAAACAGTGTCATCAGATTTTAAATAATTCTTTGTCATAAGAAAAAGACATTAAAAAGAAAAAGCAAAAATAAACAGTCAATGGTATATTACGTTATCATAACCGGGATACGTTATAGCGATAAGACTACCTACACTATTCTTCCTTCCTTTTTGATGATCACATTCGTTTGTCGCATTTCTTGTATATGAGGATTCCATATTAAAAAAATGATATTAAAAATAACTATGACAAAATTTTTAAATTATAAATATAGAAAATGAATATAATGAAATATAGAAAATTTTTTCAAAAATTAGTAAAATTAATAGTTTTTTAGTATTTATATTTATAACAAATATTTAAATCAAAAAAATATTTTTATAATATATATTTTTATAATAATATAATATATAAAATATTTTATTTTATATTTATTTTATTTTTATATTTAAATAATAGAAAAAATGCAAAAAAATTAAAAAATTAAGATTTTATATGTGTATATATTATAATATAAATATAATATCCAATGATTAATCTATATCATTTAATTATCGTTAATATTTTGTTATTTTATACAATTGCAATTTTATACATATAATGAAAATTTAAGAATTTTTTGAAAGCAAAGAAAAATATTTATTATGAATTGAATTTATTATGAATTGAAAATTTTGAGGAGTTATACTCTTGATCATGATAATAAATTGAAACATATTTTATCTTTAAGATTTATTACGAAAATCGAATTAAATGAATTATTTATTTCATTAATAGAAGATTCAAGATTCAAGATTAGATTTTGGATTATCATTTTGTTATGTATATATTTATGTTAATTCATTTTTTTTAGATTTTTATTAAATTTTTATTAAACTTTTATTAAACTGTCTAATTAAACTTTTCTCTCTATAATTAATCAATAATAAGATTAAAAGTAAATCTTAAAATCTAGAAATAAAAAAGATGCAATAGTGAAAAATTATTGTTGTTGCAAAATATTTTTCTTGAAATTACAGTTGAAAAATACAATGTATGAATATAATGTTTTTTTTTTATTTCAATAGGAAACGGTCAAATAATCAAAAACTATTCTGATCATCTTCGTAAATGCTCATAATGATATTCAATCTATAGAATTGTTTTCAGAAGATATTATATCAAATTATGCCCATAGAAAAAATTTTTTATTATAATTAAAGAAGGATCGAGATAACAGTTGGCTATAAACAAAAGTGAAGAGAGGAAACGAAAAGGAAAACGAATACAAGTGTGCTGCACATGTGTATAATCAACTATCTGATGTAAAAGAATATCGTAAGATATATCGATATGAATTATACGAAAAATATCTTTTAATTGTAAAATATATATTTAATTGTATAATATTACATATCATGAATAAATATTACAATTATTTATACAATTATTTTATTATAAAATTATTAAGATAATTGATATTATATATTGATATTATTATAAATTTTGTTATATAATATCAAATAGATTTTATATTTTTCATATTTGTATAATTTTTTTTTACTATATAATACTATAATTATATATAACTTAATACAAAAACTTAATATTTTCAAAATGAAATACTAATGCAACTATACATACGAATTGCATTAAACATATTATAGTAGCCATTAAGTTTATATACAATGGTTTATTGTACTGATCATTATTTTCTTTATTGAATCTTCATTTGAACAATACAATTATAAAAATTCATATTTAATATTATCAAAAGATTGAAAAATGAAATTAGTAACTCATAATAATCAAAGTAGAAATTATATTAATCGGTATTTTGAAATCTTAATATTTTAAATATTTTTAAATAATTTCTAATATTTAAAAAAAATATATAAAATATAATATCCATTTATTTATTTTATATATTTTTTATTTTATTTTCTTTTTTTTTCACTTTATTTTGTTTTTCTATCATTTTCCTATCAAGTCTTTTTATATTTTTGTCTACTATATACATTTATTAATATAATGTTATAATATATATATTATAACATTATATATATATATATAAAGAATTTATTTTGATAAATACTAATACCAACATTTTTTAAATAGTTTTAAAAAAAATCTTTGAATCTTTCGCAAAAAAATTCCTTAAAATTCTATTAAAAATTTAACATTTCTTTCAATAGCAATCCTTAAAATTATCAATATAATAAAATATGATGAATTATTTTATTCAATCTCTTTCTATTTTATCTTTTATTCAAACTTTCTCAATATATCAATTCATCCAATTAATAAAAATAAATGAAACGATAGCTTCTTCCATTAAAATTGCAAGCAGTTAATCCTCTATAAAACTTTTCCTTCTCGCCTCCGCACATTTTCCTCTATTCAGATTTAAGAACTTCACTTTGTCCCTCGGCTGCGTCAGCACCCTCGTCACAAGCTGACAGGAAGGGACCTCATTCTTTGTACGGCACTGGTCGCTGTCGGAGGTTCTCCTTAACAGAGAGACGCGAGAGAGACGCGTCACAAGAGGCGTCTACACGACGGTTGCCTCTCTCTCCCATATATTTTTCATCTAGTGATTGGTACGCGAGATCAAATGTGTCTTGGATCATCGGTTTTCGATTGATCTATTTATTTCGTTCGATTATAATTGTGGATCCAGCCGTCTATCTGCTCATGGCACAAGACACATTCTTGAGGGAGGCACATCGAGTTAGGTAAGAAATTTCTCGCTGTTCGTTCCTGTTATTCTCGTTTCTCGTACTCGATGTCGCTGCGTTTTCAAGCACACTTATAGTTTGTTTGTGCTTGTTTTCAAGTTTAATTACATGTGAAACAATGCTTCTCTTTTGTTTTTCTATTGACAAGGAACAAGGATGCGATAGAAGCTTGATTGATATGAGTGCAAATTCATGTATAGTTTATATGTGTATATATGTGCATGAGTATGTCTAATTTTGATTAGATTTTTGGAATTTTTAAAGATTTTGTTATTAGCAAAATTTTAAATGGATTTTGATTTGAAAATTTGATTATGATATTTGGAATAAAAAATAAATCGAACTAAGTGAGTATATAAATTATTGTAATTAAGTGTTATTTTAAAAATAATTAATAATTATTGTTAAATTAATTTTATAATATAATATTTTATAATAATTTAATTATATAATTATATTAAGTTTAAAAATTTATATAATTATATTAAGTTAAAAATTTTGAATTTTAATTTTACGTTTATTTATTCTAAGAGAATTTAATTATCTAGCTTCTTATTTTGAAAAATTGAACAGTATTAATAATTTTTTTAAAAATTGAACAGTATTAATAATTTTTTTATGAAATAAAATACATTAAAATATAATATTAATGTGAGATTTATATATTATTTTAAATATATATATAATACAATTAACTAATTAATTATTATATACACAGGATATATAAAAATAATAAATATAATATGTATCAAATTAATATATATATTATTTTAAATATTTTATATATATATATATATATAATATATATTATCTTGAGTATAAAAGACAATTATATTTTATTATAAGATATAAATATGTATTTTTTAATTTTTAAGTAAAAAAATTAAACCAATATTATTCCATTAAGCCATCAGAATTACTCGATTTTGAAATAAAAATATTTTTTAATTATGAAACATCTTATTACGAAAATATATATTACAATTTTTCGCATTTTTTGTTTCAATATGAACAACTAACAATTTATCAAATGTTCCAAATCTACGTAAGCATTAGTTTGGTCACTGAACTATATGCGCGATAAACATTTATAAAACCAGATTTTATTTATAGCGATTCTTATAGACAAATATTAAATAATTAAAATATAGAAATAAATAATTAAAATACAAAAATATAATAATAGTTAGTAAAACTCTATAAATAATAAGTATTTTATTTATAATTCGAAACATTCTTACACGAAATATCCCGATTTTTGATCTATTATAAATAAGTCAATTATTATATTGCATTTTATTTATTGTTTTTAATCTCTTAACATTTTTGGGAGAATTACATTGAATTACAATTTATTAAAATTTCATTAATTTATAAGTGATCGAAATTAAAAATATTGAAATTTAAGAAAATTCTAGTTTTTATTTTATTTTATGTTACAGAATAAAAAGAATGAAAAGCAATATTGTATCGCAGTATCAATATAATCATGATGATTCATCATATCGTGAAAAAAATAAACGATAGATACTTAATTAAATGATTTATAATACAATACAAGTGCCTTGTAAAATTCTTCGTATTTACAAAAATTTTTCTTGTGAAATATTTTTTAATTTAAAGAAAAAACTTTAAATATTTGTAGAGTTTTATTTATTTGGATTATTATTATTTTTGTAAGCTAAATGATTCATCGAATTTCCAAGAAAATATTAAATTAAAAAAAATTAAAATTAAAATTAAAAAATTAAAAAACAAAAAATTAATTATAATAATTTCAAATTAAAAATATTTATTAATTTATTATTTGTATAAAATATATATTTATTTATCAATTTGATAAATAATTATATAACTATTATTTAATATATTAGATTTTATTAAAATTTTCAAAATTCAAATTACGAAATTTACAAATTCTTTATTTTTTTATAAAATGTTAAATATAAGATTTTATTTATAAAAAAAATTTTTTTTAAATTTCAGATTAAATCGGATTTAAAAATTTAAACGTCTAAAGAAGAGGAAAGAAAATGTCTCAAATATCAGTTCAAGCAATTTTGCCAATATTGTTATTTGCAATAACAATTGTATTAAGTAAGTATTATTTATTAATATGTTTTATTAACAATGTGTCAATTAATAACATATCGCAGTTATTGGTAATTTCTTTTAGTATTTAGAATTATATCATTTCTAAAATTTTATTGCTTACATGAACAAGATTAGTAATGATAATTAATTTAAAATAGATTGGAAATTTTTAAAATTATAAAATTTAAAATTATAAATTTATAAAAATTTTTATATGAATTTATTATTATCTTTATGAATTAACAGATTTTTTTATAAAATTTAATAAAAAAAATAAAAATGTATTTTTTTAATATATTTCGAATATTTAAAATAATATTTAATTTTTATTGAATAAAAGAAAAAATATTTCGTTGAAATGAAATACGTAACTAGTTGAAATTCATCTATTTTTGATCACGTCATGCTTTCCATTCATTGGTCTTAGGATGTAGTTTTATCCATTACGATTAGATAGGGATTCGACCCGTCGACCCCTTTCTTTTAAATTTCTCAAGTTTATTTCAGTTTCTAAAATCTAAGCATTCTAAAAATTTAAAATAAAAAGATTAAAAGACGTTTCGCTATTATTCGCTATTATTAATTCATTAAAAATTATCTTGTAAAGTTTTCTATATTTTGCATTTTATTCTATAATTTGCATGCTATATATACATTTAAAAAATACAAAAATATCTATATTAGCTCAATAATTTTGTAAAACAACAATAATCCTATATTAGAACATTTGAATTTTTTGTTATATTATAATTTTTCAATAATTTATTTTTTATTATATAAAAAAAGAAAAGCATTGAAAAGCATTAGCACATAAAGCATTTTCATTTTAATAAAATTTTATTTATTATAGAGTAAGATTTTCTTTACAGATTATATAATACTTTGATTTTTTAAATCTAAAAATTTCATTTTTATTTCATTGAAATATTTCATTGAAACAAAATAAAAAATAAGAAATATTGAATATTATAAATTGAAAAATAAATGATAAGATATTTATTATAATGAAATACTTTTCTAAAAATAAAATTTTGTTCTGTTATCTCAAAATATTTACATATGATATAAAATAAGAACTTAGTATTCATAACAAATAATGTAATAATAGAAAAATAATTATAATCAATTATTTGAATTCGATAATAATAATAAAAATAAAAAAATAAATAAAAAATAAAAAAATAATAATAATAAAAATAATAAAATAAATTTTATAAATCTTATTAAATATAAGAGTTTTTATTCATTTTTAATGGTGATTTCCACAAAAGATATATCATAAACATCCGGTTGTTCCTTGCGATAGCCCCAAGCGCTATATATTATAGTAAGAACTATTTGATAACTACACAATTCCGGTTTCGTTTAAAATTTCTTTCGAAAAATTAGTAATCATTGGTTTTCTTTATTCTGTCAAACATTAAAATATGTTTAATAAAAAAAATAATATCATTTGTTCATTTGATTTGAAATAATTTCTTAAAATAATAATATAAAAAAATTAAAAATTAATATATGACTGAATTATTCAATTTATTCTGATTTTCAATTTATTTAATATACAATTTATTCAATTTATTTTAAATTTCTTATCCATGTTGATTTTCGAAAAAAGAAAAAATTGTAAATAAATTCAAAAAGAAGATAATATTAGGTATTCTTCATATTTTTAGAATTCTTCTTCTTATTTCTTTCACATAAACTTGAAATTTTCAATACAAATTAATTAATAGATTCAAATTCCTGAAAGATAAAGCATGCATATTCATTTTCAATTTCTCTAACTAAATTATTTCTTCTTTTAGATTCAGCTGATCCGCAATATTCCAGAGAAAGACCTGTACATAGAGGTAAATTAATTTTTTTCAATTATTTTAGAAAAATAAAAAAAAATAACAATTAATTTTTAATTTCATTTATATGAAATTGTAAAATATCTTTTGATTTTAAATCTTCTTTTTAGATTTGTAAAATTTTCGAAATTCAAAATATCTTCCTTTTCTAATCTAAATTAAATAATATCTATTTCGTAAAAAATTATTAATAAATTTGAATTCTGAAATTTTTCAAAACTGGATTTATAATTAATTAATAATAACAATTATTTTGTTATAAAAAATTAAATTTTTATGATATATTTTTCTTTATAATAATTTAAATATTTAAACTGTATGTTAAAATTATATGAATATAATACATTATATATAACTTTTTAAAATATTATTAACATTATAAGTAAATTATCGAAATTATATGGGTAAAATTTAAAAAAAATTCAGAAATATACATAATAGTTATAAAATATTTAATTAAACATATACTTTAAATCTATTTAAGATCCTATATATTTGCACAGTTAATTTATATTATTCTATAAATAAATATTGATAGATTTAATAAATCTATTTTTAATATTTTTCTTTTTTATATATTTTTCTATTTTATATTTATAATAAATAATTTAAAATTTTCATTTATATTTTTGAATTTATTTCAAATTTCATTTATTTAATCTTAATAATTATATCTACTTAAAGTAAAAATATATTAAAAAATATAACACAAAAATATGTTATAATAATATTTTAAAAAATATTTTTTTTCTATAGAAAAAGTTTAAAGAGTTTTGTCATACTCATTGTATATTATTATAATAAATTAATAAAATTGTTTTAATAAAAATAAATTTAAAATCTAAACAAATTCAATTAAAACATTAAATAAATAAAAGTGGTTTCATATTGCCGTAAAATTATTTATCTGAATAAATTATTTTTTATTTGGATTTAGAAGATTTCGAATTACAAAAATAGCAAAAAAAAGTTTTGAAATATGAAAATTTGATATGTTTTATTTTAAGATTTCAAATTTCCATCCATAGAATAAATCATAATTGTCTGATCATAAGTTTTAATATTTATAAAACATTCAGGATATTTAAGCTCTATCATAAAAAGAAATATTAAATATATTAAAACTATATTTATTTTACATAATATTTTACATATGTAACATTAGATTAAAATAAATTTTAACTTTTTGCGTAAAGATATTGTCTTAAAAATCCAGCAATCAATTGATGATTGCTTAAATGATTTTAAGCAACTTTTTTCTTTGTAAAAATTTTCCTTTTCGTTTTATTGAGTTATTAATGAAAAACATTAGTCAATCATAGAGCGCATAATTGATTAATATTTTTCATTGAAAACTGGTTATTAAAGTGAAAAATTTTTGCGAAAACAAAACTTTTTACAAAAGAAAATATAGCTTGAAATTATTTCAACAATAATCAAGTTTTGTTGATCGACTTTTACATAGAATAATACAAAATATAAATGTATTCGTGCGACATTTTTGGAAGGTTGATTCTAAAGACAAAATATATACAAAAATGTTGATTAATCTCAAAAAGATTAAGATTGGGATTTATTTAAAAAAATTCTTTTTTAAAAAATTTTAAAAAATCTCATTTCAAAAATTTCCAAAAAATTATTGTCATTTATAATTTAGCTTATTTATTAAATTATAAACAATAAAATTTATTTTAGATAAAATGAGACGACAACAATATATAATAGCAATATGATGGAAACAGAATATTCTGTTTCTGTTTTACTTTTTTTTAAATTTTAACTGCTTATAATTTAATAAAGAAATATTTTTATATATCTTATAACTTTTGTGTTTATTTTAGATTTTAGAATCGACTCTTCAAAAGTCTTACAAATATATTAATATTTTATTGCTTATTGTTTATAACAATGAGCAATCAGAGATAAAAATGAAGGTGTTATAGGATCAATCCAGAGAGAGGATATATCGGAAGTGATTGAAGAGCGCCATTATTGGCCAAAGCTGAACATTCCCAACCCAAGAGGTAGCTCATTCTTGCTGGTTTGACAGTCGATTAAAATCAGCATGATAATGTTGCTCATTTAAAACTTATTCTTGTTTTTACAGGACAAAATAAGATCTATTAAACTAGTATAAATGTACAATTAATATATCATTGATATCTGTTGTTTAATAATTTCGATTTAATAATTTCGTACATGATTTATTTATTTAACATAGATTGCTTTATGTAATTCAAAGATATAGTATGTTTTCTCTTTTCCTCTGTCTCTTTAAATAAAATAATTTCTTTTTACAAAATAAAAACTCAGTAAGAGTAATATTAATTTCTTTCTTTGTATCTTCTTAATCTAATTGATGAGGTAATACTACTGGATATCCTAGATATTATATTTTCGATCACTAATTCTTGGTTTCTGGGGATTTTATTAATCTAATGTATGTAATAATAAATTGGCAATTAATTTATAATTGCCAATTAGCCATGTATTATATATAATATATATAATATATATAATATATATACATAATATGGTATATATATTATATATATATATAATATATATACCAGTTAAAGAAAATTAAAATAATGGCTAACTTGATTTATTTTTTGTGAATACATTTTTATTTTTTTTTTTAATTTTATTTCGTTGTCTTTAGGTCCAGCACGAAAGAGGCATCCTTGCGAGCAGAGTTCGTGTTATCCCTCAACAGGAAATCTATTAATCGGTCGAAAAGATCGATTGAGTGCGTCCTCTACTTGTGGACTTAAGGGACCAGAAAGATACTGTATCGTTTCGCATTTAAAGGATCGAAAGAAGTGTTTCTTTTGCGATGCATCGATGCCGAAGCAACAGCACAATATTGAAAATATTGTTACTGAGTTAGTAAAAATTGAATATATTCAATTTTTTATATTTTAAAAAAATTAAAAAAAAATTTCTATTCATATTTTCAGATATTTTTCGGATAAATTTAATTTAATAACTTCATAGAAGTGTTTAAAATTCATTGAGTTTACTTATTTTCATTATATTTAAATCAAAAGTTTTCACTACCATCAAATTAAAATAATAATACAGCAATGAAATAAACATCAAATTGTCTTCAAAGTAAAAATAATTAATTATACGAGTTGAGTCACGTAATATAATCATTTGAAATAACTCATAAATTATTTCTTATATGAAAAAATATTTTATACAAAAGTTATAAATGATAAAAAGAAATTAAATAATTTTCTGTTATTAATTTTTTTATAAATAAATATATAGAATATATGAAGATCAGGTTTATTTTTTAATGAAATTATGTATTTTTTAATATATTAATTATAAATGTAGATGTATGTAGATTATGTAGATTATTTTCTATAAAAAACTATTTATTGTAAAAAATTATTAGTTTAGAAAATATTTTAATTTTGTAAAATGCAAAACAAGAAAAACACGAAGAGTTTTGTGTATTTTTTGTCTTTCATATATATATATATATATATAATTTAATAAGGATAATAAAGATAATAATCTATATTTATATCAATTAAAAAATACATAATTTTATTAAATAATTTTATTAATAATTTTAATAATAATTTTATTAATAAAATCGATCTTCAAATGTTCTCTCTATGTTTTTAGAAAAATTATTTTTTTTTTATATTTTTTTATTTCCAAATTTTATTTCTTTTTACAGCGTGCAATTTTTGTATAAAAGAAATAAACAGAATAAAACTGAATAGAACTGATTTCAATGATCTTAATATATAACTAAGTTTATTTCTTCATTCTGAATAATTTTTTCTCATATATATAATATATATATAATATAATATATATAATATAATATATATATAATATAATAGATAGATTCTTTTAATTTTTAAAATATTAACCATTATGTATATTCAATTTTTTAAGATTTCCTCTTAAATTAAGAACAATGTTTATAATATTTATTTATTATAAACGTACATATGTTATATATGCATGAGCGGGAAAGGTCGAAGTTATTTTTGAATAAATTAAAATAGAATTTAGATTAGGCTAAATTTTTTATAGTATTGGATACTAATTTGGATGAACTTTTTTTGAAATTACAAATATCTTGAAAATTAAAAGAATCTGTTTATTATGTATATATAGGAAAAAGTTAATCTACATTATTACTTTATAAAATATATATATATTTTCATAAAACAAATTTATGAATTATTTCAAATGATCACATTACAAGACTCATTCTATATGCTCTAAATTATGATTGTTATAATTTTTCTTAATTTTCCTTTAATTTAATCCAATAGTTGGTCCAAAAATTGGTGGCAAGCGGAAAATGGAGTAGAAAATGTTACGATACGCTTCGATCTCGAAGCTGAATTTCATTTCACCCATATCATTATTCGCTTCAAGACATTTAGACCTGCGTCAATGTTAATTGAGAGATCGTACGACTTTGGTAAAACATGGCAAGTATATCGATATTTCGCGCATAATTGCGAACAGTATTTCCCACATGCTTCTACGGGACCACCTCAAAAACTGACAGATGTTATCTGCGAATCGAGATATTCCGGTGTGGCGCCATCTACAGGGGGCGATGTTATCTTCAGGTATGTAAACGATCAGAATGAATACACAACGATGAATTTCATTTCATGACAGATTTTTATGATGTTTTATCGATACTCACTGAATTTTATTCTTGAATTTAATTCTTACAATGGCAGTTATGATTTTTTATGAAACGATAAGTAATTCTAATATGCTTTCTTGATTCTGATTTATTATATTAATATGATATCTGATTTATTTATTAATATTATATTTTAATTTATTTAAATTATTTTAATTATTTTTTATTATTTAATTTATTGTATTGATATTTTTTTAGATAAAAATTGTTGTAAAATTGTTATGTTGATAATAATTTAGGTTTCTATGATCAAACCGAAAGTAAAAAAAGATAATTATTTTAATGATAAGTGAATATTTTTTTCGAGTAAAGAATTTGTTAGTCTTTATTTTGAAAAATGTCTATTTATATTTTTTTGAATTTTTTTTAAAAATTATTTATTGTTACAATTTTGATTGTAATTTCAAAAAGCTTCGATAATCAACATAAAATTTTGATAGAAAGAGGATAGATTCCAAATATAAAATTTTAGTTTCGTTCAATTATTATTTATAATATTAATAAAAAATTTTCAACATCACATTATGTAAATAATATAATATACTAATTTATATTAGTATTATTAACTTAATATACTATATGTACAAATGACAGTAACTAATATATTAAATATTATCCAAATGCTATTAATAAAATCATCTTTGCTGTATTGTCATTGACGTCATTGACATAAAATTTTAACATGAGGATTATTTTGATATAAAAAAATAGATGAATATCAGACTCTATCTATTTCTTATCTTTCGTGCAATAAATTTTAGAAAATTTAAATTAAAGATTTTAGATTTTTTCGACATAAAGTATTTTTTAATTGAAAATAACAATTTACAATCCTTATTTTGACAAATCCTACAATTTTATTTAAAAAAACTTTTGTAATTTTCTTAAATTAAACTTTGTAATATGATCTATACATATTTATCTATAAAAATTAATTATATCAAATTATGTTTCGAAATTATTGAATTTTTTTTTTAAAATTTAAAAAAATTTTTTTAATTATATTTTTTTATATAAAATAATATACGAGTAATTTGCATTTATAAATTTTAATTAAATATCTCTATCATATGTCTATTATTAAAAAAATGATAAAATTTTCTTATTTATTATATAAAATCTAATATTTATATTAGATTTATATTTAGATAATCTAATATTTATAATAAATATTTGTTTATTTTCAGAGTCTTGCCCCAAAACTTAGAGATAGACAATCCTTATTCGAAAGAAGTACAGAATCTCCTAAAAATCACCAACCTCCGCATAAATATGACCAGACTACATACATTAGGGGATGATCTTCTCGATAATCGCGCTGAAATTCGAGAAAAATACTATTATGCAATTCAAAACATGGTGATCCGTGGATCCTGTTCCTGCTACGGCCATGCGTCTAGATGTCTTCCACTTCCTGGAGTTGCTAATGAAGAAAACATGGTGCACGGTAGATGCGAGTGCACTCATAATACCACGGGATTAAATTGTGAAAAGTGTCAAGATTTCTACAACGATCTTCCCTGGAAACCTGCAGTTGGGAAACAGACAAATGCTTGTAGACCTTGCAATTGTAATAATCATACGAATTCTTGTCATTTCGATGAAACTGTCTACGAAAGATCTGGAAGAGTTTCTGGTGGTGTTTGTGACGATTGTCAACACAATACCAGAGGCCAAAACTGCGAATTGTGCAAACCATTTTACTATCACGATGTCACAAAGGATATATCTCATTCCGAAGCATGTCTACGTAAGTTCGTATTATTACAATCAAAAAATTTCGATAAATTTTGTTTTATTTTTTTAAAATTTTTAATTTATATTTGAAAATACAAAAGATTAAGATTAAATAAATTTATTTATAAATATCTTTTATCAAATATTTTTAATATATAATTTTTTACAAGAAGAAACATATTTCTTAACTGAATGAAAAATTCTTATTGTTTTCTAAATTATTTGTATATATTTGTATATATATTTTATTGTTAACAATAATTATGCTTCTATGATAAAATAAAATATATTTCTTTTCTGTTTAGTTTCTTTGTTTAAGAAATTAATAAATGAAGCATTATACAACTTATTAAATATCTTTCTATAGTTATAAGAAGGCTAATTTATTATGACAGGATTCATAATAGTATCTTTTCTTTTTTTATTTCCTTTAAAATTTATTTATTATAAAACTGTAAAGTTATAAAATTTATGCAAAAGAATTTATTAATACAATCAACAGATCGATATAATAATTATCAACTTAAATTTATGATATTTATTAATAATATAATATTAATTTATTTATACAATTATTTAATTTATCAAAAAGATTATTTATACTGTTTAATATTATTACAGAATGAATAACTATTAAATAAATTGTTTGTATAAAATTAATATAACAAAAGTTATGTTTTATAATTTCAATTTTATTTAAATAATCTTGATATTTTTTTTCAAAAATTAAGTCAAAGAAAAAATTTTTTGTTTTAATTATTTGTATTTTTCTTTTTAATATATGCTTCAAAATAGATTTAAAAATTTATTTATTATTTTTCTGCAGCTTGTGATTGTGATCTTGGTGGTTCTTTGGATGATGGTATATGTGATTCGAGAACCGATCTTCTCAGTGGAGATGAATCTGGGCGTTGCCATTGTAAAGCAAACGTGGAAGGTCGTCGTTGTAATCGTTGTAAATATGGTTATTGGAATTTTGATCCTGAAAATCCTGAGGGATGTCAAGGTATCGATTTGTAAACATTTTGATTCGAATTTTCTTTTTAATTAATATATTCAATGTGGTATCAAAAATTGAAGTGAGGAAAATTCTGATGATAGATATTGATTTTTGATAAATATAAAAACAATTATAAAAATAGTAAAAAATATAATGAAATCTAAACTAATTGTACATATTTCTGACAATTGAATGTGTGTACAAAAATCAAAAAACTTTTTTTCGTTTTTGGTATTTCTTAAAAAATTTCACGACATATGTGTCAAACATCATAGAAATTTCTATGATGTATATGTTTATGTCATCTACATTGAACGTATTAAATTATATAAAAGTTAGTTTAAAAAATATCATCGTTTTTATATTATTTATTATCAAACTTATTTTAGATCAGTATAATTAAATTTTATAGAAGATTTTTTTAAAAAATATAATAAATTGAATTATATTTCTATTTTGCAATAATTCATTTTAAATGTTGCATCAATAAATATTATGTGTTTCTGAGATACAAAATATTAGCCTTTATAGAAGGAAGAAAATAATTCATTTTAATATATAGCACATAGTGATTTTTAAAAATGAAATAGAATGGAACTATCGATATCAGTAATATTAATTATTAATTATCGATAATATTAATTATTAATTAATTAATATTAATATTATATCGATAATTAATATTAATTATCGATATTACATTATAAATATTATAAATATTATTATTATAAATATTATAAATTATTAATAATATTAATATTATCGATAATTCGATATATCAATAATATGTAATCATTCAGATAAAAAGAAAAAATATAAAAGATATCACTAGATATGAATAGAAATGAGTGAAGTAAACTATAATATAATTTTTCAATAAATCCTATTTAGCTTACAATTTATTAAAATTTTTTATATATTTTAATAATAATTTTGAATAAAAAAAAATAAGAATTCTAATCATTTTTACTTATTTGTAAAAAAAATGTATTAGATATTATCAATATATCACTAAGATATCGATAACATATTGATAAATCAATAATTACAATTCTAAAACGAAGTGGATATTATTTTCTAAAAGTAAAAATTATTTTTATAAATTAATAATTTCTTTCTTTTGATGTATATAAAAAAAAATTATTTTTAAAATGCAGAAAATTATAATTACAAAAATGCAGAAATTTATTTTTTAATAATATAACCAGTATCATTAAGAACAGAAGTATCATTCTTATTTGCAGCATTTTTATTTTAATTTTAAAAGAAATATATAATGATATACTGTTCCATATTATAATTTTTTTTTTACACTTTATTAAAAAAAAAAAAGCAAAAATTAATCATTGTTTTTTTTAGCATGTACCTGTAATATTCTGGGCACTATCGACAATCGTGGATGTAATATGGTCACTGGCGAATGTACTTGTAAACGTTTCGTCACTGCTCGTGATTGTAACCAATGTCTCCCAGAATTTTGGGGTCTCTCGGAAGATCCAGATGGTTGTAAACCTTGTGATTGCGATCCTGGTGGTTCCTACGAGAATTCTTGTGATGTGATCACTGGTCAGTGTCGTTGCAGACCTCACGTTAGTGGCAGAACTTGTAATCAAGCCGAACAAAGTTACTATACTGGATCATTGGACTTTTTGATTTACGAGGGTGAATTATCGAGAGCTACTGATGTAATTGTTATTTTTTTTTTGTTTTTTTTGTTATGAAAATAAATAAGGTGGAAAATTGTCAAAACATAATATAATTTTCTTTTTAAAATATAATTTTTACAAAATTATTTAAAAAAATTAAATATTAAAAACTTCTTAAGATTAATTAAAATATATTTTCTAAAATGTTAAAGAATAATATTATTATTCTTATTATTATTTTTTATTTTTATTGTCGAATAAATAAATAATTCATTGATTATTTTTATAGAACTGCCAAGTAGTGATCAGAGAACCTTATCGCGATGGAAGAAACAGTACTTGGACTGGTACCGGATTTATGAAAGCACTTGAGGGTTCAATCTTAAATTTCACGATTGATGATATTCGTAAGAGTTTATGGTACGATATTATCGTACGATATGAACCAATTCAGGTAGGATCCTGGGAAAATGTTCAAATAATCATTGAAAGAGACGGTCCAGTGGATCCTAATGGTCCTTGTGCTGAATGGAGACCAGACTATGACCAATTATATGCGCAACTTCCTTTAAGATCGAGAAGCGTTGTTGTACAACCATCTATTTGCTTGGAAGCAGGAAAACGATACAATATCTTATTGCAATTTCGTAAATTTAACAATCATATCGATACACCTTCTGCTTCCATTTTGGTTGATTCTGTGAGTAATATTTAAAATAATATTTGAAATGAAATTAATTTCAAGTGTTTGGTTTTTAATTTATAATTTGATTTAGTTTTTATTTATTGAATACTTATTTAATCAATAAGATTAATTTTTTATAAGTAAAAATTTGATTAATTTGATTGATTTGTATCAATTTCAAATTTATTCAGATTGTTCTGAGACCGAGAATAGATGCTATTCCTTTTTTCAAAACTTCTGGAATTGGCGAACTTCGTCGACAAGAATATGAAAGATATCATTGTAGTGAATTCTTTAATGATATTAACACAGAGTGGAATAATATTCCGGAAATTTGTAGACAATATCAAAACAGTATTGGTTATTATGTTTACGATGGTGCACATTGTAAGTAGAAAACGAACTCGTCAATCTATTACGTTATTTATAATTTACCAATTTACCTTTTTTTTAATCAGTTTCTTAATTTTTTTCATAAATAGCTATCATCAAAATTTAAAAATTTTAAATATCATTAAAATATTACAGATATATAAGAATTTAAAATATAGTTGGTTTTAAAAAATTTGTTACAATACAAAAAATTAATTTCTCGTATTTGTTAATGTTATTGTTATTGATTTCTAAGAAAGATTTGTAACAATTTATATTCAAATTAAATTAAAATTAAATTAAATTAAAATTGATACAATAATATATTATTGCTCTTTATATAATATATATAATAACATTTAAAAATTTTTGTTTTAAACAGTTGTAACTTTTTTTATTCAGAAAAATAAATATATGATTTATATATTTTACTTGAAATATTCACAAAAGAGAATGTTACACAATAAATACATTAATTTAAAAATAATATAAAAATTTTAATATTAAAAATATCAATTTAATTAATTCAATAAAATATAAGATAAATATATGAGAGATAAATGCTGTGGATAAAATGAATTACAAATATTTGTGTGTAATTTTTAAAATAATTATTTCATTACAGTTATTAATAGTTTCAATAATATTATTAGTTTCAATTCTATATATTACAGTCATAAAAATTTATTTAATCAAATCCTATTTATCTAACATATAAATATTTAATATTAATTTCAATTTCAGTCATCTTTAGGATAAACTAGGCATATATTTTATTCATATTTTTCTGCATAACATATTAATTTAAAATATTTCTAAACTTTAATTCTAGATATTAATTCAATAGACAATAATAAATATGTTTTGATCTTAAAAAATAAATAATATATATTTTTTTCGAAATTAGTTTAAATTTAAGATTAATAAAAATTTTATATTAATATCAAGACATTTATCAATTCATTGCCTCATATTCCAGCTTGTGAATGTAATCCAACTGGATCCCACAGTTTGCTCTGTGAGAGTTACGGAGGTATTTGTCCATGTAAACCAAACGTCGTTGGCAGACGCTGCAATCGTTGCGCTCCTGGAACTTATGGTTTCGGCCCAGAGGGTTGTATACCTTGTGATTGCGATGGTGTAGGAGCATTGGACAATTTCTGCGATGTTGAAACAGGACGATGCAAGTGTCGACCGAATACCTATGGAAGAACGTGCGGTCAATGTGAACCTGGCTTTTGGAATTTTCCTCATTGTCAACGATGCGAGTGCAATGGCCATGCTGAAAGTTGTGATTCCAAGACTGGTGCATGTATCAATTGCCGAGACTATACTACTGGACACAATTGTGATCGATGCATTGAGACATATTATGGTGATCCTAGGATCGGTGTGGATATTCCATGTAGAGCGTGTCCTTGTCCAGGTATGAAAAAAATGATAACTTTTTTTTAATCATTTATTATTTATAAACGAGCATCACTTTATTCGTATATGAATTTGATTTTATAATTTTCAGTAGCATTTCTTATAAATTTTACTGGCTGAATATGAATCTATAAATTATTTTGATAATTATTTAGAAAAAAGATTCCGATATATATATAATCAATATTTTGAAAAAAGATTATAAGTATAAAACATTTTTAATCTTAATTATCGAAATATTTTTAAAAAATCCTTTATGAATACACTTTTTTATTTAGGCGGTCGCTTTATAATGACTCTTATTTCTATAACTTAATAATAAAAAAAAATAAATAAAAGAAAAGAAAAGATTAAATTAGATTAGATTTTATTGATTTGCATATATATAATTCATATAATATATAATTCATATGTGATATTAATTTACAATTATTTTTTGTTCGATTAAAAATAAAATTGTATCAACTTATTGTAATTATTACGTACATTTAAAAGTTACGTACATGTAATCATTATTATTAAATTTTTTACCTCATCTATAATGATTTTAACATTTTATATTTGTACTTATTTGTCGATAACAAAAATTTCTAAATTATTGACAAAATATCACTTAGAAAAAAATACATATTAAATATTTAAATATAATGAATAATCTATATTCAGTAAAAAATAGAATAGTGATGAAGATGAAAATATATATCGAAAAATTATCTAAAAATCAGAATGATTATTGATAACAACGTATTTCAAAATCGATGAGATTATTTATTTTAAATAATTACTAAAATGATTTATATTTTCAATTTATATATATTTTTATAAACAGTTTGGTTTGGATTTGCAATTAACAATTCAGTGACAAATCATTTTCAAAAATTAAATAATTTATTTTATTTTTCTATAAATTTATTTAAAATTATAGGAACCATAGATTCTGGTCATTCTTATGCTGAAAGTTGTTCTTTGGATTCTGTGACTCATGATGTGATTTGTGAATGTTTCGATGGATACACCGGTCCTCGTTGCGAAAGCTGTGCGGAAAATTACTTTGGCCATCCTGAGATTCCCGGTGGTAGCTGTGAGTCTTGTAACTGCAATAACAATACGGATCTTCGTCTAGCTGGAAATTGTGATCCTCATACTGGACGTTGCCTACAATGTTTGTATAATACTGATGGATCAAACTGTCAGATATGCAAACCAGGATTTTACGGAAACGCTCTTGAACAAGATTGTCAGGATTGCCAATGTGATGTTTTGGGTACAGATAGAAATGCTGGACCTTGTGATCATCGAACAGGACAATGTCCTTGCTTACCTCATGTGATCGGTTTACTATGCGATTCTTGTGAAGAAAATCATTGGAGAATTGCTAGTGGTCAAGGTTGTGATCCTTGCGAATGCGATGCTGTTGGAAGTGTCTCCGATAGGTTTGTATATTATATTTTTAATTTAATAAATGTCACTTAAAGAGATAAATAAATTTTGTAATAATAATAATTAATAATATTTGAAAGAAATAAAAAATAATATAAATATACATAAATTAACTTCTTAATTATTAAACTTGATATTATGTGAACTTTGAAAGAGAACATAATAAATATAAACTTGGTAAATAAAATTAAAATTACAGAAAAAAGAAAAGAAATGAAACAGAAAAACAAAAATGTCATTTTAAAAAATTATTTATTTAAATTTAAATTATTTATTTTTATGTTAATAGTTGCAATCCATACGATGGTACTTGTGAATGCAGACCAGGTTTCGGAGGAAGACGCTGTAACGAATGTCAAACAAATTTCTGGGGCAATCCAAATGTCGAATGTTATCCATGCGATTGCGATTTAACCGGCTCTGCCAGCCAACAGTGCGACAGAGAAACTGGGACATGTATTTGTCACAAAGGAATAGGTGGCGAAAAATGTGACCAATGCGATCGTGGCTATTACGGATATGCACCTCAATGCAATCCTTGCGGCGAGTGTTTTGACAATTGGGATTTAACATTAATTGGTTTAAGAAATAAAACAAACCTCATGATTGAAGAGGCATCGAAGATACAAAAGATTGGAACGACTGGTGTCTATAGTCAAGAATTCGACGATATGGTCGAATCTTTGGATCAAGTGCAAGCATTGATCAGTAATGCTTCCATTAGAAGTCAAGATTTAGATGAATTGAATGATTTGGCCATAGAATTGAACAATAATGTGTCTACGTCGACTAAGAAATTAGAAGAAGTGAACAATCTTTTAGAGAATGTTAGTCAAAGGGTGAATTTAGGGGATGCTGCTCTTAAAAATTTGAAGAACAGAACAAATAGTTTGCATCAAGCTGCTGCAGATCTCAAGGAAAACGCGACGAGATTGCAAGAAGAAAACGTACAAGGTGCTCTTAATGTTACACAACAAATGGCAGAACAGTCTAGGCAAGCGGAAAAAATGGCAAATGATACTAGTAATGTTCTGACTGATGCGGAAAGATTCGTTAAACATACCGAGAGTTTATTAGCTAAGAATCGAGGTTTTGTAGAAGAGACTCAAGAAAAGAATCAGGAATCGTTAAATAAAATAAACGATAAATTGAAAATATTCAATAGTATTATGCCTGAATTAAATTTAGAAATGTGCGGAGATAATGTGACCGATTGCAGTAGTGTATGTGGTGGCGCTGGCTGTGGTTTTTGTGGCGGTTTATCCTGCGATGCGGGTGCTATGACAAAGGCCACTCAAGCTTTGGATGTAGCTAAAAAGCAAGCTGCTAAGATCAAAAGTCATAAAGATGAGGCTGAACAATTGCTTCGCAATGTAAGTTTTATCGTTTTTTATTCAATTTCATTCGACAAATTTGCTTAAAAAATTAAAATTATTAAACTTATTATTATAAATTTTTAACTTAACCATATATTTCTGTTTTAAAAAAATTATGTTTATTAATATTTATCTTAAAACAATGATTTATTATTCTTGATTTTAAATTAGAGAAATTTTAAAAGAAAATAAAATATATTCTAAACAATAAATATATAAATATATATATTAAAAAATAAAGCAAAAGAAAATAAAACAAAATAAAATAAAATAATCTTTTGTAACTTCAAATTCTTATAATAGTTTTTTTAATAAAAAACGTATCATAATCAAAATTTGCTTCCATAATACTCGAAATTGAAGTAACAATTACTTAATTTATCTATTTAATTGTTTAAATATATAAATAATTATTCTTGAATTAGCTTGAATTAGATAATAATCTTCAACTAATTTTCATAATTATGTAACAAAAGATTTTTTTGTTGTATTAAGTAATTTTTTGTACAATGATTTATACAATAATCAAATTTTTATTATCCGAACTATTATTTAAGCTTAATTATCAAAATAATATTTAAAAAATTTTGATTATTCAGATGAGTGAAGTGAAACGAGATGCAACAGCTGCCAGATCAAATGCTCAAGATGCTTTCAATTACGCTTTGAAAGCTCGTAATCTAACTGACAATGTGAGCAAAGATCTTTCCGATATAAATAAACGAATTCGCAGTACTCTGGATGAAGATCAACCGACTCCTGCTATGGTCAGAGATTTAGCAAATGAAGTGCTGGCCAAGAACATCCAATTGAAACCCGATGAAATTAAAGAATTAGCCGATCGTATTAAGAGTATTGTCGGTTCCTTGACTGATTCTGATAAAATCCTCGCGGATACCAAAGACGATCTTTACCTAGCTGAACAATTGAAAAACCGAGCAACTAAAATGAAAGAAGATGCAATTGAGAAACAAATATTGGCTAATGTAGTGGTAGTTTTGTTGAATGACGCCAAAAAAGCTCAGATTCATGCTCAGGAAGCGATTAATCAAGCTGAACGTGATGTTAGTAGATCTGAAAAAGACTTGGAAGAGATTGCAGAGGTGACCAGAGGTGCTCAGATGCAGGCAAATAGTACTACTCAGACTGTTGATTCTTTGGATGCCCGATTGAAACAATTACAAACTCAATCGGTAAGGAATGATTTCGTTTTGAATCAAGAAATTAGTGTTGAAGCCCGTAAAATTGCCGAGGAAGCGCAGAATGTTGATATTAAAACGAAAGAGTTAGCCATGGAATATAAAAATGCAGATGAATTGTTGAATTCGAGAATGAATAAAAGCAATGGAAATATATTGAGGGCGAAAAAGCTTCTTCAAAAGGCCTCAGAACTGACTGCTGATACTTCAACGAAATCTAAGGATTTGGACGGTATGGAGAGTGTATATAGAGATAACGAGAGGATGTTGTCCGACTTGATGGATCAAGTTGACTCGTTAACTGGGGAAATGGAAAAACATTTGGCGGAAATCGAGCAGAAGGCGCAACGTTACAAACAGTGTACTTCTTGAGCGGATGCAACCAATAACTGATTGATGTATATTTTTATGACTAATTTGGTTTTTAAAAAATGAATGCTTATCGATGTTCTGTTTTGTATTTCGATACTAAATCAAATGAGCTAAATTTCGTATTGTAGAATTTTGTCTTTGTAAATTATTTTTCATTTTCTTACTGAGCTTAAAATTTTACTATTAATAATTTTACAAAAAATGTTTGATAAATTTTATGTAATTTTTTTTTTTTGAAAAAAAAAAGATCCAATTGCAGAAATTTAGAAAGAGTATTTTATTAAGGAACTTTATTACATTTAATTGTAATAATTTTTAATTATAAATATTTTTTTAAATCTTATTATCTATTATAATGTGTACAATGATAAACAAAATATTTGAATCATTGAATGAATGAATATAAAAGAAGTTAAAAAATAGAGTATGAATAATTTAGATTATGAGGACTAAATCGATTTATCATTTTTTTTAAAAATAATTAAAAAATATATGAAAAATAAGAAAAAAAAAGAATTTTTCCAGTGCCATAATTATAAATAAAGAGGCCATTTATATGTTTATATATTTCACATTCATATATATATTTATACGTAACTTTTTAAAAAATCTCATGAAAATAGAAATTAAATTACAGAATAAATATTTTAAATCTTGGAACTAATCATGAAAAATATTAGAAACAAAATTCATATTTTTATGTTAAATTTTTTATTATAGACCAAATATTTTAAAATGAATAATGTACAAAATTAGTAGATTATAATAATGAATGTAGATTATAAAATTAAAACAATCATTTTCACGTTGAAAATATTCTTCAAAACGAGAAAAAATTTTACGAAGAATATCATTGATCTGATAAATCAAAAAATTTTAGAATGTGTTGACAAGGACATAAATATTTTTTATAATTAAAAAAAATACTTTACAGGAAATATACCAAATGTTTTTAAATATTTTCATTCATAATATTTTTAAATAGAATATTTTCATATTAGTTGAAAAGATTTACATCATAAATTATTTTACGATTTCATAAATCAAAATTATATGTAGATTAAATAATCAATCAGTAATCATTATAAATATATATTTAATTGCCTAATTAATAAATAATTTTATAAGATATAAAGAATTTATATCCTTGACAATATATTTTAATTATATAATTTAATTACGAGGAATATTGCGTAAATGAATTATTGAAGAAAAATGACTGATAGTTTTTATACAGAATTAAGGTATTAGTCGACTTAATTCACAATATATAAAAAAATTTAATTATTCAACATTTAATATAAAATTTGTAGTTATATATTATACACATTGAATTTGAATTTTAAAGAAGACACGGTGCAATAGATAGATAGGATTTTTATCAGTAATTTGTAAATATATTACTATATTTCTTCACCAAATTGTATTTTTCCATTTGACATGAATTGGTAATAAATAAAATTATAATATATAATAAAAGAATATTTGATTTAAAATACATGGAAAAAACAAAAAAATATTATTAAATATTAGATGTATTTAATATAAATTTCATATATTTTTAATATTTCAATTATGTATTCAGTATAATGATACAATTAATTATGAATAAATTTGGATATAAATTGAACAATTTCTAAAAATTATTATATCTTTATAATTATTCGGATTATTGGGATACAATGTTTGCAACGATTTTATCTCTTTGTACAATTTAGGACAACTTTAATGAATTATACTAAGCCTGAACAATTTTTTCTTCACCTTTATTTCGTTATCAGTATGACTATTTTTCCACATTTAATCATTCTATATTTGCCTACTACTATTTTGTTTTGTTTTAATTGAAAATATACATATATAATATACATATATATACAATATACAATATAACATACAATAATATAAATCCTAATCTTCCTTCCAATCTTCTTTTATGTTTCAAGAAGTGTAAGGAGAAAATCCAAAAATGGGGAGAGAAGCAGTAGTTCACAAGTTGTCTAGCCCTAAATTATAGAATATTTATATATTTTATATTATATATATATTATATATTTATAAAACATTTTTAATTTTTCGATTTTAAAGTCCAAAATATAAATAAAAAATATGAACAATTTAAATTTGCGTTAGATAAAAAGGAAGAAAGCTATTTGCAGCTTCATTTCATTTTTATGCTTGATCTAATGCAATTGTACTTTAAGATGAACAATTTCATTCATTTTACGATTTCTTCTCCAATGTCATCCACCATTCCATATTTTCTTATCATACTTTTTCTCGTGTGATCGCGAATATAAAATAGGTATAAAATAGTACTTACTTCCTTCATAATTCATAAAACTCTTCTTTCATCATTCATAAAAGTGGAGAGAAAAGTGGCATATCGTTCAGATTTTTCAGTTGTTCAGATTTTTCTTAAAAAATAAGTTTCAATCATAATTCGTATTAAAAATGATTCAAGTTTGTGTAAATTTCTATAGAAGAATACATGATATCATATTATTTTCATTCTACATTAAATAGAGAAACGTTATGTGACATGATGTGATGATGAAAATCTTTTCTTACAATTATTTCGAAAAATAAAGCTGATTATATTATAATATTTTATCTTGTCAAATAATTAATAAAACATTAGATTAAATCTATGTAAAATTTCTTCCTCGAACATTTTTTGAAATAATAATTTTTTTTTGAAATAATAATATCATTTATTTTATCCTTTTTATTTAAATTATGCATTAACTTATCTCCAGTATATATATTACATAAAATGCATAGAAAAAAATTACAATAATATTTAAAATATAAAAGTCTTTATTATACGTTTTTATAAAGTATATATTATAAAGTATAAAATAAAATATAAGTAAAATATAAAATATATATATTTATAATTAAAGTATAAAGTATAAAGTAAAATACATTTTAAAATTCACAAACATTTTTACAAACATCTTCTTTTACTTTTACGATTAAGCATAATAGCGAATAAATAAAAATAAAAGCATAGTATACAATATTGATATTAAAATTATCATTATCATATTGATATTATCAATTATCATTAAAATATTATATAGATTTTATTGCATTAATGTTATATTTAAATTATGTTTTATAATCACTACAGTTATGAAATGATTATATTTAAATTTAAAATCTTTAGAAAGATAGAAATAGTTTTTTGAATTTACTTTATTTCAAAAATATCAATTCCATTTTTTGTTATCAATGTAGGAAAAATCATGGCATTTTTTTGTGGTGTTGTATTCAATATTTGTAAATTTTTATATTATATTTCAATGAATATACTTCATTATATCTATTATCAAGAAGTTCAGAAATGATATATATTGATATATAAAAATATGTTGCTATTATATTATATTTATATAATTTAGAATTACTCGATGAAATATAATGTATTATATAATGTATATAATGTATATATGTATATGTATGTATAATATATATAATGTATTATATTTCGTCGAATAATTCAAAATATTATATAATTTTTTTATTATCTTTACATAATTCAGCTTAAACATATATCAGCTTCAACAAATAATTTTAAAGCTTTTGTTAACATTTCCTCTTCAATATTTAAATTTTTAATTTTATCTATATTTCTTGTTGTATACATTAAACTTTTCATCAAATTTAAATTAATTTGAATATGTTTTAATAATTTAATTGCAGAACATACTTTATTTTCATCATTTATTAATTTATAAGTATATCTTCAAAAGCAAAATAAAAAGCAATATCCAATATTTCCAAAGGATTATTACCATTTGTTTTATTATATCTAGAGTAATAATCCAAATGTTAAATATTATTTTAATATAATCTTTTATTTTAATATAATCTATTTTAATTATCATTAAATTTTGAAAATTTAAACTTGTTCGTTTTCTCTTTATAACTTTTTTCTCATTTAAATAATTATGAATATTAAATTCCTTAGCAATATTTCTTAATTTTTTATTTTGTCTATTTATAAAGATTATAACTTGTTGTAATGTTAAAAAAAAATAATGCAATTGCTTCATTAATTCATAATATTTTTTAATTTTACTTTTTTTTGTATTATCATCTGTATTAAATAATTTTATAATAAATTCTATTGCTTCCTTTTTATTAAACATATCTAACTTTAATGCATGCATTTTTTTTGACCATTTTGTATTATAGGAAATAATTAGAATATGCAATTTATTATAGTTAAGGAATAGAAGAGGTAAAAAATTTTCTATGTCATAATCAAATTCATATTCACTTTTGTATTTTTCAGCCAATTTACTCATAAAGGAAGAACTCATAGAAGAAATTTCATAGATTTCAGCATTTGTCCATATCACTTTATCATCATATTCTTTACTATATTCTTCGATATTTTTTTCAATTAACTCATTTTTATTTATTTCTCCAAGGTCACTGACACAAATAATATTTTGTTCCACTTCGTTTTCATTTTTATCTTGTACTTTATGTAAATTAAACAATTGTTCGATTCTTCCGGTGAATATAAATACTAGATTCTTTAAATGAAAGAAAACAGGAGTTTCGGTTTTTCTTTCTTCGAAAAATTTCTTCCCTTCTTCGTAGGAAAGAAATCTATCTTTTTCCGGATCCATCATCCAATTCAACATTTTTACAAGGAATCTATTGTATACAGCTTCCGTTTTAGTAATATCAAATTTCTTACCGATTTCCTTCTGAATAATGTTACCTAATTCTTCTTGATTAGGCTGATTAACAGCAAATACAAGATGATTTAAAAAATCTTCTATCTCATCAATTTCATAATTAATATTCGCTTTCTCTAGTGTATTCTTTAATAAAGAAGTTACATTACTTTTAAACATATAACGTGCGGGTTGTTTTTCAATGAATTCCATATCCAAAATATCATCTTCATCTTCTATTTTCTCAATTTCAATTTTTGAATTTTTCAAATTTTCAAAATCCAAATCAATATTAGTATAAATGATAATATCTTTTATCGTGCTATTTTTAAAGAATTTGTCATTTTTAAATTTTTGATAAGAAAGAAAATATTTAATTAAACTGTAATCTCCTTTTTTTGATAATAATTCGTGTTCTGTTATTTTATAATGTTCTTTCAATTTGTGTTTAGCTTGTAATAGACGATAAATTTTTTTGTTATCTTTAATGTATTCAAGTACTAAATCATCAAATGCAGTAGCTTCTGCTATTTCTGTACCTAAGCGAAATGAATAACGACGTTGAATGCGATAGAAGAATAACATTAACAGTTTTGTTTGATAGATATAACCATGCATTGCGTTATTTTGTTTCTTTCGTTCATTTTGTTTTTTCGTTTTTTGATCAGACTCTTGTTCAGAAATTTTATTTATTTGGAATTGATCCGAATGCTGTAAAGCGTGAGCTTTAATATTTTCATATTTATTATAGTCACACATATTTTTTATTAGATATAATATTTTATTATTTAACATTTTTGCGATATTTATCTATAAAAATAAACAAATAATTATTAAAATATATTTTATATTATTTTTATAATTATTTTATTTATTTATTTATTTTTATAATTATTAACATATTAATTCATATTCTTTTTTAATTTTTTCATAATTATTCAAATTATTGTTTTTTTGTTTTTAAATGAATCGCTATATTCTCATTTTAATAGGAAGGGAAAAAAATTATTTTCGAGTGAAATAATATAATAAAATAATATATTCGTATATTTTTGGAGTGTTAATCTTAAATACCAAAATATATTAGCATACAAAATATGTTAGAGTTGATATACAATGTTAATCTATCGTTATCTAAATCTAAAGTTTATCTATTAAGTTATAAATAGTAAGATTTTTAATTGAAAACGATAAGTTAAACAAAGTAAAACGAAGATAGAGTGAGAAGAGATTTGGTTTCAATTCACTTCAATTACAATTTCAAGCTTAAAATTTTTGGAAGTTTTGATAAATTTTGCAAGAAAATTTTAAGATTTTCAACAGCATTTTTCGATTATATAATCAATATAATCAGAATATAAAAATATATTGAACATAGAAAAAAATAGCAAAATAAATCGAGTATCAAAGCTATAAAGAAAACAGATGGGATAAATCTGATAATTTGTTAATTATCGATCTATTTTTTTATTATTTCTATATTCGAATCTTTTTCTTTTTTATTCTTTTGTGTTTTCTATACACATATATTCTATACTTGGTTTTACTATATACGAGAAATGCTATAAAAATTCTTAAATTTCTCAAAACAATCAATTTATAAGACTTATCAAAATTTTTAAGAAAGAGAAATAGAATTGAAAATAAATGAATTGCTAAAGATTAACCTTAAAAATTTCGAAACATTTCGAAATTGAGATTCGAATATCTATCATTAATAAAACGCGAATTTAAATTATTTACAACTTTAAAGAATAAATTTGAATTTTTTTGTTTATTTTGATTCATAAAATAAAATCGATCCATTATTTATTTGTTTATTTTGATACATAAAGTAAAATCGATCTTCGAAAAATATCTTCAATATATTTACATTCTTTACAATTGAAAAAGAGAAATTATTGAAAAAGACAAAAATAAATTTTTCTATATTTTACTTACTTTGTTTATATTTTTTTTTCACTTTAAACACTTTATTCATGTAAATTATATTATTCATATATCATATATATGTCTGACATTAAGACAAATAATATTGCAAATACAATTAACTATTGAACTATTGAAATTATCTATCTATTAAAATATCAGCAAACTTATCTAATAAGATATCTAATATCTAATATTTCCTATCAATTGATAATAAAATGATTGCCAGTAATGTGAAGACATTGTATGAATATGTTCCATTGTGCGATGTGTTAATAGTTTGACTGTATTTTATTCATTCTCTTTTAATTGATAGGAACAAAGTTATCAGATGAAACTTTAAATTTTTAGAATCTGATGTTAAACTCTGATTTGATAATATTAAAAAAGAAAAAATGATGCGTATGTTAAAATACTTCTTCATGCAACACTAAATATTATAATTTTGTCTTTTTTTGTATAGTGACAAATTCAATATCAATAATTAAACAATGATAACAAAATCGTGAATGTACTATTATATGAAAATACTTTATATATTTTATATATTTTATATAATTGATAGTGTAATAATTGCATCATATTTTTTTCCCTAAGTTAATTTTTTCTTTCTCTATACTCTTAAGTTAGAAAATCTAAAGTCTTATATCTAATAATCTTGAGATGTGATTCCATAATTTCCCTAGTCTATTACTCTATGATGTTTTAGGCAATTTCTTTATTTTCGTATTTGATAATCAATATTGCCGAAAACTATAAAATCTATTAATTACAAGCATAATTGATGGATGAACGCAATATTTTTTTATCACTAAAAATTATTTAATTTCTTTAGCAAATTTTCACAAAAAAAAAATACATGTTATATTATCTCTATTGTCATTAAACAAAATTACGTCATAATGCGATGCTTCACTTTAGCGAAAGTCTATGTGTCATATAACGTATCTCTGTCTAATGTAAGTAGCAATGGTAGTAGGGATGATGTGACATATCATGTATTCTTCTGTAGAAAGTTATTGCAGAGGGATCGAACAATTTTTAATGGTATCTTGTTCATCGCAACTGTGGTTAGACAGAATTTCTTATTTTTGAAGACCGTAATATATATATATATATATATATAAATTATTTAATATAAATATAATATATAAAAATTATTATTAAATATATAAAAATATTAAAAATTTTTTTTTTAAATTTTCTTTTCTTTTCTTATCTTTTAATATTCTTTTTTTTAATTTTATCCGCATTATTTGTTATATTAATTAGTGCATAGAAAATGTTTTTTTATCTGAATTAAATATTTAATATTGTTTTAATAATTTAATTGCAAAGTTTACTTTATTTTCATTATATATATATATATATATATATAGATAAATGAATAAAGAAAATAAAAAACAAGCAAAATTGAAAATTATAGCGCGATATTTTACAAATTCATTTGTGTTCATGTCATTCATGTTATGTCAATAGCTATGTTCAGTCAATAGCTATAATCATTATTTCTCTCATATGCATTAATCTATTTTGCTTACAACTAGTTGCTTACAACTGACTCAACTTCATTTGACTCAATTTGTGGAACTCATTGTATTTAGTTTATTATAATAATTAGCTATATTATTATTCCATTTATTATTATTCCTATTATAGAATTTAATGTTAAATTCTTTTAGTTTGATTTAGATAAATTTAATATTTATATAAATTTATATCCAAATAGCACAAATTTACCGTCATGTTTGTATCTTACACAGGCAAAATCATAGTTATTAATATATGAATTTATTTATTGTAATACATTTTAGTGAAAGTTTATATTAGATAAATATAGGAGATAAAAAAAAAATGAAGTGACTTTATATTATCACTATTTATGAAAGTTTTTTATTAATATTTTGGAAAATAATGATTAAGATAAAATTTTATATCCACTTCTTCTTCTCTCCCATCGATCAATTACAATTACAATTACAACTATTTCGTAATTATAATTTTTCAATTTCGAAGCCAATTCATTATGGTTTAATAATAAATGTGACTTTATAATATTGATCCGTCATTCATATTCATATAATTTTATTTTTCATATTCATATAATTGAAAAATGGCAATCGTATACTGACATATACATAAATGCGTATGTACAACAATAAAATTTAATAATACCAATAATATTAAAAATTTTTTGTTCTTAAAATTAAACTTGAAAATTAAATGTGATTGTTATAAATAAAAAAAAAATCAAAATTCCTCTTGCAATATAAGTCAGAATCAAGGAAAAAGATAATTGATAATATGTGAATAATATTGTAATTCATTTATATGATATCATTGGAAAAATACCAAAATATATGTAATAATAATAACATATTAAATATTTTACTATTTTATAATATCATATTATAAATATATTATAAAGATTATATAAATATAAAATACATATATAAAATACGTATACAAAAATTACGTATAATTAAGATATAAAAGTATTTTTTTAAATAAAATAAAATATATTTATAGAATTTAAAATTCATTTTAAAAAAATATCTTCAGCATTAAGGATGGAAATAAGAATAAAAATATCAAATAATAATAAAATTTTATATTGATATCAATGGAGGAAAGTACCCGCTTTTGTTAGGAGAAATTTTATAATATTAAAACTATTAAAATTTTTAAATATATTCTCAATATATGTTCATGACCATTATTTTCAATAATATTAAATAATATGTTTCGTCGATTATCATAGATATTGTCAATTTCAAACTTACCGAATAACAATTTCTTTTAGTTTGGTGATAAGATTGTTATATATATATTTATATAATTTTTTCACTAATATATTATATTTTGTTAAATCGAAATTGCATGATTTATATTAGATGAATATATATTTATTTTGTCAAATAATTTAAAAATTTTTTTTTTAAATTTTCTTTTCTTTTCTTATCTTTTAATATTCTTTTTTTTAATTTTATCCGCATTATTTGTTATACTAATTAGTGCATAGAAAATGATTTTTTTATCTGAATTAATCATTTAATATTGTTTTAACAATTTAATTGCAGAATTTACTTTATTTTCATTATTTATTAATTTTAAAAATATCTTTTTAACAATATATATTCAGCAATATATCTTCAGAAGTAAAATAAAATGTAATTTGTAATATTTTCAAAACATTATTTTCATTTTCTTTTTATTTGATTATATTTAGAGTAATATTCTAAATTGTAAATATTGTTTCATATTGCATTATATATAATCACTAATCATTAAATTCTTGAAATTTAAACTCTAAAACTTCCTTTGCTTTTTCTTTATACTTGATTAAATAATTGATTAAATAATGAATATTAAACTCCTTATCAATATTTTTTAATTTTTCATTTATATAAACTATAGCTTGTTGTAATATTAAAGGAAAATAGTGCAATTATTTCATCAATTCTTTAATATTATTTTTTTTTATATCACTATCTATATTAAATAATTTTGTAATAAATCTATTGTTTCTTTTTCATCAAACATATTTAATTTTAATACATGCATATTTTTTGGGCCTTTTATATTACAGAAAATAATTAAAATATAAATTATTATAGTTAGGAAATAAAAGAGTAAAAATTTTTTTATGCCATAATCAAATACATATTTATTTTTGTATTTTTCAGTATTGTCAAAAATAAAAAGACATTTTTGAATGCTTCGTTTTTCTAATCTGGAAAGTGAATTTTATTATAAAGGTATTTTAAAGAAAACAATATAAATTATATCGATGATTAACATGTGAAAAAAATCTTGAATATATTCTAGAAACAATAAGTTAAAAAAAATTTTTTTAAATTATTTAGAATTTTTTGAGAGAGTTTTAAATTTATAATAATTTTCTATTTTGTACTCTAATAGAAAATTAGATTCTGGCTTATCTACGAAAGATATTTCCTGTCAATTTCTCAAGTAGATGGATATAAAATATATCCTTCAGAGATGCTCATATATAAGTAAAAATATGTAGAATTGAATTAAGAAAAATCAAGAGATACTCTTTAACGAAATTTATAACTTGTTCATTATTACAATGCAAATAGATTAAAGATATATATCTAAAAGCAAGAATTTTTTTTAATTTGGAAGGCCAAATTGTTAATTTTATGACTCAATATAGATGATAATACTTCCAACACAGAAACAGACAATAACTTCCAACACATAATAACTTCCGATACAATATATGCCTTCTTTTTTCTTCGATTAACAAAAAATTAATAAAAAACAAGATTATGCATCAAAAAATCGTTCATTTGATAACTCAAGTTCATGATAATAATATAAGATATTTACAAAAAAAAGAATTAATAATATTGAAAAAAGCTACCAATGAAAAAAGTTATATATATATATTATTATAATACTTATTTTTAGAATTATAAACAATTCAAACTTATTAGTAAAAGAAGATGACAATAGAATGAAAATACTCATTGTTAATTCAATGGCAACACTATATTGTAATATATGTTGCATAAATATTAACTTCTTAATAAAAAAGTGATGCATATATATATATATATATATGTATGTATATATATGTATATATGCATTCTATGAAACATCTTTTCTTTAGGGAAATTTTAATAGGGAAATTTTTTTAGTAATCTTCATTATATTTTCGTAAAAGTAATTTATAGTGTAACTTATGTCTATCTATTAAAATAAGCTAAGCGATACAGTTTATAATTGAAAAAAATATAATAATTTAATTAAACTTAAATTCTTCAAAATTTCAATTAAATAATAGAGCTAATGAAATAATTTTGAATTTTATGAAATAAATAGATTTAATTTAAAACAACGAATTTTATAATTAATTTTCATAATTTCAAATAATTATCAAAAGCACTATTATATGATTAAAATTTAATCATTTTATCATTATAAGTGACTATTATATGCTTAACGTTATACAATAATAATAAAAATAGAATAAATTTGATTGTTATTTGTTGTATGTAAAAATAAGTATTTTATATAATATTATATTTTATCTCGTAACAATAAGATTAAATATGTAAATTGATGAAAGTATAAGTGATTAAATATTTATAATTATAATTATAATTTATAATATTTATAATTATATTTATAATTATGATACTTAATTAATACAATTTGTTCATATAGATAATTTATATAATGTTTTTCGACAGTTAATTAATACTTTGTCTTCAAAATTCTTGTTTTTTGTTTCAAATGCTCTCAATATAACTCATATTTACCGCTCAAAATTTTTATAACATAATACAACACATTCACGCTACGGGGAGCCACAATGATACATAGTGACATAACATAACACTATGTATTCATGCAAGTTAAATGGGAATGAAATAGTAATTGGTAAATGTGTATTTTGGGCGTTGACCGCTAGTTAATTATAATATATCATACGATTTCTTTTCTAGTTTTTATTTTAATACAAAGTTTTTTTAATTTTAATATAAAAATTAATTACTTCATTTGTTGTAAAATGTTATAAAAACATAATTGGTTTTCGTGTATTATAGAACATGTGGATCTGGATTTTGTTAATGTTTGCTTGCGGAAACGCAGAGTTTTGGAATGGACTGGATAATAATCAAACTGGATTTGGCTTACGAAATTCTAGAAATCCAAATGACAATATTATAATAAAAGAATCGTAAGTTTTATAAATTATACAATAGATTATATAATACAATTATACAATATAATAATTAAACAATAGAGTATTGATATTTATAATTTATATGTGGATTTGTTAATGAATTTATTAAAAAATCAATTTCATTATTTTTAATTATTTCAAAATTAATTATTTAATTGATTTTCTTAGTTATTTAGTTGATTTATTTACATTAATTATAAATATAACAATTAATTTAAACTGTTTTTCGAGATATTAAAAATTAATGTTTTTTAATTTTTTGATTGATTTGATTAAAAAATATTTTTTAATTGTTAGATTTTATTGATTAAAATAAATTATATAAAGTTAGCACTTTTTGCATATTTTATGTTATTTTGATGTTATATTGTATTATTACAACTCATTGAGTTAAGATTGATATTTTTAGATTCTAATCATAAAATAATTTAAAATGATATTAAATAATATAAAAAAAATTAAATATTATCTTATAATAATTTAACCAATAATTAAATAAAAATATTTTAAATTAAAAATATATAAATTCAAAAGTATTTTTAAATAATTATTTTTACAGTACCTACTTTGTGGTTGCATCTCGAATGGTTAGACCAGGACAGATTTACCGATTAGATGTAAATGTTTTATATAGTACATTACCAATGATGGTACGTGCATCCATTCAAAGGAATGGAGTAGAAATAGCTGCAAATTTTCAAGAAGTAAAAGAAGGCATTCCAGAAACTTTAATGATGAGATTACCATCTACATCTGTCAATGGAGAATATAAGTTAAGAGTAGAAGGAACATATAATAGTTTAACTGGTGGTCAAGCATTTTTAAATGAGACCAAACTTATATTTTCACAACGATCAATGACAATTTTTATCCAGTTAGACAAACCAGTATATATGCAAAGAGAAACTGTGAGATTTAGAACTATACCAATAGATACTGAACTTAAAGCATTCAATAATCCTACAGATATATATATGTTAGATCCATATAGAAGAGTAATGAGACGATGGTTAAGTAGACAAAGCAATTTAGGAACAGTATCCTTATCATATCAACTTTCTGATCAGCCAGTTTTTGGAGAATGGATTATACAAGTAATAGCACAAAATCAAATAGAAGAGAAAACTTTCCTAGTTGAAGAATATTATCAAACACGTTTTGAAGTTAATGTTACAATGCCAGCATTTTTTTTCGATAATGATCCATATATACATGGTACAGTTCAAGCAAATTATACTAGTGGTGCACCAGTAAGAGGAAATTTAACTTTAAAAGCACATGTCAGATCATTAGATAGAGCATATACAGAATCTGCTGAACCTGTAGAAAGATATTTTTATTTTGATGAATATTATCCTGCATGGTTGAAAGTATCAAATTATTTAGAAAATAAGATTCCTGTATTAAGATTTTTTAATGGAACTTATCATTTTCGATATCCAATGTCAGAATTATTAAATTATGTCCCAACTGTAAATGGAGTAGAAATTACTGTAACTGCAACAGTTGGCGAAAGATTCTTAGATGAAATAATCTCAGGTTATTCTATGGCTCGAATTTTTAATTCCACTACAAAAATACGATTTTTAGGTGGATCACCACAAGTTTTCAAACCAACAATGCCATTTACTTTAAATTTAGTAGCGTCATTCCATGATGATTCGGCATTAAGACCAACGCAATTGAAAGGAGCTGTAATGGAAATTCGCGCGGATATCGAAATGAGAGCAGGTGGTCATAGAACGCTAGAAACTCAATATTTAAAACATTTGCAGGATAATGAAGGCATTTGGTCTACGAGAATTGATTTAAGAAAACAACTTGGACTTGATCATAATGTAGATCAAGCACAACAAATTCTCAATGATATTTCTTCTATGAAAGTTTTTGCTTATCTAACTGATGGAGAAGGATTTAGAACACAAACTGAATTATTGTTATTGGCACATGAATCACCAAACCAACAACATATAAAAATTTCAACATCCACAGAGAAACCTAAAGTTGGCGAATATATTATATTTCATGTTCAAACAAATTTTTATATTGATACTTTTAATTATCTCATCATGGCAAAAGGAATTATACTTTTAACAGGACAAAATATTATGGAAAATAATATAAAAACATTTGCTGTTCCTCTAAGTGCAGAAATGGCACCTGTTGCAACTGCAGTTGTATATCATATTGGGCAATATGGTAATGTAGTAGCTGACTCTTTAACCTTTTCTGTAAATGGTATTTCACGCAATAATTTCACTGTATTTATTAATAATAAAAAAGCTAGAACAGGTGAAAATGTTGAAATAGCTATTTATGGAGAACCAGGTGCATATGTTGGTCTTTCGGGTATAGATAGATCATTTTTTACCATGCAAGCTGGAAATGAATTAACATATGCTAATGTCATATCAAAAATGGCACATTTTGATGAAGATACAAATGGAACTCATTCCCATACTTGGTTATATCATGAAGGTGATCCAGATGAAATTGTTTACTTTCCATCATCGACTTTTGGTATAGATGCCAATAGAACATTTGAATATGTAGGATTAATAGTTTTCACAGATGCTTTCATTTATCGAAGACCTGATAATTGTAATGTAACTCAAGGATATGGAGAATGTCTTTCTGGAAGGTGTTATATATTAGATAAAAAATGTGATGGAGTATATGATTGTGATGATGGTACTGATGAAGCAGCTTGTGAATTTAAAAATGCCACCGATATTGCATTATTTAGAAAATGGCGATTTAACAGATTAAAAAGACAATATGAAAATGTTTGGTTATGGAAAGATATTAATATAGGACCTCATGGTAGACATATTTTCAATATAGATGTGCCAAGAAGACCAGTCCATTGGATGGTTATGGCATTTAGTATGTCTCCAAGTATGGGTTTTGGTATGTTACCAAAAGCTATTGGATATATGGGAGTCTTACCATTTTATATTAATGTTGAAATGCCTACTCACAGCAAACAAGGGGAACAAATTGGTATCCGTGTCTCTGTTTTTAATTACTTGTGTCATAATATAGAAGCCGTAGTAGTTCTAGCTGATTCTAAGGACTATAAATTCGTTCATGTTGAAGATAATGGTATTGTACAATCGTACAAACCACGTACATCTTTTGGTGAACATCAATTCTTTATTTGGATTCCTGCTCAGGATGCTGCCATTGTTTATTTACCTATTGTACCAACAAGACTTGGAGATATCAAAGTACATATCTATGCTACTACTGTAATTGGAAGAGATTCAGTTACGCGTAATTTGCATGTAGAAGCTGATGGTCTTCCTCAGTATAGACATCAGTCTATTTTACTTGATCTTAGTAATCGCGCCTATGTATTTCAATATATGCATGTCAATATTACTGAAACACCTATTATACCATATGACGAAAATCGTTACTATGTATTTGGATCAAATAAGGCAGTGATAAGTTTAGTCGGAGATGTCGTTGGTCCGATTTTCCCTACTATGCCTGTTAATGCTACGAGTCTCATGAATCTTCCTATGGATTCTGCGGAACAAAATATGTTTAGTTTTGCCGCTAATTTATATACAACTTTGTACATGCGTTTAGTTAATCAACGTAATAGAACGCAAGAGAAAGAAAGTTTTTATTATATGAATATTGGCTATCAAAGACAACTTTCTTTTATGAATCCTGATGGATCTTTTAGCTTATTTCGTAGTGATTGGAATCAATCTTCACCAAGTGTTTGGTTAACAGCATATTGTGCTCGTGTTTTACAAGAAGCACGTTTTTATGAATGGGAGAATTATCTCTATATTGATCCCGAAGTAATAGCTCAAGCAGTGTCTTGGTTATTGAAATATCAAACATCTGAGGGATCATTCTATGAAGTTACATGGTTACCCGATCGTAAGATGAATAGCTCTCTAAATTATGATTATGATATAATAACTCATAGAAATATCAGTCTTACAGCTCATGTTCTAATTACATTGCAAAGTGTGAAGGATTTACCTGAAGGACTAGGAACACAAGTTGCTGTAAGTGCTGTAGGTGCAGTGAAATGGTTAGAAAGAAATTTAAAGTTATTGGAAGAACGTGGAAAACCTTATGAAATAGCAATAGTGTCATATGCTTTATTATTGGCAAAAGCCTCTACTGCAGGACAAGCATTTAATATATTAGCTAGACATGCTCGTAGAGAAGGAGGATTAATGTATTGGGGTAGAGAACAAGTGCCTCTTCCACCTTATAAATTAGAAAATCAAAAACCATTTCTTCTACCACGTTTACCATATATGTATGATTCAGAAAACATTGAAACTACTGCCTATGCTCTTTTGGTGCATGTTGCTCGACAAGAAATAATGATAGAGCCTATAGTAAAATGGTTGAATGCTCAAAGATTGACAGATGGTGGTTGGGCTTCTACACAAGATACTGCGTGGGCGATGAAAGCATTAATGGATTATACAGTCAGGTCAAGAATTCGAGATGTTAGTTCATTGACTGTTACTGTAGAAGCTACAGCTCTTCCAGGACAGACTAAGACATTGTTTGTCAATGATAATAATCTTGCAAAGCTTCAAACTATTGAAGTAAGTTCATACTTAAAAATTAAATATATTTCTATACTTAATATTAAATTCAATTATTATAGATACCAGAAGCTTGGGGAACAGTAAGGGTACAAGCAAAAGGTGCTGGATATGCAATTCTGCAAATGTCTGTTCAGTATAATGTAGATATTGCAAAATTCCAAACACAACCACCTATGAGATCTTTTGATCTAATGACTAGAGCAAATTTCCATGGCAGAAATCAATCTCATATTTCATATCTCAGTTGTCAAAAGTACTTCAGTTATTAATATTCAAATATTATAATGCAAGTACAAATTTATTTTATTAATTTTATTAATTTTTGCGAAAAATTTTTTTAGATGGATAAATATAAATGAATCTTCACGTTCTGGTATGGCAGTCTTGGATGTAACTATTCCAACAGGATATATAATTCAACAACAAACTTTGGATACATATATCAGATCAAAACAAGTGAGAAATCTTCAGAGAGCACGGTTTCAGGAAAAAAAAGTTCTCTTTTATTTCGATTATTTGGATCAAGAAGAAACGTGCGTGAATTTTACTATAGAAAGATGGTTTCCAGTTGCAAATATGTCGCGATATCTTCCTATCAGAGTTTATGATTATTATGCTCCAGGTGAATATAATTAATTATGAGTATTTTATATTAAGTATAATAATTCTTTAAAATTATTATTCATTATATTTTTTTTTTCAGAACGTTTCAATGAAACTATATTTGATGCTCTACCCACTTATACACTAAATATTTGCGAAGTTTGTGGTAGTTCTCAATGTCCTTACTGCCCGATTTATAATACTGCAACGATGTTAGTTACATCATCAGGTTTTCTATATATTGTTTCTCTTTTAGTTGTTGTAATAAGATATTTTCGCACACAAGAATTTAGTATAAGTTAATTTTGATACTTAACAGATAATAATTTGATAAAAGAAACGAAGAAAAGCGAATAGCCTCACGTTTATACTTTATTCGATATTGTCATGACTTTTATTTTATATATTTAATGCTAGAACTACTACTTTATAACATATATTATACATCTAAATATACTATAAATAGTATGGTATAGATAGTATAGTATAATATAATTAAAAAATTATTAAATATTGAATTATAAAAATAATTCGATATATATAATTATATTTTTGGGTGAATAAAAATCAATATTAATCTTTTTACATATATCATTTTTATTAATTATAAAAATAATTAATTTGACTGATTTGGTAGTTCTAGTATTAAATTTGTTAATTAACTATTTTGGTGCAAAACTGAAGCAATATATAAAAAAAGATAGAAATACGCGCGAATAAAAGTAATTGATGTAGTTTCAGTTAATTTTATTTGTACTTATTTTCTATTTATTATATTAACATTTTATCAGATCATTTATGAAAAAAACTGTCCGTGTGATTTGTTGGAAATCTTATATTTAAAACGAGTAAAAAAGTGAAGAAGAAAACATATTTTTATACATTTTATAACATTGCAATTATATAGATTTTATATAATTTAAAACGCATTTTTACATGTTTTCATAAAACGCATATCATTAATCAATTTGAATATGAAAATTAATATGAATTTATGTAAATATTTTTAAGTATTATTCTATATATAGTTTTTAAAAAATTCAAAACTGTAGTTAAAGCAATGTGTTCTAAGAGGCAAAGAATTATTAAGTACAAATGAAATATAGTAGAGATCGAGTTTTTTCAAATAAGGCACATCGATAAAATATTTTTACATTTTGTAACATTAATTTCTATTTAAATTTAAATTGATATTAAAAATAATAATCTTTTTTAATTTTAATGAATTTTAGAAATTTAAATTTTTTTTATAATCATCAATTTTCGATAATTTTGTTTGAATCTCTTTTTATTTTTAATTTTATTTAAAAAATTATTTTCAACTTTTTTGTTCCATTTATGAAGTTGTGCCAGCATTAAGTTATTTCTAGAGAAGTATTATTGTTCTATAAGAAAGCTTTATTTAAATTAGGCAAAAAAAATTTTGTAATTTGAAAAATTGTAAAATTTTCGTAAATAGTGCCTTCATAATACCTTTGAACACTATTATTTTATATTTGAAATGATAGATTAGAAAAAGCCAGATTTAAAGAAATTAGATCAATAGATTACAAACTTAGTGTCATATAATAACATATGAGCATATACTTTTTCAAGTAAATACAAAAAAAAATGTATTTTACTTGTATAAAAAAAGTTTATATTTTTATGTATAGTTATTTGTCTGTTCGAACATCAAAGATTTATTTTTACAAATGTAGCACTTATATTAAAATGATATATTAAATCATAAGTTTTTCAAAAAGAAATGTTATATGATTAATACTTTAAAGATATGCGATATAATTATGTATATAATTAATAATTAATTCATATAAATATAAAACAATAATCTAATATAGTAAAATTTTCATATCCGCAAAGGATTTAAAAACCTTCTACCGAAATTCATGAATAATATATGTGTATGTGTATATATATATATGCTATGTATATATATATATATATATATATATATATATATATACATGTATATTTATGGTTTTTATTTATTATAAAGTTATAAATATTTATATGATATTATGAAGTTTTAATTATTTTAATTATTAGTTTTAATTATAATTGGTGTCGGATTACGTAGATATATTATAAATAAATTAGATATTTGAATGCAAATTTTTTTAGGATCTTAATTGCGGATACGGAAGTTTTACTGTCATATTCGACTTTTTTTTACGAAAATAAAATAACTATCTTATTATAATGAAATATATATATATATATTATAAAACGATTAAATGATTAAAATTTTGTTAAAAATTTTCAAGAAGTATTGTAGTATATGTGACGTTAATAATATCACAACAAAAGTCTGTTTTATAATAAAATAATGACATTTATATATAAAACAGTAATATGTTATTAATTTATCAATATTGATTTTATTTTATTATTTAAATCTTAATATCATTTAAGTATAATATATTTACGTTATATAATCATAATATACATTAAGTTATTTAAAATCAAATTTTTATAGAGCTGATTGCTCGTTTGCGCTATCCGTCCATAGATGTATTTAAAAGATGAAAAAAAATAACATTTAATGTGTATTCAAAATATTTTTAAGTTTTATAACTTTTGTACAAATAAATACTAAAAAATTACTTTATATTTGTATTTTTTTTTATTGAATATATCTTTTTTTTAAATTTTAAATTAAATTTTACCTCTTAAAATAAAAATCTTAAGAGTGATTAAAATTGAAATTAAACTTTAATATGAAATCATAAATGAAGTATAAGAAGACAAAATGTTTTATAATCTTATATTAATTTTTTATAATTTAAAATTTTTTAAATCTTTTATTCTTAACTTGCTAAAAAAAATATTAAAATAAAAAACATAAAACATATTTTAGTAAAAATAAAGAGTTCATTTTAGAATGATATTCATATTTATGTTATAAAATAAAAAAAATCTATAAATTATTTTGAAATATTATGATAAATAATAAAATTATAAAATATATATATATATATATCATGTATATATGTACATGATATATAAATATTAAAATATATGTATAAGTTATTTTAAAATTATAAGATTTATTTTAAAATTATAAGATTTTTTTTTAAATTTTTAATTTAACATAAATCAAAACTTCTATTTTTTATTAATACTATTTTCAATTGATTGTTATTGATTTTTTAAACTTGTGATTATTTTATAATTATATTATATATTTTTATATAAAATAAATTAAAATATTTAATATAACTAACATTATACATATACATATAACTAATATTGAAAATATTTTAATATAACTATATTTATTATTTACTAATGACTATAATTTTTTACTATAAACTACTATAAATTATATTTACTATAAATTTTTTACTAATAACTATATTTTTTATTAATGAATTATAGAAATAATAAATTAAATATTGAAAATTATAACATTCAAATATTTTGTATTTTATTTTATTTTTAATATTTATTATATTAATTCATATTCGTTTTGTTTGGAGTCTACAGAAAACTATTTATGTTATTAACAATATTGATGCATGTGACTTTTTCCACTGAGATACATTTATTGGATGCGGTCATTACAGATTAATTCTATTACTATGTAGCAATAGGCACCGTGTTCGATTTCATATATAATTTAAAGCTGCATATAAAATATACACATTTTGTTTGTGAGTGTGATAGTTTTATGCATTTATTCGTTCGTTATTATATGGATGGAAGGGAAGCTATATTGTTATATCAGTGTGTTACCTATTAAGTTCATTTTTGATTCGGATGACTAGTATAAATTTTTTTAAAATCTTTATATATATAACAAGCATAATGATTACAAATATTTTAATATTCATATAAAATAATCTTTATTTGTTATTTATCTCGTAGATTAGATTAGATTAGATTTTTCAATTCGTTTTTTATTTCTGTTTTAATTTTAATTTTATATTTTTAATTCGATTTTTTAATATATATTTCTTAAATGTTTACATTTTAACGAATGGAAATAAATTACATAGAAAATAATACATAGAAAAATTTAATTATGTGTAAGATCATGACATGCAATGTAAATTAAATTTCAATTATTTTAAATATTTAATCCAATATTTAGAAATATCTTATTCAAAAGATCTATAAAATGAAAAACGAACTTCAAATTAATATAAAAGTATGAGAAAAAGGAACAGCAATACAACATTAAAAACCGATGTTCAATAAATTGAAATATGACTGCATCATATTTTAACTTTATTAATAATATATTTAATTAGCTATTTTCTAAATTAATATTTTAATATATGTATGATATATATGATATATCTGTGATATATATGATATATATGATATATGTGATATATATGATATAATATAATACGATTTTAACCAGATAGTTTTAATATTTAATATTTTGAAATATATCAAATTAATTATTTTTTTTACCTTTTATCTTTTTTTGTTTCGGATTAGCGGGAAAGATTTGAGAAAAATCTCTGGGATTTAAAACATCATGCAATCATTGATTGCATTTCGTTCCAAATCCGTTCGCGATAATGTCTTAAATATTGGAAATCTTGCTTTTCATCTTTATTATATATAGAATCAGAAAGTAATCAAAAATAGATTATAAAATGATATAGACGATAATTTTAATCGTTTTAAATTTTTTAAGTTAAGCATAAAATGTACATTATTTTAATGGAATTTAATAAGTATTATTAATATAGTATTTGTACGAATGATACAATATTTAATAAAGTAAATTAAATAAAATAAATATTGTTAATGTTTCTTGTAAATTTCGTGTAAATTATTATTATTCGTGTTTCCGCGAATTAAAGAGATATTTTATAAAGATTTATATTATATTTATTTGTAATATTAATTATTAAATTAATATAATAAATTAATTAAATATTAGTTTATTTGTAAATAAATTTTTACATTTAATTTTCTTATTATCGTTTTCTACATATAATGCATATTTAAGTAGTGTTTTTTTTTTGAATTTTAATTAAACAATAATAGAATTAAATAATTTAAACAATTGAATTATTTAATAAATTATAATTTTCAAAGTTTTTGTTTTGTTTTTTTCAAATTTTAAAGTAAATTTTGTAAATAAATCAAATAAATTTAATATAAATTTATTTGATTATGCAATTTATGATTAAATTTTATTTTTTTATGTTCTTTTTAAATAATTATATGCATATTTTACATATTAATTTATAGAATAATATAGAATAATATAATATAGAAAAATTAATAATATTTTTTTAAAATATTAATACTATATATTAATATATCTTTTTATAACAACTTTTGTTTGAGACATTTTTTCATATCATTTGTATTTTTCTTATATATATTCTATATAGATATTTGACTGTTTTCAGTTAAATTTGACATATTGTATCATATAATATTTACAAAAATAAAAATATTTATGTGTATATTATGTATTTATAATATGTATTTATATTATATATATTTATATATATATATATATATATATATATATATATATATATATATAAGACATATATAAGATATAAAATGTATAAGATATATATAAAATATGCGTATATATCTTATATATATCACATATTACGCATATTTTTTTGTCATAAACAAAAAAAAAAAATAAAAAATATATAGAAATATAAAAATATAAGAAATATAAAAATATATATATAATGTATAGAAAAATAAATTTTTGTTTTGATAAAACTAATTTGATTGAGTTTTTTTTATTTTTTATTATTTAAATATTGCTAATATACTTATCATTGACGTTTAATGATCGGTTTTTATTTCTTTAAAAAAAGCTTTAGAAAAAGTTTATATTTTAATTCAGTTATATTTGAATCATGATAAATTATTTTTTACTAATAATGAGCTAAATGTATTTATACTCAGCTTCTCATTGATTACATAAAATGCATACTTTGAAATGCTTCTATTGAATATATATATATATTCAGTAAACATATTATATTCACGATTAGGCAATAATGTTTTAAATAAATAGTCACGAGACTTTAATTATTCATTGTTATCATAAATTACAGTTATGAGAGGAATTAAATAGAATCAAAGCTCATGCATTAAGAGAATAATAAAACTTTTACAAACTTTTACAATTATTTGAAAAGTAATTTTGAATATTTATCGTTTGTATTTTAATAAAAACGAAAACTTTAATGAAAACAATAATTATTGCCATTGATAAACAGAAATTTAATCTCACTTTATTATTGTCAATTCTTTTTATTAATATTAGGTATTAAATTTATGTGTATACATATATATATACATATAACATATTTCTATATCAATCTTCTATTTTTTTTTTCAAAAATTATCTATGTCATTCTATTTCAGTATCATTATTCAATTCTATTAAAATTAAAACAATTTTAAAATGATTTTTATACAGAATTTTAATTTTTTTTAGTAGAATTATAGAATTTTCAAATTAATTTTTTAGGCTTATTAAATATTGTCGATCGATCACGTTGACACATTGTGAAGAGATCAAAAATCAAGAAATTAGGATTTCATTATTATATATATCATATTATTAGTAATGAATTATATAATAATATATAATAGATAATAATAATAAAATAAATGACGAGAAATTATAATTATAATATGCAGTGCATAATAATTTTAATAAGAAAAAATATAAATATATAATTATTTAAAAAAACTGATGATTTTGAAAATTAAAAAAAAATAACGTTTAAAAAAAAATGAAACCTTCAAAATATTCATCACAAATATATCATATCATTCAAATTATATACAATATAATTTTTATATATTTTCATAAAATATTTAAATAATAAACATATACATATATTTTTTGAATCTAATTGTAAAATAATAATAATGATATATTTTGGGGAATATATAAAGATTCGGAAACCAACTTGTTAAGAATTATAGAATATAAGATCCAATTTCGGAGTTTGGAAAAGGTTAATAGTATGTAGTTGAAATGTTGCTTCTATTGATGAAAAAAAGCTGATCTATTATAATTTAGATTAAGTTTAAAATTTTTATTAAGTTTTTATATATTCTTGTTTCTATATTTTCTTGTATAGTTGAGAAAGGTATAAGGATATGATCTTTGACAAGTTGGATGATGATAAGTTAATTTTTGAAATAAGATATATATATATAGATTTCTGAAAAAATAATAATAGATACAAATAAAACAGGATGTCAATAACAATAGAAAGAACAACAACAGTAACAACAACAATAATAATAATAATGAATAAAATAAATTAAAAGAAATTAAATGTATAGATAATGACATATGATATAACTAAATAATATGAGAAATAAAACGATATTTTCATATGGAATAATAGTGAAAGATTTTTTTTAATAAAAGCAGAAACAATTGATATTTAACTACACGTGATAGGATTTTATTGTCAAAATAGACTATATTATTGTCAAATAGACTAAATTAATTAAAAGTATTTTTTTGTATTTTGGCACATTTTTTTGGGATATGAAACTTAGCATTAGCAAATGTTTCTTAAGTTGTTGAGGCAATTTATCAGAATCTCTTGTCCTTGGGTTTTAACGGAAATTCTTTAGTCCATATTGATATATTTGATGGTAGAGGATAAAATGGTCAGATGGATTGAAGGTCATTAGGTTTTATGGACTTCCACAAAAGGATGATCACTGTACGGAAAAAACTTTCCATCAATTTAAGTCCATCTATTTTTGTGAACACGAGCTTTTGCTCAAATTAAGCGAGTCTTGTTAATTTTTTCCTCGATCTATAATGATTTATAAGTTATTTGAATATAAATATTGAAAAAATTGTAAATATAACTGTTAATAAAAATATGCACGCAAAAGTGAGTTTTAAATATACAGTGATCAATATAAATACAAATATCGGAAATATAAAAAAAGACTATTATTTTTTTAAAATAAAATGATGTTAAGTCTTGTTTACAATTCTTACACTCATTAAAAATAATGAGAAGTAGACTTACGAAAGAAATAGATTGATATAAACTTTCAATGAGATGTATCAGTTGTAAACAAACACTTATGGGATGTAAGTCAATTATGATAACATTTTCCATGTAAAAATCTATAAATTATCTATAATTGTCTATAATCGCAGAAATTTCATATTTTTACTTTTTCTATTATTAAAAAATTAAATTTGATTATCCGTATAATCGCTTTAATAAACTATTAAATACAAGCGAATTTTGAAAAAGAATTTTGAAAAAAAGAACGATATCTTAAAAGAATCTAAAAAAGAAGGAAATTAGACGAAAATATATTTCTTATTTTGTTAAAGATAATGGCAGTTATTGTAATTGCCATATTATTATGTATTTATATTTATATTTAATATTAATATATTTAAATATTAATTTATATTGTGAATATAAATTAATTTTGAATTTAACAAAACTAATATAACATAATAAATACAGATATAGATAAATGAATCAAGAAATGAATGTTTTGTTTATAGCTGATGATTCGATTCGATGAATTATAGATTTATAAATGTTTATAATATTAATATATTTAAATATTAATTTATATTGTGAATATAAATTAATTTTGAATATAACAAAACTAATATAACATAATAAATACAGATATAGATAAATGAATCAAGAAATGAATGTTTTGTTTATAGCTGATGATTCGACTCGATGAACAGATTTATAAATGTGTTTATCAATAAATGTATATCTTCAAATGTCTATAATATTCTTTATTTTTTCGTAATATATATTCGAACTTTTCTTGAATTACGCAATACAATGCCATATAATTTTGCCATATTTAATATGAGTGACGTAAATGTACGTGTTACATGGATTTCTTATTCTATGACGGTTTTTATAATATTAGTATAATATATATATATTTTTATATAAAATTAATTATAATTTCTGAATCTTTGTATTAATTTTAGCATTATAGTTTATTGTTTACTATCTATAACGTTACATATATTAAATAAATAAAATATATATATTTTTTTAACTATTTATTTATTTTAATGTTTATATTAAAAAATAATCAATTAGTTTACGGTATCACAAAGAGATACATATATATATAATAATATATATAATAATAATATATATAATAATTTATAATAATAAAATTTCGCATACTATGATTGATTTGAATATTTAATTAAATAAAAGTTATATTATGTTAAAAGTCTTCAAAGATAAAATAATAGATAATTCTTTTCAACAATTTAATTTATTATTTTGAAATATCTTGACTTACATTATATATAAACATGCACAATGCAATGCCATATTTTATAAAATATTTTAATATATATTCTATATTTCTATTTCTATTTATATAAACATATGTGTATATATATGTGTGTGTATGTGTGTGTGTGTGTGTGTTATGTAACTACATAGAATTAGTCACTTTCGAAGAATAAATTAGTTTGTAAATATTATTTAGACAAGAGAAAATAAATAGAAGAAAGATAAAATATATAACATTAAATATTTCTAAAATCTATAATATATATATACAGTAAATATATACTTTATAACTGCAAAAAATTTGAAATCGAAATTTGTTCAAAATTTAAAATAAATTTATACATATTGATTTTTACTTGCAATAATATAATTCAATTGAAATTTAAAATTTTTTATATCTTTTAAGAAGATATAAAATATAAGAAAGCTTAAGAAAAAAATCTTTGTAAAAAGAATATTGATGCAACAATACTAGTACAATGTAATATATAAAATTTTTTATTTTTGATCTTTTTAGAAAGAAAAATTTTATAAACTATATATATATTTTTTAAATTTTTAATCTAATATAAATAAGGATAAATATTTATAAAAAAATATGATTTTCGATAATTTCTTATATTATAAAACTCATCATATTAAATAACATTGAAGGTTTTATTTAATAATCATTATTATTATTAACAAATTATTATTAATAAAAATAGTTAAAGTTAGGTGAAATTAGATTAAGTGATTTTTTATCAAAAAGTATATAAATTTAATATCATAAAATCAGGAATTCAATAAATTTTTATTTAACATCAATCAATTTATATTAATTCTAAATTTAATTTCATTTCAAATCAAAATTAAACAAACTTATTTAATTATTAGTTTAATTCAATGATTTACATTAAGTTTTCTTAATTTGGCCAGTCAATTGTCTATAACAAAAAATTTAAGTAAAATTAATTTATATAGTGGAATTTTACAAACTTTAATTTAGTAGTTTACTATTTATAAACGAAAGTTCAGTAGTAGTATCTGATTCAATTTTTAATCGAGTTTCTATTGTCTGAAAATCTATTATCCTACCGATGAAAGTCATTTTATTAATACATATAAATTTATATATATATATATATATATATATATATGATCATTGAATAATAATAAATAAAAAATTAATTTAAATTAAGTATACATTATTATTTTGTTTGTAAAGTTTCTAAATTGTAATATTTAATGCAAAATTTACAGAAGTGGATAACAAATCCTTAATAGATTCATACAAGCTTTTATTATAAGCTTTTATATATCATATTTGCGTATTTATAACCAGTGATAGAATTAACTTTTGTTCTTTATCAATTCAATAAATAAATGAAAGAAAATTTTCATAAAAACCTATCAAATGCATTAAAAAAAAATTAAAAAATTTAATCTTAATAGAATTTTCGCGGATATTTGATCTCAACAATTAGATCAAATTACATTTATCACATATTCAGTTTCAGAATATTTTAAAAGATATCCTCAATGGTGGAATAAATTTTTTGAAATAATATAGGAGATAGATTTTGCAGTTATAAATATTTACTGTATGTAAGAGTATAAAGAGTAGAAGAGAAAAATTGATTAAAGATAAATTTTTTATTATTTAAAGATAAATCTTTTTTTCTTATGACTTATATATAACATATCTTTCAAAAACGACGTAGATTTTATATTGGTTTGAAACAATATATTTGATTGCCAGTTATAAGAAAAAAAATAATTTTATATAATTCAAATAATGTTTCAACATTTGTTTAAGTTACAAATTATGAATTTATACTTGAAATAAATATTAAAAAAAAAATCGTATTTCATGTTACAGATTTATTTAATGTGTAAATATACATATTTAATCTTTAAATCTTTGATCTTAAAATCTTAAAATCTTTAAATCATTGTCTGAAAATTATTATTACTATAATATATATTATTGCTATAACATATATTATTTTATTATGTTAAAGCTAAAATTATCGATATTAAAACAATCTATAATTCATCGTTTTAATAGATGTTTTTTTAGATGTTTTTTAGATTAATAGATGTTTTAATAGATGATTGTTCAAATAAAATATTGTTCATTAAAGATATATTTATAAGCAATTTTTGATCAATTTTAATCAATTTTAATCAAACAAATTATTTATTTATTTATTTCAAGTTGTTCAAAATTGTGTAAATTAAATCGAATAAAATAAATGATTAAAATTGAGTAATTTGATTTATAAATTAATAATAATAAATCTTATGAATAATTTAAAAAAAAAGCTAGAAATCTTATCATTAATTTTCATTGAAAAAAAATAGATACATATAAATGTATTATAATATATTCATAGAATATTTTTAGAAGATCAATTCTAGAGATTAAAACATAAAAGTTGATACATAAAAATATTTAAGGCATATTTATTAAATTATAATTTAGATAAAGCGAGATGGAAATAATGAGATCTTTCTATCTTTGTTTATTGCTATTATATTTTATTTCCATTTTGCTTTATTTAACGCAAACTTATATTACTTATAATATAACATAGTAAATATATAATATAACAATAGTAAATTTTAATTCACATTTTTGTATATTATTTTATATGTTTGTTTTGAATTTTAGAATTTAAACTTTTCAAGATATTCTATAAATATAAATATAAAGATATTCTATAAATATAATTTTTATATATATATATTTTAATATTTAATAATGTAATAATTGATATTAATGTTGACAGAAAAATTTTCAATAATTTTCAATATATCTTAATATGAATACACGTTTCAGTAAAAACGTATGAACATAAGATAGAATAATTTAATAATATCATGAGAAAACATTAATTAACATTTAATGTTAATTATAATTAAAATATAATAATGATAATTACAATACATAATAATTTGATATATGATTAATAGTAATATAATATAATATTTTTTTCAGATTAAATAATTGGAATGAAATCATTGATAAAGCTGAAAATTTATAAAAAGGAGAAAAATTCTTTTTATCATAATCGAATTTCCCTCTTGAAATAATGTAATTTTGTTCTGAATATTTTTTTCAAAAAATTATAACTAAAAATAATGGAGATATTTAAATATTTAAATATCGCAAAGAATGCTGTAACATTATTAAAATATGTATATCTTTATTTTGAAAATTTAAATAATCGAAGAAATTTGAAAAAGTGTTTGTTATAGAACAGTTCGCTATCGTACATAGAATACGGATAAAATCAAGATATGAATTTATCGTAAAGAAAAAGGCATGTATTATTCATGAAGCTACAAAAGCTAACTGAATAAAATGCATTCGATATGAACAAGCGTAAATAAACTTTTCTATAAAAAGAATTGTAAGAAAATTTAAATTATTGCAAAGTAATAATGATTTTGCTATATTTAAATATATTATTTTGTATTTATAACATCATTGATATATTTTTAATTTTAATTTCAATTGCAATAGATTATTTAAGACACATAATTTTTAATACAAAATTAAAAATGAAATTGTATAAGAAGTTTCGTTTTCGAGTAAAAATTTCTCAAATACAAATGAAATTAATTAATTTCTTATAACATATGATGAATTATTAATAATTATTATATTAATATTAAGAATAATATTAAGAAATATTAATATTAAGAATTTATATTAATATTAAGAAACTTCTAAATATGAAAAAAACAAAAAATATACAATATATTTTTTTCGTTTATAAATTAATTTTCTATAGAATAATATATAATAATAGAATAATTTCGATCGATTTTTTAATGGTATATATTCAGTTTTGACTTTTTCAAAAATGAGGATTTAAGAATCAAATTTTATTTTATTTTATTTTTTTATATAAAGTAATAATTTATTAATAATTCATTCGTCATTTATAATAATTTATCCAAAAATTAGTTAATTTCATTGAAAAATTTTCAAATACAAAAATTTTCAAACTTGATTTGCTCAAAAACAAAGTTTAGTATAAAAAAAAAATTTATTTTATATTTTCTTTTTATTTTGAATCATAAAATCCTTCTGACTTCATTCACGAATTATAGATCATTCTACATGTATATTCGCAGTCAATGTTTAATAATGAAAGAACTAGCTAGTAATGATTAATAATGATTAATAATGAAAGAAATACTAGTAATAAGGATTATGTAGTAATGGCAGAAGAAATTGCACAAACTTGCTATATTAAAAGTAAAATTCATGTCGCTATCGTTATAACTTCGATAAATGTAATTATTCAAGAGTCGTTACATATTTTATTTTTGCATTCTGTGGATTCGAAAGAGATCAATTTCTTCTTCAATTCTTTCTACTCTTCGTCTTTTAATTTATTACTCGCGCAAATATATATTTCTAAAATAAATTATAGATGAAAGAATATCTCCTAATAAAATTTTTTTACTTGCGACATATGCAAGATGCATGCAAAGCACCTTTCTTTGACTATTATATTAAGAAATATTTTCTCATGATTTCAATAATGTTAAGTGCGATATTAATATGAATGAATCATAGAATGCTAAAAGGAGCCAGGTCAAGAAAAATTAAGCTTGAAGAGAAGTTAAAAAACAAAATCGATAAAAATTTATATAATATGATTTAATATTGTTCGGATGTAAACCATTAAAGGAAATTAATATTTTCACAAATGAACTTTCTGAACTTTTATCATTTTTATATATTTATAAGGAATCTTATACTATAAATCTATTATATAAATAAGAATTATATTATTTGGTGAAAAAGTTTATAATATTTTCGAAAAGCATTGTATATTATATTTTTGAAGAGTTTATAAATAATATTTATTGATAAATTAATAATAAAAGTATGAATAGAATAGTTTTAGTAGGATTTATACTCATCAATATCGATAGTATACATACGCATCTCTATTCACAAATAAGCAAACATTTGAATTTTGTTAAAAATTGCTAATATTTATATCATAACTTTATGAAAAAAAAATCATATAACAATCAATTAGAATTTACTTTAAAATGTGTATCAATAATTTAAAAAAAGTCTTTTTTTAAAATTTATTCTTATTATTTTTTTATTATATTTTCTGGTATATGCATCATGTAACAGAGAAGAGAAAGAGCATAATTTTGACATTTCTCCATCAAAAATTTTGCAAGTGCAAATGTTTGTACAAAAATTTTTTTTATGACTGAATTTACATATATTTGAAGATTAATGTTCTTTTTTTATGATTTTAGCCGTTTTTTTAGCCATTTCATTATTTCTTAGTTTTTAATACACAAAGTGCATTTATAAATATTATATAATATTATAAAAATTTATAATATTAAATATATGTCTGTTATATTATATATATATATCTGTTATATATTAATTATGTAACATAATTATATAATTAATATATAAATATTGTATTATATTATTATAATACAATATAAGATTTTTTCAATGTTTAATATTATATTATAAATAAGAACTTAATTTAAGGAATGTTTAAATGAATTTAAAAATTAATATACTGTAACAAAACTATAGCCTTATCTATTGTCTATTTAAAATGGATATGTTTTCAAGTATTATTATTAACAATTATTATTTACAAATAATTAATATTAATAATTTTATCTAATAACCTTAAAATGTTATTATATTTATTTTTATCAAATTTTATGTTTATAGCATTTATACCATTTTGTTTATGATTAATTATAACATCATTAATATTATTTTTTTTATTGATGATGAATTTCATTTAATATAAAATCATAAATATATATCTTTTTTGAAATATATATTTTTTTTATTCAAATTGTAAATTTTTGATTAACATATGACACAAGTTATCTTCTCACAAAATAATGACAAAAATATGTTAATAAGTGAAATGCACTTAAAAAAAATTAATTAGATAGTTTTATATATATATATATAATTAATTAGATATGAATATATGTAAAATTAATTTATATATCATTATCTATATAATTTTGATATTACATAAAAGTTATATTTGAATTTATATTATATAATTTTATCACTTATATTATTTTTTTAAATAACAAATTAATGCAAAAGTTATAATTTTGGTAAATTTGTTTCTAAACTAAGATAAAAAACAATTAAAAAAAACTAATTAATATTAAAATTTTAAATACTCTAAAATTTATATTGAAAATATTATTATTACAAAATTTTAAAAATTATAAATATTTATTATTATTAATATGTATATTATATAAGTGATATAATAATAGTAATATAATAGTAATATATACTATTATTATTTATTTATATATATTCTTATATTTACAATCAATAATAGCTATTCTACAAATATATAATTCTGTAATTTATTGGTCAATGATTTCTTCCGAGGTTATTGCACTCAGATTCCAATTGTTCTAGAAATAAACAGGCTAATTATATATTGCTCCATTACTTCTCTTTACACATCATAATATTTATATATGTCAGTATACGAAATTTACTCACATTGAACATTTCGTTTCTTTTTTAATTTGTTTTTTTAATTTTATATTATATTTTAATTAATAAAGAAATGGATGAATAATCTACCAAACGAATAATTTCATGTTTATATAATATTTGAATCATAATATCATCAATATTTATTTTTACTCATTTAAATATTTAATTTTATTCCATATCTTTTCCTTACTATTTTCTTTGTCTAATGAATTTTTTTACTTGCTTACATAATTATTGGTTGCACATATATTACATATTTATCACTTATATTTATCGAAAAAATTAGGAATTTTATATATATAAAAATATATTTAAAAAAAACTATTTATTTTTAATAATTAGAAAACATTTTAGATGAATATTATTTTGTATAATGGAGAAAATAGTTTAATCATTTATTTAAATGTTAATTTCATTTTTTTAATAGCTTCCAATATTATGCTCAAAATTATTAATGAAATCATAAATGAAAAAAAAAAAATATTAATATTTTTTTTCTTTTTTGCAATAATGTATATATTATATGTATATTTACACATTTGTAATCAGTCAATTTGTTAATAAAATAATATGTTTATTTACTTACCTCTAATAAATTAAGTTAATATGATTATAAATTACCAAAGATAAATAAGAAAGAAAAATAATTTATTTTAATCAAACTTGATTCGATATTTTTTTGTATAAAAAAATATGATTTAAAAATAATTTAATATTTTTGATAGAATATTTATTGAATTTTATCTTCTTGTCAATCGTATTATAAATAAAAAGATATAATAAAGAAAGTTGGTATATATATGTATGTTAAATGTTAACAAAATTATGTATCACATATATATATATATGTTGAATAAAATTATTAAAATTAAGTTAATAAAATTATTAAAAAAAAATTAAGTTAATAAAATTATTAAATTATTATTATCGAAATATTTTTTTCTATTATTATAATTATCATAAAATCATAATATACAAAATAATAAATAAAAAACGAATGAATATATGATAAAGAAATTTATTTCATCTCTTTGCTTATTATATGTATACAAAAATTAATATGCGTGTGGAAAAATAATTCTAATTTATCATGAATTATTTATATTTTGATTGAATATCGAAAGTAATTTGTATGATTTAAAGTCTTGAATAAATGATTCATTTTTTAAAATAATCATTTTGAGGTAATGTGATAATTATTATTTTAAATTGATGATAATATATGTACTATTCTCTGAATATTATAGATAATTTTTTCATTATACTATGAAAATTTTTCTTTGATATTATTATTAATAAAAATGAAGATTTAAATTTTTATTTTTTCCATAATTGATATTTCCATACGTGTTATCTTCGCTTCGTAGAATTGTCACATATATAAGTAGTATAAAGTGTCGAGAAAATAGATGGCCTTTATGAAAGAAACTTTGATACGTATTCAACTGTAAATAAAAAAATGAGAAAGAATAAAGAAAATGTCATATAAAAACATAAATCTAAAAATTATTTCTCTTCCTAATATGTTTGTAAAAAATTTTTTTATAAATATTCAAAATTTACAAAAATTCATGTTGAAAATGATTCTGCAATAAATAAATTCATATTGATATTTTAAAAACTGTCGAAGATATTCAAAAATTTCTATATTTCTAGTTTTTTCACATTCAATAATAATTCGATTTTTTAGTGTTTTCAATAATGTTTTCAATAAGTATTGGAATACTTATATCTACAATATTTATGTAATAATACACAATATATAATTTATTAATAATGTATATATTCAATAATATTGTTATTGTAAACTATATTCTTAAAATTTTTCTATAAATAAAAATTCAAAGGATATAATCAGGAGAATTTCACAAATCAGGCAATTGGTCTTCTTTCCAACCCATTGATTAATATAATTTTTATTAAAATAATTCTGTGCGATTCAAAGGATCTATATTTTGATCATCTATTTCCTCGATACATTTATAGAAGATATTAATATATTCATGAAATATTTTTGAAGAATGGATTTTAAAGATTAAAACAAATATAAAAGTTGGTATATAAAAATATCAATTAAGATTTATTAATGAGAGAGATTATTCTGTTTTTTTTTGTATTATTATTTCATTCTATTTTTATTTTTATTTCATCTAATACAAATTTAAAATTGTTATTTAATAAGTAAAATTCAATCTATTTTTGTATATCAATTTTTGTTTAAGATTTAAAATCAATCCTTTAAAGATTATTTCATGAATATATCAATATCCTGTATATCTCATTGACAAATTATTTTTTATGTGAATTTTTAAAATTAGTAGTAGAAATGCATTATTTGAAATGATTTGTCCGATAATTTTATCTGATATGTTCTATCGTTTATATAAATTTGTTATATTAATAAATTAAAAAGTTTTCATTGATTTTTTGAAATGAAATGATAATAAAAAATATTTTTTAAATAGACAATGATTGGAATGAATAAAAGTTTGAAAAATAAATGAAAATTTCAGTCTATTAAATTGCTAATATGAATTATAACTAATCGTCTTCTTACATCTTATTTTTATTTAAAAAATACTGAAAATGCAGATATTTCTTTGCAACTGGCATATAAATTGCAATGGTTTTTCTGCGTAATTTATTATATACGATATAATTTTAAATACATGTAACATAAGCATTTCAAAAACAATTTATAAAACAGTAAAATAACTGACTAAGTTAAACTTTTCTTTCTGAAATATTTTTAATGTAATTGTTATTTTTATTCTATTGATTCCAACGTCGTTTTTGACAGAATATTTTTTATATCTAAATAATCTCCAAAATTATTATATAATTATGTGTTAATATATGTATATATATATATATATATATATATATATAATATATATATATATATGTATGTATATATTACTTGTCTATTCTTATAAGAATTCTCTAAGAATTGTAATTCTTGAAAAAATAGTTCGCATCTTTCTTTACAAATTTATCTATTAACTTCTTACAATGTTATCACTGGTCTGGTTTAACTCTTTCGGTATTTGTATCGGAAAATATTTGGTTTAATAGTGAAAAGAATATGAAATTTTCATTTTTCATTGACAACGCGTATGTTTTTCAAAATTCAGTACATGGTACTATACAATTTCAAATAATTTTTTGTGTAAATTTATTGAGATAATTTTTTTGCACAAAATATGATATATGACCGAAAGAGTTAAGTATAATATTTCATAAAATATATTTTTTTATAAAACTATTTTGCATTGAATCAGACGTTTTTGAATTAATATTTATACAAAGTTTTGTTTTTGAAATTATAATTAAAATCCAAAATCTAAAATTATTGACTTTTTAATTTATGAAAAAAAAATTTATTATTTATTATATTAATTTATTATAGTAATGTAAACAACTTTTCAAACCTTATATATTGTATTTTATAGAATAGATGTAAATAGATAACAAATAAAAATAATATAATATAGATTATATAATATAGATAATATAATATAGATAAAAATAATATAATATAAATAAAATATGATTTATATCTTGCAGATAAAATTTTATTTGCTGATGAAGATTATTAATTATTACAGTTTTTTACTAATCTGAAATTTAAGAAAAAATTGTAGAATATATTGGATTCCTAGTAACTGATGATTCGACATGTAAAAAAAAAAAAAAAAAAAAAAAAAAATCAAAAAATAAAAATATTCATTTGAAGCTTCATTTTCGAGAAAATCGAATTTGAAAACTTATTAGATACAAAATGATGTGTTTCAATTGAATACGTGTAAATTATTAGTAAAAATATTCTAATAATTGCAAAAAAAAAAGAAAGTATAGAATAATATTTTTTTCTTAAATTTCTTCTCTTCGAAAAATCGAAATAGAAGAAATGTAATCAAATATTCATGTATCCATTTATTTCATTTTCAAATTTTCAAATTTTATTTTTTTGTAAACCAATTTCACAGTGAAAAAAATTTTATTTTTCATTTATTATATATTTCATTATTTTCGTATATAAAATTAAGTTTTACCAAATAATACAATATTATTCAGTCGAAAATTAAATATAATAATCTATATTTAAAATAAATTTGAGACAATGCTATATCACATGATATGATGCGACGTTTGTCATTGGCAAAAATCTGATCACATGCTTGTCTAATGTAGCAATGGAAACAATATGATGTCGTATTTTTTTTGCAAATTCGGCAAAATTTAATTCATGAAACATAATATAATTCCATATATCAGTACATTGTATTAAATCAATATCTATAATTTGATTTTAATTATTATTATCATTAAAAAAAATAAAATAAAAGTAATAAAATAAAATAACATTTTTGAATCATTAATTTCTCATTACGTAAATAAATTCAAAATTGTCTGATTCAATTTAAATTAATATTCGTGATTAGATATTATTTTAATTTCTTATCTAATTCATTATTTTATATAAACCAGCTTAATAACATAGTTGTACCCATTTACGTTCACTATAATAAAATAAAAATTTTAGTTTGCGAAAAGATCTATTTTGATATTATAGTTTCTAAGTATTTAATCTTGTATATAATGTAGGGAAGATTTGTTTCTCTCTTTTTTTTCATTCAAAATCTTATTTGTATCTATAACGATTTTTCTGTAGAGGTCTATCGAGAGATCTATATCACATTAGGATAATAAAATTATATAATCAAAATTATAAATTTGTTAAATTAATAATTAATTGGAACAATTTATGATGAATAATGGTTAATAAATAGTTATGACATTATATTATTATATTAAATTATAAAGTAATTTTTATATAAGTATATATATTAAAAAATATTATAACATTGTGTATATTCATAACGTATATGTATATTTGTACATATATGCATACATATGTATATTTATACATATATGTATATTTGTTGTTTTAAAAAAATTTATAAAACTTATAAAAATTATTTGTTTTTCTTATATTTTGTTCATTAATTACTATTAATTATTTCTTGAATTTATTGTAAAAAAATTCATTTTTATAAATAAATTTTATTGACATTCTTAATTAATACTTAATTTTTGTTTTGTTTAATTTCTATTTCAAAAATAATAGAAAAAGAAAAATGTTCTTTTCTAAAAAAAAAATATATAGGAAGTGATGTGATTTATAATTATTTACTATTAAAGAAATATTTTTATCTTAATTGCATTATTCATTCACAAAAAAATATAATTCTTTTTACAATTAATATATTTCTTTATCTTTTTTTACAATGATTAAAATTCAAGATGTTTTATCCAAAAAAAAATTATTTCTTTAATCTGAATTTTTGTTTTGAACTTTATACTAATTCAATTTTTCATCATAATATCTTTTATCATAATTCATCTTTTTTTCTACAATTTTAATTTAAAATATTATTTAAATTATTTTTAAACTATTGCCCGAACATTTCAATCATTTACTAGAATAATTTATCAACCAATCTGTTTTTTTATCAAATTAAAATTACATAAATTTAAAATTATCTTTCTTTACTATTTTTGTAAAATCTTAATAATATTGTTTCATTTTTATATTTATATAAATAATGCATACTTAATTTTGAAAATTAAATGTATCATTTGTTAAAAATAATAAATAAACTGAATTTATTTGCATTATTTGCAGAATAATAATAATCACAATATATATAATATAATATTTTTTTGTTTAAATCAAAGGATTATGGACATTTTTGGCTACAAGTGAACATTAAAACTATTACAGAATTGAAATCTTAAATTTGAAATTATTGTATTAAACACAATCACTTTTATAAAAAATCATGAGAATTTATAGATTGTAATTTTTTTTTTGATGATAAATAATGATAATTCTTAACTATTCAAAATGGATTTTATTAAATTTTTCTATATTTCTCAAATTATCATTTGCACGTCATACATATGTAACTCTTATTATCAGTGGTTATCTGCGAGCATCACATGTATGTACAGGATTACCATATGCTATTTCCTTTATCATTAGAAGGGGCTCAATTCTCCTCTAATACAGAAAATATATGATGTTATATTATCTTCACTATTATTGTTAAATTAGGCAGAGATATGTCACGTGACAATGCTTAGTTTTGATACAAATTGTGACATACTTCTGCAATAGTGAGGATAATATAATGCCATGTATTCTTTTTATGTAAAAATTCTTATGTAAAATTGAGCCATGTTTAGTGATAGAGGAAGTAGCGTATTGTCTTTGCAACTTCGTGACTCAACCAACTAAGTATGCTCATAAATAGTTGAGTTATCTTCTATTTATATACATAATATTTGATATTTTAGAAAATATTTTATTTTTAAAAATATATATTTTTAAATAAATTTTTAATATATAAATTAAATATATAGTAAATAATTTAATTTTACAATTCATAGTAACAAATAAAGATATTAAAAAAAAAATCATTCATCAATATAATTTTATATGACAATATAATAAACTGTAATATAATTACAATATAATTTTATATGATTTTGTCATACAAGAAAGATATTATTAGCAACATATTATTATAGAAGATCACTCATTTTTGTTTATATATGAAAGCATTTATAAAAATACCCATTGTCTTTGAACTACATGAGATGAAATTTACATTCACAGAAGATATAATTAATTTGTTATATACGTATTAAATCATTGTCAAGAATGTCATTCTTGTAATATAACTCAAAAATGTTTTTCCCTTGAAAATATATAGCAAAATTATTCTTTCATAATAAAATCCATATTATAATTTTACATTACACACAAGTAGCCTTGTATCCAAATACAGTGTCGGCCGTTTTGCTGCAACACGGTTGATCCAATTGATAAGAGGTATCTTTTTTTTCTTTGGACATGCATTTAGCGAATATATCCTGTTTTCCTCTCTGCTCATTCCTCGCTTCCTCGATCGATGCATCTTTTACGATTTTCTCAATGTTACTGCTGCTCAAACGCCGTTCCATCTGAATAGTCCTCACAGTTTCCTCGTCCTTCTCCAAAAAGTTACACATACTGACGCGTCTCTCTTTCAGCAACGACTTGCCAAGGGAAAAATTAGGCCTGGCCAGAACGTCTGTTCTGTCAAAGTGATAAGCGCTACCTATGCGATCTCTTTGCAACGGTCTGGCCAATACATCCATTCTGTCAAAATGGCAGATACTTCCTCCGCGATCTCTTTGAAGCGGTCTGGCAAGTACATCCATCCTATCGAATTGGCAGATGCTCATCCCACGATCTCGTTGCCACGATTTCGGGGAACTATCGAGCTGACAGATACTCATCCCTCTATCCCGGAACAAGGGCTTAGCTTCTGGGGCTCTGTCCAATGTTTGGCAGATGCTGGCCTTTCGCTCGCGTTGCAACAATTTCGTGGATTCACTGATCTGTTTAAAGTTTCTTTGTGTATCCGATTCAATGGAGGAATCCGGCACGGTATTGTTCTCGGAAAACACCAAGAATTGGAGATCGAACGCGCTTTTCGTGCGTCGCGGTGTACCTTGACCACCTGGGAGCAAAGATGTACTGGAGCCAATGAACACGCTGTTCTGTCTCGGCCGCGTTTGACCCGAAGCATAGTTCAATTCATGTCCCGTCGGATAATCGTTGCAGAGTATATTGCATTTCGAAAATGTGCGCCGATTCTGCGAACAAAGAAAATTGATTTATCAAATATCGATTTCGTTCCTAATTAAACTTTACCAGCATTAAACGTGATTTAATTCTCCTGGGGAATTTTTCTGTACGAAGAAAATATGTGACGCTACATTATCTCCACTGTTACTGTTAGATTAAACAGAGACACGTCACATAACACGATACGATGCTTGGATTTGATAGAAGTGTGGTCATGATGTAATTTAGCAGCGGCAATAGGGATAATATGACGTCATTCGTGCGAAATTTCGCCGGAGAAAAATTAAATCACATTTAATATTAATAGAAGGAATACAGTAGAATTGGTTTTTGATAATTCTTCATTAATAATTCATTCGATTGAAGAAAAGAATTTTAGAATGATCTATGTATTTTTGTATTCTGTATTTGATTGTATTATAAAAGATATGATTTTTTAAATCAAAATAAGATGAAAATTGGGAATAAAAAAAAATTGCGTTTTCTGCTTTCTTAGTTATTGATAATTAAAAATTGATGCTTATTTTGAACGTAAGCTAACCTTTCTACACGAACGAATATAGGGTAAAATAAAGAATATAATGATCTTCAAAAAAAAAAAAAACGATCCAATTTAGCACAGTATAGTACAGAATAGTATTTTCCTTATACATCGTAAGAAAAAATGACTGTAATTTGAAAATTTCTTTTTTAAAATCTATAAAACATTTTCGATTATTTAACACAACTGAATTTGAATTATCGATTAAACAAAGATTCAGTTTTCAAAAAAAAAAGAGAGATTAAATTATAATAATAACTTTTAAATCAATTTAAAGACTTTAAATTTTAATATTAAGATTAACACAAACAATATTTTTCTAGAAATAAATATATATTTTTTAAAAATATATATATTATTTTGAAATTAAGAGGAATTTAAATGTATGTACTTTGAAAATGATAATTAAATAAAAAATTACAAAAAATGCAAAATCTTGCTTTTTTAAAAAGATTTTTCATTCATTTATGTTTGCTGATTATAGAATTTTTCTTAAAGATTGGATATGAATTAAAAATAAGAGTTTTTAACATAGAATATAAAATAGAGAATTTTTATTTGAATAATAAGCAAATAATTATCTATTCTTTCGTAATATATAACAAAGATCAATCAAGTTCATATTAATATTTCTAAAAGTATTTTGATAAATAAATTTAATATATAATTATTTTTGATTATTTGACTTTATTTGAAATTTTTTACTATTTTTATTGCTTTTTTATGTATTCCCAAAATATTGAACTTGGAAGTGTATATACATATTTAGTATAATATAATAATATAGATAATATATATATTATAATATAATAATATATATACATATTTAAATGTCTCATTTAATTGGAATGGTCTGTATATTCGTATTTTACATTGAATTCAATTTATTTCATTTTAAAAAAACATTAACGAAACATTTTGATATGAAAAATAAAAATATTTCATTTTTAAAAAATTTGAAATAATCTATTTAAATTATTTCATATTTCATGATGAATTATATATATTTCTAATACAACATTTTATAATAATTTTATATAATTTATTATGAATAAAAATTTTATACAATTTATTATAAATAAAAATGAATAAATTAAAAACATTGAGATCAAATTTAAAAATTGTTAATTAAAATTGATTAATCAATATTAATACACTTATTTTATTAAAAACAAGTTTTCTTTTGTTGTTTTGTTATTTTAAAATTTATTATAATTCAAGTATAATATATTTTTATATATCTGTATAATACTACAAATATCTGTTATTGAAGAGGATTCTCGATGGAAAGTGAAGAAAAATTGTTGACAAATTTTTGCTGAGATGTCATTTGAACTATTCAATTAAAAAAAGGATGAATGTACGTAATTCAGTTGATATATATATAGGGGTAATATATTATTCGTATTCGCTTCGCAGAACACGAATAGAATGTATATAAACTAAAAATTTCCTTGGTTGAATCAAACCATTGGATAACATTCATGTATAACATTCTATGTATCCAAACTAGATTTCATAATTTATTTTTACAATTATTAAAATATTAATTTTTAAATTTTCATAATAATAACTAAAAATATATAATACGTATAATAAATAAATATAAAATAGTTCGATTAATTAATAATAGTAAATTAATTTCAAGTTATATAGACTATAAAAATCATATTTAATGATCATTATATAATAATATATTAAAATTGCTTTGAAAATTTTTGTATATGATGTTTTTAAATTGTTAATTTAACAATAAAAATTAAATTTTATTTTTGCTTAGAATGATATTAGAATGTAAAAAAATATTGATTATATTTATATTTTAAATTGTTTTCAAATCACATTATGTCTTTGTGCTTCGTAATGTTAATATATTAAAAATATTGGATTTTAAAAAGAAAATAATTATTTACTAATTGAAATACAATAATATTTAAAGATTTATATTAAATTAATTAATTTATTAAAAAATTTATTTCAAATATAATAAATATAATCATTAATTGAAGTAATAATTTTTCAAGACATATTAAAAATAATTATTTAAAATAGTATTCTATTTAAATATAAAAACGAATTATAATTGAAATAATATTTCAAATTAATTATATGTAACAGAAATAAGGAAATATAAATATTTGTATTTTTTATTTTAAATATTATTATTTAAGTTTATATGTTGCAGTACATTATTTTAATATTTTCAATATTTTAACTATGAATATTTTAACACATTATGTGATAAGAAAAATATATATTATTCAATTATTTAATATAATAATATAGTGTAGGGTATATATAGTATGTAGAGTATTATCTTACAATATTATACAAGTTCAAGTTGCAACTTAGGACATCATTTTATATTTAAAAATCTTGTTTCATATCTAATTAATATGTGAAATTATTTTTTTAATTATTATTTATATATATATATAAATTATTTATATTTATATATATAATAATTATATTATTGAAAAGTTTTTTTATTTTATCATATTATTGAAAAGATTATATCATATTAAATACTGTATAAATTTGTGATATATAAATTTTTTTAATAATAATTTTTAATTATATTTTTTGGAAGATATTATCTTGTTTTTTTTTATATGTAATAATTTATATTAATATTAATATATGTATATATATTGTGACATATGTATATTCTGACATAATATTTCTTATATTTCTTTAATATTTGATTATATGAATTATTTGTGTAATATCAAAATACTCATCATTAATAATAAATAAACATATATTATAATTATTTATCATATATATTATTTATTTATTATTATCATTATTAATTATTTATTAGTTTATACAATATTACTATTTATTTTTTATAAAATTTACTATATAAAACATTAAATAAAAAAATAAATATGAGAATATTGTTTTCCTTGTCTTTTATATGTTAAATTTATAATTTAATTTACAATTAAAAAATTAAATTAATGTATAAAATACCTCTAAGAATCATTATTTAGAATAAAATAAAAATAGAATAAAAAAAAAATGAAGTTTATATATGATTCCTAATATTTCTTAATTTTCTTGATGTTTATTAGTATTTAATTCTCTGTCATAAATATGAATAAAACTAATTGAAATGTTGCTTTGTTATACATAATCAATAATGTTATACATAATCAATTATCAATTACTTATAATTTCATAAATAAATCTCAATCAATATTTTTGTATATCAAAAATATTTTGTGTTTGTTTTGGCTTTTAAAATCGATTCTTCAAAGATATTCTACGAATATACTAATCTCAAATATTTTGTTAACATTAACCTCTCTTAAAAGTATAAATATTTTGTAATTTGTTTTCCGTTCATGATATCGATGGATACAAAATGTATATTTGGGATTTGGAATAGTATTGAATTTAGTTGGAAGCCAGAATGCTCGTAAGTCACAGCATGAATGGGTTGTTGAATCAATTTATTGATCGCTTTCATACAAGTTAGTTGTTGTATTGATAAACTAAATTAGTGTTTGTAATTGAACAAACAATAAAAAAATTAAATAAATATAATTAAGATTAAATAAACATAATTAATAAACAGACATAAAAGTATCAACAAAATATCAGAATTAGAAAGAATTGTTATTTTGGATTATTAATTATTATTAAAAATTACTATTATATATTAAATAAAAAATTAATTGTACTGAAAAACTATGTATAATTATGATTCAATATTTAATCCAATGGAATTAGCACTTTGAGATTAAAGATTATTCTCATTTTGAATTCTGGTGAAAAGGATAACTATAGGAAGCTTCGCTGCAAGTTATGTAGATGATATAGCAATTTCAATAAAGAGATATTTTTTTATTTTGAGAAGAATAAAAGAATGGTACGGATCTCAAGTACTTGCAATAAACCTTAGTAAGGCAGAAATAGTTTTTACGAGAAAGAGGATAAACTTATAAAGCTTTATAGCCTCTCATGTTTCGCTTGAATTGGATTAATGTTTTTTTTGAAAATAATAAACTTTTGAAAAAAATGATAGAGATTGTAATGAAGTTTTAATGCTTTTTATAACAAATATAATAATGTACGTAAATTTTTTATATTTACAATGTTATTTTATTATAATTATTATTAATGAATAAAAGTTTCGAATTTAAAATGAATTTAAAAAAATAATTTCTCGAAAATTTTATATCTGAAATAAAAATTCTTAAAAATTCTATATTATATATATGTACATGATATACATAATATTTACATATATATAATATATATTATATAATCATGTATATATAATATATATATGAAGGAAACAAATTTTTAACTTTTTATTTCATATTGTGAATAGTGACAATTTTTGATTCAAATTATTAATAACCATCATCAATGACATAGTATAAATTATAGTAGATAAAAGTAGAGTAAAACACTTCACTTTAATACATCAAAATTTTTATTAAAATGAATGATATAAATTCAAATAGAGATAATATATTAATTATGATAAAATTATAATTAATCAAATATAATAGAAATAATATAACTATTATGAGTTATGAATGATCGAAATGTGATAAATGTATCCGACCAAAATAAAATTTTTCTCATATTATGATCAATCGAAATAAATTTTTTTTATTGATAATTATTATAATATATATAATTATTATAATTATTATAATTATTTCAATATATTATTATATATTGAAATAAATTTATCTCATTGATAATGGTTATTGGCAAAGAAAAAAATATTCCATCGCTTATTTGTAATTAAAAATATTTTAATCGAAAAAATAATTTTTATTCTACGATTTTTTTCATTTTCGTTATAATATAATCTTTAGATAAAATTAAATATATGATACTATATAATTACCAAAAATAGAAATTATCTTCTTATTTGACTCTGAAAAAAATTTTTGATCAAACATAATACAACATAATCAAACAAAATTTATTAAAAATATTATAATATGATATATATTATTAAAAAAAATATGTGTGTGTGTGTGTGAGTGTATGATATAAAATAACTGAAAAAAATCTAATTAAAATTTTTTATATTATAAAAAAGAAGATGAAAATTAGAAAAAATTCGTGAATTATTGTGATTCACAAAAAAATAAATATTATTCTTTAAAATAATAATAATAATATTTTCATAATTGCTTTTATGTATTTAACTATGTGATTTTGAAATTAATTATATATATAAATTATATTGAAATTAATTAAAGTTTTAACTTAGGGATATATAAAATGAAAAAAATTAATTCTTACTAACTTTCTATATTCTGTATAATTTATTTATTATAATTTATGCTATTACTATATCTACTACTATATATAATAAAATTTAAATATTTGAAATAAAATGTTATTTATAAATTTTCCTTGAAGAATTCTAAATTCTCCTTTTATTAGAAACAAGAAATGTGCTCGTTTTTAACGTTTTTAACGTTTCAGCACGTTCAGTCTGTTTATTTTCTCGTTTATTATGTAAAATTCATTGATGAAGTATATTAGTCATGACTATTTTAAATATAAACAAAATCCGAATGAAGTTAAGTATACACATCACGCAAAATCAAAGTTTACATGTGCCATTAATATTTCTTTTTCGATATTTTATGGATTATATTTGGATTTAAATTAATTTATATATTATAATTTGATTTTAATAGGCAGTTTTATCTCATGATGCCGTCTTTTTATTTATGCTAGTCATAATATTAATTCATGGAAAGATGAAATGGAATTGTCATCTTTTATTGATTTAATATTGGCATTCAAATTCAAATATTAAAAATTCAGTTTGTAATATAAAAATATATTATTATATGCTACAATAATTTATATTCATTATGTTCGGGGGTTATGAAGGGATGTATCTTATCTATGATAAGATACATCCCTTCAATAGGATATAATATAATTGTAATTTCAAAAAAATTATTAATTATGCTAGTGGTATTCTTCGTGAAGAAATGAATAAAACCAGAATATGCTTCAGAATTAGAGTATAAATTCAATCTAATTTAAATTTATCTTCAATTTCGACCTAAAATCAAATCGTTAAAATATATATGTAAAATTAAAAATATATTTCTTTATCTGTATATATTAAGATTGTACAATAATTATATGTAGAAAGAAAAGTTGTTTCTAACAATATATTTCAGGATTATTGAAATTTATAAAATGTTATTTTTTTATATAATTATCAAATTTTCTTCTTTAATAAACATAATTATTAACATTTATATATATTTATTAATATAGTTTAAATAAAAATAATTGCTATTTCATAATTGTAATATACAGTAAAATCAAAAGATTGAAAGTATAAGTACATATTTATATATATTAAATGTATAAGTGATAATATTTTTTTTTAATGATTTTATTTATAGGATAATCAAATATAAACAAAGTAAAAACGTGTCATTTTGAGGGATTTAATAATTTCATAGTTTTAAGAAGTATACGATGTAGCAATTTCTATCAAAGAACCAGACGAGGCGCCAATGTTGCAATGGTATACTGGGGAAGAGAGAAACACATTTCTCTTAAGAACAATATACTTTATTTGATCTTTGGATCTTTTGAAATTGATTAAATGCTGTGCATATATTGTAAACCTAGTAAAATTTTAACACAATCAATTGTGATTATTTCGAAATTAGTATTATATATTATTTTAAGATATTAAGTTATTCCAAATTGTAATTTTAATAAAAAAAATAATAATATATATGATATCTATTTATAAATGTATCTATTTATAGATATATATTTTCAAATAATTAATATTAATATTGTAAAAACTATTTTTTAATAGTTGAGACAAAATTTTAATTTAAATTAGTTTTACAATGTTTTCAACAATTGATTTTTTAATCTTTTCAACAATTATATATTAATAATAATTAATATTATTGAATATAATGTTTATATTCCATTTCAACATTACTGGGAATATTTATAATATTTAACAATATTGTATATATTTATATTTTATACATTTTTGAAATTTATTTTCAAATTAATTTTAATAATAAATTTCGTACAATTTCATAAAAATGTATTTATTGGATTTTATAATTTCTATTGATTATAATTTTTATTAGATTTTATATAATACAATTGATAAAATAGAATATATTATTTATCCTAGTGATATTGCTTCTAGTGTAACATTAATAAACAGAATATTATTAAAATTTATATTAAATCAATATTATCTGTAATTACTTTGTGAAATTTGCTATATTATTTATAAATATAAAATATAGAATATTTTTTTTGTTCAGTATATTTTCATTTGTTTCATAAAATATAATTAGAATAAAAAGTAACTTTATTATAATGTCTTTTCAATTCTAATTATGATAAAAAAAAGAAAAAATACTTTTTTAATATTTTTTAATTTTAAATTTTAAATTTAATTCCATCATAATAATCATTATATTAGAAATAAAATGTCGTGTTATTCAGAAACTTGTTTTTTCAATTAAGAATTTTTTTTAATATTAATTTTTGTGTTTTTAATGTGTTAAAGTGACATTCCATTAAAAAATGAATTATTTTATATATAATTTATTTTTTACATAAATACAAATTTTTATTAATATCAAAATTTAAATTACATTATTTTAAGATAATATATTTAGAATACTCTATATCATACATATTTTTAGATTATACGCTAATTAAATAAAATTTTGAAATTATATTAAATGTAACTTTAGAAAAAAAAGACGTATAAAAGTATGATCGAAAACTCGATCATAAATATCAAACATAAAAATACGAGAAAAGCCGAAGAAAGAAAATACAATTGTATGTATTTCCATTGGATGTGTTTCATCGGTGTAAATCGTGGTATATGGGTTTCTAGATTCCTACAACCGCCAATTCCAGAAGCAACACACGATACACGATTCTTCTAGGGCTATATTAGAAAAGCCTGGTACGAAACTGTGATTGGAGATTGCAGGAGTCACGAGAACTGACCTCCTATATAATTTCTCGGCTGGTTACCGATTGGTTGTCGTCTTTTGCGGTATGAGATACGAACGAGACGATTTCCGTTTCCTCTGTGTCTCCGCATAACATTTATTGCTCTCTTTTTATATCTATTGGGAGCAAAGAACAAAATAATATCTTGGAAACAGATCCTGGATCGTTTTAAAATAAAATATAATTACATATATTTTTGAAGTAAATTTTGTAATAAATATATTTGTTAGATTTTTTATAATATAAGTATAAATTTATAATATATGTAATTTTTTTACTTGTATATTTTAAAATGTTAATTTTAATTTTTGCTTTTGATTCTAGTGAAAAAAAAGTAAATCTATGAAATATTTAAAAATTTAAAATTAATTGCAAGTTAAATAATAAAATTTATCATTTGAAATTTTATAAAAATGTTCTGTATGAAATATTATAAAAATAAAAATTTACATTGTACAGTGTACAGTCACGTATATAATTCAATTTCCATAGATCTAATTGTAGTAATATTGTTTAATTGTTCATGTATGTGTATATATAGTATAATATTATAATACATAAATCATAAATAAATCTTTTAGCATAATCATTTTTTGAAGTAACATATAAGATGATTCTCGTAACATATTATTTCAAATAACATCGTGAATTATTCACTAGTATAATATTCATTTATTACATTAACTTTTATTATGATATAAAGACAATGTTTTTTTTATAAAGTCAGAAATTCCTACTATTAATAATTTTAACTGCTATAATAATTTTCTTTAATTATTTATTTCAAATTTCTTTATTTATAATTATTTCTACTATTTTTTGTTACAATGAAAATGAATCATAAAATGTAATCATAAATTATTTTATTTAATCCTAGAATAAAATTTTTTTTTTAAAAGAATTTTTTGAAAAAAATCGATAATGTGGTTTTATGTTAGAAAGTAATTATGATATAATTATGATTTTTTATGATTATAAGCAAATAAATAATATATCGGATTTAATTAAAATTAATATTTAACTTTGGTGTGGAATATCCCCTAAGCATATTCATGTGTCATAATAATTCATCATTGACGTGAGATAAAATCTAATATATAGTATAGTTATATATAAAATTTTATCAGCTATATGTTTTTCAAAACTTGCATCAGTTTATATATTTATGAAACTCTATATTTTATTTACTTTTATTATATTTTTTTATTTTGTTTATTTTGTTTATTTTTTTGTGAAATAATTGGTAGCAATTATAATATGATTCGCAATATTTCGCAATATGCACAATCTTTTACTTCTTTGAACAAAATTATTTTTATTTATGACATATCCTAAAAAATAATAATTTAAATAGAGATATAGAGATATAAAGATCATATGAAAATCAATTTTAATTTTTTAAATGATATTATATAATTTTTATTGCATAATTAATGCAAATTATTATTTCTTATAAAAAAATACTAATTGTAAATAAGCTATGTAAAAAAAATTTTTAATTTGGAAGAACCTTGAACTTGTAAAAAACTTACCATATAAATAAGGAATACATGAAATGATATATTATGTATACTATTCATGTTCTCTTTATTTTTTATATAATAACTAATTTAATAAAATTTTATATGATTACTTTTATAAGTAATATGATGAACTAAAATATCTTTTAAATTAAAAATTTTTCGACGAAAATAGCTCAGTACTTTTTTGTATAATAAAAATTATTTCATTTAAAAAATTAAAAACAATAACATTCACTATTAATATTGCAAAACTTATATCAAATAACAAGTTTTAATCAACATTTTTGTATATCAATTTTTGTATTTGTTCCGTTTCTCGCAAATATATTATCTATATTAATTTCTTTTAGCAAATCTTAAATGAATATTTTTTTATATTTCTAATTTATAAATATAGTAAAAACTCTTAATTTTAAATGTCAAAATATGAAACATATTCTTCTAGTTTAGAATCTTATATTTTTTTTATTTAAAACTCTTTTTAAATAATCTATAAACTATTTTGTCTTTTTATATCAGTTTCTATTTTATTAACATATATAAATATTAATATCATATAAAAATAAGAACTGAATTCGAATTGTTATATATGGAAGAATATTATTTATGTATTAGTATATTTATAATATATTTATATAGTATACAGCATATTATTCTGTTTATTATTTAATTTTGAATTTATTTTTAATTATAAAAATATAATTCATGCTTGGTTGCACAAAAGATTCTATATTCTTCTTTTATATCGTGCATTGAATTCAATATTTATCATTATCTAAAAGTTTAAGCTTAAACTTTGTTACTAGCTTAAACTTTGTTAAAAATTCGTAATATTCAAAGTATAATTTTCTTTTCAACAATAAGTACCATCTGATGTTAAGCAGGATAAATGTCTCCTCGAATAATTTATATAAAAAAGTTTTATTTCAAAAATTGCATAACGTGAAAAAAGTTACAACTTAATGTTCTTTTCACAATAGATATATATATATATATAAAAGTTTTATTTTATATATATTTTATTTTTTATTTTTCTAATAATTTTTTTAAATAATCATCAATAATTTTTAATATATTAAAATCAATTTTAATTGTTAATCTTATATCGATTAATTCTTAAAAATAAATAAGAGAAGAATAATGATTAGATTAATTATAATTAGATTATTAAGAATAAATTTTAATTTCAAGTCGATATAACAATAATATTTATGCAATTATTAAATTGTAAGAAAAATGTAATCTACCAAACATAAATCTTTTTAAAAAGATCCGTACAGGATTATATTAAAAATAATATATCGACAATCCTTTTCAATTTTCATTTTCGAGACCGCATACAATCAATATTATTGATAGTACTTATCAAAATATTTGTCAATATTATTGATCATGTGCAGACCTTTTAAAAAAAAAAAATGCAGCGGAAATGTATTATCTATAGTGAAAGCCAATACGTACATAAGTACGTAAATACTTGTCTATGAAATATAGATATATATAATACGAGACACAACAATTCAATGATCTTTACTATATCTTTTAAGAATATCATCCATTTATTTCATTCTTATTATTTAAATTTACTGCATGATCTGAATGTTGAAGATTATAAGTTAAAAGTTAATGTAACAAGAAACTTATTTTGATGATAAAATTGATGATAAAATCGTACAAATTTTTTTATAGATCGAAAATATTGTTAAAAACATGTTAATTAAAAAAATACTATCAAAAAATGGTTTCTTTTCGAGAAATCAATAAAGATGAAAGGAAAGAAAGAAGAAATGGAGGAAAAAGAATGAAGAAATCTTTTTGTTCAAAATTAATTAATTTTATCATATATAAAATATATATAAAAATAAATTATGATAAACGAATATATATAATAAACTAGTGATTAGATATTAATTTCAAGCTAATTTAAAGCTAATTATACAATCGAAAGATAATATTATTAGAATATTAATTTCGTTATAATATTTCAAGGAATTAATAACAAGTTATGAATATTTACATTGTCTCGCTCAATATGTTAACAAAATATAATTTGAAACATGTTATCAAAGTCCTATTCATATATCTCTTACTCGATCTCGAATACATAACATAATTTCGATACTGTATATTATACTTTTAAGATTTAAATTTAGAATTAAATTAAGATAATTTTAAAATTTATTAGATTAGATTTAAGTATTTAATTCGAAATATATTTATATTGCATATATGTATATTATTTTTTTCTAATCTGAATTTTTGACAATTAAATTTTGTTAAAATTTAGTTTAATTTGATTAGATTGAAATTTAAATTTATCAAATATTAAATGTAATTTAATGTTGATAACATAGATTTATCTCGCAGATTATTAGTTAATTATTAATTAGCAATTATTAGTTAATTTTTATTTGGATTAAATTTGAAAGATATTTTAATTTTATTTACTCTATCCCTTGGATGCAAAGATTTCAAATCTACGAATTTTCTCTGTCCGTATAACAGATGACAATTAGACTCCAGACAGAGACAAAAGAGACAAAAGAGAAAATAGAATAGAAGAAAATAGAAATGTAAAATATTAATAATAAACGTTGATATAAATTATCTAAATTATTTAAGGTAAAAGAAATTAAATCAAATCCATTAAAAAAAAAGTTAATTATCAAATATAAAAAAGCATATCATATTCGCATTGATTTTACTAAATATGCTAAGAATTATTTTATTTTTATTAAAAAGGATATATTTTAAATACTATGATTTTCTTCGAAAATAAAATATAATGTATTTTACCTGAAGTTGATTTTGTTCAATTGTGGTACAACTTGATCTATGTTGTTGTTGAAATTTCGGTTGATATGGTTCTAACATTCTGATTTTTCCCCATCGATTGAAGAATAATGCAATTGCCGCAGCCCAAAGGAGGAGAACCAAAATAACTATCAAAGCCTCTTCTGCTCTGACTATGACTGCACCTATACCGCAATACCAAATAATATTATTTCTCATTATTTTAAATTTATTATATAAGTACAAATTGATAAAAAGAAATATAAATATAAAGTAATAAATTCATTAAAAATTAACAATCTAGCATAATTAACATACATTAAAAGTATTTTGAACTTTAATTATTTTGCATAATCTTTTTAATCCCTCAATGTAACACTCTAATCAAATAATAAAAGAATATTTTTAATAAAAATTTATATATATGATTTTTAATATATATAATTTATTAAAAAATTATGATAAATAAATGAGTGCATACTTTTGATTAGCTGTATACTATTGAACAGACAATTCAAAGCGTATATAGAGACTATGTTTATAGAGAGTATGCATTCGGATGGATCCGGAAATAATTAAACAAAATCGTTCAGACTTGAGCATATATTCGAAACATTTAAAAATCGTTGAATGTTTGGAATGTTTGAAAATTCGGGTATTCAATTATTTAAATCTTAATTTTGGAAAAAATTCGGATGAATTGGGATTGTTGAAAATGTCGAGTTCTTGGATAGTTAAGTATTACGGATATGCATTTGATTTTTTTCAATCCAATCGGATATTCATATATTCATAGGAAAATTCATTGATGAATCTGCTAATAGATCTTGAACAAAATGCTCTTTTTTCGTCTCTTCTAATTCTAATTTCTACCTCTTTCCAGCTCTACATTATTTTAATATTCTAAATAATCTATAAATATTTTGTAATTGTTTAATATTGATTTTAATATAGTTTTAAAAAGTTTTGAATATACTTAAATAGAATGCTAAATTTTAGAAGAATCTTTGGAGGATATATATAATTCTAATATATGGGAATAATATACATATAATCTATAACATATAACCTTGCTTCAGTTTTTTAATAGATTTTTTAATAGATTTTGGAGCTTTAATTTTTAAAGCTTAAAATATTCTTTCATAAAATCGCAATTTTGATAAATATGATAAAAAAAAGAATCTAAAATATACACATGATATCAAAATAAATAGAAAGCAAAAATTTTATAAATATATTACATAAGATGTTTGTATGTAATATATATACTTGTTATGTATATATATTTTGATATTTCTTTTAACAAAATTTTTTTTTAATTTGTATGGAATTTCATGAAATATAATAGATAACAAAAATGTATTATTTATAGCGTATGATTCAATCGATATGTTAGTAATTTCTCGAAAAAGAAAATATCAAAAGCTACATATCGATATATCGATGATATAAAACATTAATAAAAATTGCAAAATATGTTAGAGATATTAGAGATATTTAATTAATTATGTTACATATTATTTTCAATAAATAAAATGTAACACATATATAGAACGATCATATGTATAAATAAGTGAAGAAAGACAAATGTGAAATATATAATCATATTATTTAATCTACTTGAATTATTAATTGCAGTTTGATTTATTCAGAGAAAAATTTCAAAAATTACAATCTCAATATATAGATTAATATGTTAATATTCGTAGAACATCTTTGAAGATTATAGAGATCAAAATCAAAATTTATTTATTGAGTTGTTATAACCAATTGAATTTTGCGTTAGATGATAAAACGAGGTGGAAATAGAATATAATAAATTTATCCTACTTTTATCTAACTCAACTTTTAATTAATTTCAATTGCTTATACTTTATTATTTTTTATTATTACTTATCTTATAAAAAATTATCTTTGTATCAATTTTTAAAATCAAATCTTCAATGAACATATTAATACTCTGTATAAATATTCGATAAAATTTAAATATAATTTATTATGTATTTCGAACAATATAACAAGTACAAAGCTTTTACTGCGAATCTATAAAAAGATATTTTATCGTTTCCCTCATGTCAAATGCATGAATATACAAATTATAAAGAAACAAATATCTTATTTTTATTTTTAAATTTAAATGATAACAATAAAACGATTTTTTATAATGAGATTAAATTAAAAAAAAATGATGTCTTAAAAAATATTGATTTCAATAAATATCTTGAAATATTTTATATTTAAAATATGAATTTTTATGAATTATCAATTCTATTCTTTGATAAATAAAAAAAATTTCATGTTTTATTTGCGTGTGTCACGTGTATTGAATTTATCAATCATGATTAGATAAATACACAATGAACAGTTATAATCAGATATAGAACTGAAATAAAACAGACATGAAGAGATGCTAGTGAAGAGATGTGTAGCAAGTGAAATAAGCCAATTATGATTAGAGTAGTAAAATAGATTAACTATGATCTAGACAAATAGAAAAGATTAGATATAATCATAAGTGAGAAAAAATAAAAAATTTAATTAAATTTATATTAGATCAATGCAGCTGAAATGTTGCTATTGTGTCTAAGATGTATCATATTATTTATAAATAAAATAGCATATAATATTTTCATTATTCAATATATTTTCTTCGTTCATGAAATATAGTTGATGTGATTTTATTAATACTAATGTGATTTATTTAATACTTTGTTAGGATAAAAATGATCTACTTTACTTAAAAAAAAAAAAATTTATACATCATATTTTAATATAATTTTATCTGATAACAATCATCAACAAATTAGTCATTTGTATAATAAGTGCAATATTAAAACGATTAAAATAATCTTAAAAAAATTAAAATTCATATGAAATAATAAATAATAATTTAAATAAATGCAAACAGAAATTTGATATTTATTTTAAAATTTACAAGTGTTTCTATTGAACTTTATTCTTTGATTTTTTTTCATTTTCTTCCTTTATCATCATTCATTTTTCCACAATTTATCTATTATTCTTTCGTTTTGAAATGAAGATTTACTAAAAAATAAATTTTACAGAAGATTTCTCGAAATCAATTGCATTTTGTATGAAATGTTGGTCTACATTGTTCATCTTGTTCTATAATTGCTAATAAAAAGTTCCTGCACTTGAAGAAATATTTTCAAACGTTTACTTAAAATTGACTGCAATATTCATTAAAAAAAAAAAAAAAGTTTTAAAGAAGGAGAAAAATAATTGCTGAAGAAAGATAAAAATTATGATTAAAAATGCTTACTTTTCTAAAAGTAATATTATTATTTATAATAGTCTGCATAAATTATTTAATAACTTGGTTGATTGGTTATTTGTAGAAAAGAATTGTGAAATACCAAGATTTTTGTTATATCTTGGAATAAAAAAATTAAAATTTTAAAGAAGTATATAATATAGTATAGAACTTAATAAAAGAAAATTATTTTTGTGAAATTTTAAGATAATTAAGAATTGATAATTTAATAAAGTTAAATTTGTAGAATTTGAATAATTGTTATTTAATATCAGTATATATTCATACAATTAATAAATTATTAATAAATTTTTAAATCTAAATTAATAATAATAATGTTAGTAAAAATATATTTACTTATTAGAATAGAATATTGTTATTTAAATTTTATTGTTTGACATATCAAAATAAAATAATTGATTTATTTCTCTGGATTTCATATATTTAACATATGTATCTTTGTATTCTATTTAATTCTTCAGAATTTTAAAAATTTTTTTGCGAAAAAAAATAAAAAAAAGGATAAATGAATAGTTTTTAATCTAATTTTATTTGTTAACAAATTAAAAGTACGGATAAAAATATTTTTCAAGATTCTTAATAATATATACACATATATATTACAACCATGTAAAAATATTTTATAAATAGTATGTTTATATATAAAAATTGCCAAAGTTTATATATAAAAATTTTTTATCGTACTAAATAAATTAGAAATGGTATTATAAATTTATTATAAAATTATTAATAAAAATAGTTAATAGTTATTAGTAGTTAATAAATATTAAATGTACTAAAAATACGAAAAATGTTGAAAATTATAACTGATTATCATTTTTAGCCAACATGTTTTAGCCATATTATTTGTAGAATATATATTTTATATAAAATTTTTATATTTATTATTTAAAAAAAAAAATAGTAATATTTAGTATGAGAAAAGTGAAAACTTAGAATTATAAATCAGTTGATACTTTCTTCTATGAATATAAATATAATGTGTTAAATATTTTAAATCTGATTCTCATTTAAATATCATAAATTTACAAATTTCTGCTATTTATAAAATATTGATTGAAATCTTCGAATATCATTTAGATACCTTATAAAGAATTTCAGATACGTATACATAAAAATTTTATTTTAGTTATTATAATTCATTTAAGAATTTTGAAAAGTCATTAAAATTATACATAAATGGTCCACATATGTATATTTTAAACATAACATTAAAAACAAAGAAGAAATTTAATAATCTCAGAGACATCCTATGTATATATATATATATGTATAGCATTTATAAATTAAATAATATTTGTTTTGTTATCATTTATAAGTTAAATATTATATATATATATATTATATTATATTATAATAAATAATATTTATTATAATATCGATTTGAATAAATTTGAATATTTTTATAAAAATATCCAAATATTTCTTATCACTTCCAAGTTGACTTTAGCATATGTTACAATGATTTTTGTCCCAATATCTGTTTATTCTAATTATGTAATGTTAAATGATATAATGTTAAATGATATGCAACCAAATATTCTAACAAACAAGAAATGTGGCAAAGGACTCGTACATTATGCACATACAATAAGAGCTACTTACTCAATAGAATCTGCCTGAATCAATGAATACGATGTGCTCAGCCAATTTAGGCTACCTCCATTGACGCGTTCTATAGATAACCTATACATGACGCGTTGTATACATAAACCTAATATTATATTATAGTAGATATATAAAATGTTCCAAAGGAAACAACATAAGTAAAAAAAAAAAAAAAAAAATTTTAATAAATGAACTTTAGTAATTCTAATATTTCTGGAATTTTGTAGGTTTGTAGTAAAAATTAGATAATTCTTTAGATCATAATTTAATATCTAGCATAAAAACATTCCTTAAAAATAGAGTTGTATCTTTCTAATTACATAGTATATATTAAGTAAAATGAAATGTAGGGATGAAATTTTTTTATTATATTTGTGATATCTAATAGTGAATAAAAATTGCCTAATATATTATAATAATATTTAAAATCTGAATTTGATTAATTAATAAATATCAAAAATTATTTATAAATTATTATTTATATAATTTTATAATAATATTGAAAACTTATTAATTATATAGACTGTTAATATTTGTAAATTTTAGAGATAAAAAACAAGCACAAAAATGTCAATGAAGCTTTTATTTATTTAATTATAAGCAGTTTAAGTTTTCGTTAGATGAAACAAGACAAATAAAATGAAATAGCTTATTTTCTATTTGCTTCTCATTTCATCTAATGTAATATAATTTAAATCTCATAAATAATTATATATTAATAAATCTAATAAATAAGTATTATAAATATATTTCATTTGATATTTTAGTATGCGATTTTTATTTTTTGGCATTTAGAATTAGCTCTTTAAAGATGATTCACAAAAATATATTAATATTATATATATATATATATATATATATATATATAAGATATATATTATCGTACTTTTATTCGTATAGAATGAATAAAATAATTAGATTATCTGGAATATCTTTGTTTTTTTCGATATTAAAGAACATTTCGAGTAAAATTTGATTGATTTTAAGAATGTGCATATTCTAATATTATTAATTTTTTTAGATGGAATCATATAATTTTTAATACATTAATTGATGCAATCTGTTATTTTCTATAAGAAACTATCTATTAAAAAATGATTAGATTAGAAGATATTTAATAACCTAAATTTTATAAAATTTATTATATATTATACATATTTATATTATTTTATTATATAATTTATTATATAATAAAGGCAAAATTTTTATTTATACTTTTCTTGTCTTTCATACATCAAATTTTATAAAAATAAATATCTTGTAACTAATAATTTTTTGTCGTACATGGATTAATACTTTATTATAGAAAATATTGAAAGAATGTTAATCGATGAATCTATTAAAAAATATATGATTCAATTTAAAGAATTGAATTTCATATGTTCGTTATTTTTAAACTTTTTTATTTTATTTCACGTACAGAAAAAATTTATTTCTAGTGATGAAATTATTTTTTATTATTTATTTATTCTCTTTATATACAATTTAATCCAGCAATAAAACTTGTTTAGTTTATTTTTCTATGTTAAATATTGTTTTTTCAAATTATGATGGCATATTAGATATCATTTATTATATTCTATGTAATTATATTCTATATAATTATATTAATGTAATTGCACATTTGAAGCATGAAAAAAATTTTAAGAAAATTCATTTAATATTTTCATATATTTTTTAAACTAAAAAATTAACTTTTCAAAACAGAATGTATATTTTGCATTTATAATTTTTAGTATTTCATGACATGAAAGATCCCAAATTATGCCATTGCAAGATTAATAATGTTGATAATTTTTATGCACGTAAGAATTTGATTAAAATTTAATTAAAAAAAATAACAAAAATTTATAGCAATGGAAGCGAACTACAATACAAATTAAAGTTTTTGTAAACATTTTTAAGAAAAGTTTATAAAACTAATTTTCAAGAAAAGTTTACGTATAAAAAGAAAAGTTTCAAATTTTACAGCGTTATATTTTTAAATGCAAGAAATTTAATTTGAAATGAAGCATCAATGTTATGGTGTTGGGTTAATGATTAAAAGTTTTTCAAACTTTATCTTAAAATAAATTCGACCATGTTTTTTCAATAACTGTTTAAATCTATAAAGTTAAATAGTTAAAAAAAGTTGAATAATGTTTTTTTATTGATTGATTCTGAATGATCGACAATTTACATTAAATATACATATGATATTTATGTAATTACATTTGTAGAATTATTTTAATAATAATCAGTCGCTGCTTCATAACAATTAATTATAATAATTTTTATTTTACAATGTTAATAGAGATTTTTAAATTTTTACATTAATTATTTTTATTTGATATAACAATTAAAAAGTAGTATTCACACCTGCAGTATTAATATTAATAATGATATTGATAGATGAAAGCTAATAGATAAGTGTTTGTAGAATGCCCTTCGATAGATGTCGTAACAAGTGATATATTTCTCAAATATAAGTAGACTGTATTTGCAGTTAGAAGTATGATGTCTATAAGAGAATTAGATTTCTTTCAATATCATAGCACATCGTATCCGACGGTCAGATGCGTAATTACAAAGAAATTATCTAATTATCATATCCGGCGATCAGAATACGACCTCTCCACAATGAGACTTTCTTTAATGAAGCTTGTGCTCTTAAAAAATTCCTTCCTAATTTAAGGAGGATCTCAAGTTTCCGGTGGGGCACGATAATAACGAATAATCGCAGTTAGTGCTTGGTTTGCGACACTCTCAAGTTAGAGAAAAATTTCTCGAACTAGATATATATATATATTAATGATAATTACATATGAATACACACACATATATTATTCTGCTGCATTTACAAAAGAGACTCAAATTATATGATTCAGCTAAATACTATTTATTTAGTATTTATTATTTATTTATTTATTATTTAGCAAACCAAGCTTTCATTTTAAAGGAAGAAATTTAATGTAATAAGAAATAGTAAAATCTTGTTCATTTTGCTCATTAGCATACTGATTTTAAAAGTTTTTAAGAGTATCAGTTTTAATAGATATATGTAAAAGATTGAAATACAATAGAAATATGAGATATCAAGGTTTTATACATTGACATATTTGACAATTAATGTAAATTCAATTCTTTTTTCTTAAGTTTTTATTATTTTTTATTTTTTGGTTATAAAGTGAAATAAATTCTTTCTATTTTAATAGGCAAATTTATTTTGAAATAATTTTTCAAGTTATTTTCTATTTATCTATTATATCAACTGCATTTAAAATATATTATATATTATATTTTATATAATATATAATAATAATATATATATTTATAAAAATGTGAATAATATGAAAAAATATTTTAAAAATTATATATATGATAAAAAGATTGATTTTTAATATATGACATCGATTTTTATTTGATTTTGCGATAACAAACTTCTTATAGATTTTTTAGATATTTATTATTACTATTTGAATACATTATATACATGTTTTGAATGAAAAAAAAAAAATATATATTTTTTTGATAAAATAATATCCCATGTATAACATTTGAAATCTTCAAGCATTAAATAATATAAAAAATATTATAAAAAAGTATCCTATTTTCAAGTTTTATGATTATGTTTTTAAATTAACATATATAATTAATTACTTCAAATCATTACTTCAAATCATATTTCTTTATTTTTTTATTTTTATATCATTCTATTTCTTGAATGATCAATATTTCTTATTCTTATTCTTAATAACAAATCTCTTTCTAAATTTTTTATATTAAATATTAAATATTAATATTTTAATAAATGAGTAAATAAAAATTATTTTATTTGATTTCTTATTTGATTTCCATATCAATATTTGATTCTTAATTTATAATCAGCTTAAAAATATTTAATTTTATTCAATCTATAATCAATTCACAGATATTTAATTTCCAATTCTCAATCAGATCATAAATATTTAATTTCAAAATATTTATAATCATTCCTTTTAAGATTTTTTGCGCAATATGCCTCAAATTATTTATGAAAATGAGAATTGATGAGATGTCTGTTTGATCAAAACATGGTGAATCGATAAAAACTAGAAAAAATCGTATCATAGTGAAATTTAAAGGTTCAATTGTTCCTTCAATCTTTTCGAATTCTTTGGTTTGAAATAGGGAGATGAATTGTGAACCATCCATGACTTTCAAATTACAGGCAACGAGAGTTATCAATCTTTTGTGAGATTTTTCAACTCACCATCCGGATAGGTCGAATTAATTTTACTGGTGACGTTCAATTCGGATGGCATCGATCCAACGAAGATCATGTCGTCTGGAGCTTCCTCCAGCTCCAGTTCGATTTTTGTTACGTGCCCTAAACAAATGAAAACAAAATAATATATTATGATTAGAGATTTTTAAAAAGAAAATGTGACAGAAAGATTTATAAAACAGAGTTTCTTTGTGTAATAAAAGTTGTGATGATTATTTAGAAATATTAGATTATTTAGAAATATAATCTCTTCACCGATTGTTCTTGAAATATATTGTCAAGCTCATCATTTTGAATAATGCATGTTATTACCATTCAGTCTTAGTTTTCGACATATTTACAAAAAATTGAATATTTTTAATAGATTTAGATTTATTATTAGATTTATAAATGATTATTATATTTTTTATAATAAATATGTTATTGCTATGTTATATTTAGATAGTTGACACGTGATTTTTTCCAGAGTTAGAAATTTAAGAAATTTAATTATAATGAAGTTATACATATGTATTTTTAAATATATGTAATAGTTAAATTAATATTTTAATAAATTTTTAATTAAATAAAAAATAATTAATATTATGATAAATTATATAAATAAATTATCATAAATGAAATCTATCTTAATCTAATCTATAATTAATTAATTTTTTTTTTATTGTTTAAGCTATATAGGAATGCGGTTATCATTAGACAACAAAGCATTTATAAATCATTATTAAAATTATACATAGTGCAAAAATATTATTAAAATAATAGATATATAATAATATTAATATTATTAAGAAATTAAATAAATTTAATAATGATTTTTTATTTTCTATTTTACAAATTAAAAAAATATCGTTTTTATTAAATATTATCGTTTATTAAATATAACGTTTATTTAATAACGATATAAATATCGTTTATTAAATATCTATTTGAATTAAAATGTGATAAAAAATGTAAAATATAAAAGTTTCTTTTTTTATTTATATAATAAAAAATAATAAAAATAATATATTTCTATTTCTATTCTTTTTAAAGAAAGAAATTGATCATTAAAATCACTTTAAACACATCTAACAAATCATAAATAGATATGTTATGCTGTTATTATATTTCTCTCTCTTTGAAGTTATGAAACTTTTGCACTCAACATTTTCAAAAATACGTTGTTTTCCAGATATACGCACATATAAAACTTCAAGAATGTTTATCACAAAATATTTAACGATACAAATTTTAAAGATCTAGAAATACGAAAAAAAAACAATATTTATATAAATGAATAGCATAAATCTTGCATCGATTATGAGATATTATCATGTATAAGATATTTGTCATACATGAAGCATTCTTGTAATTAACTATGTTATTTATTTTAATTCTTTCGCAGCAATGAAATCGATCATTATATTGATGAATTATCGTGCTGTAAGAATTATTGTCTTATATTTTCATATACTATTAGTTACTATTATATTATATTACTAATTATGCTTACAATTAATAAAAAAGAATCATTATTTAAAATGAAATAATAATATTATTAATAATTGAAATCCAATTATATACATTTAATATTGATGATAAAAATATGATAAAAAAAAATTTTGATATTATTTTGAATATTAGATAGATTAGATAAAAATAGTGTTGAGTTGATAATTGAGAATCTTTTTAATTTTTTAAAAATTAATCCAATAATAAATCTTTATTTTTCAATTATTTATTAAAAATTATGCTTTGCTATGATACGATAGCACTTGTAGAAAACGCTAATTTGCTTATGATATAAATGGCGTTAATCTTTATAGATCATCTTTTGAATATATATATATATATATATATATATATATATAGCTAAATGCGAAAACATTAATAATGCGAAAAGATTAAATTATTATTTTTTATCTATTCTTATATTTTAAATTATTTTTTTTACATTTTTACATTATCGTTTCATTATATGAGCTAATATGATTGTATATTTTTTCTTGTTTTTTTACTTGAAAACATTGAAAATATAAAAATATAAATATATAATCAGACGATTATATGAAAAATCACTTGTCTGTATCTTAAGCTCTATTTATATTGGACAATTCTTGTTCAAAAAATGAAATTGATCGATAAAAAATAAGTAAATGGGCTATTTTTGATTGAATGTTTCAACAACTTGATAACAATTATCTTTATATGGATTAATAATTTAAAATTGATTAACAATTATTCAGCTAAAAGATGCTTAATGTAAAAATAGTTTTAAAGAGATCACGTTTAACTACTATTAATTAAATTTTAAATAAAGAAATAATAATACTATACTTAATTAGTAATTATATCTATGAAATAAAATATATATAGATTGATTATTAAAAAAATTCAACTTTTTTATATTTTTTATCTTTATTTTTTAAATATATTCAAAAAAAAATTATTAATATATGAATTATTGGTATATCTTACTTTGTTATTTTTAGTTCCAATTTATTCATCTCAGAGAATGAGAAATATAAATAAATTCTCAAACGATTTGTTGTTTTTTAATTTTTGACAATATATAAACATATATTGAAGTATATTTGATGATCAATAGAAATTAAAACAAACACAAAATTATACAAAAATTAATCGATTAATTATTTATGAAGCTAAACAATTACTTATTTATTAAGCTAAACCATTTAAATTAGCGTTGAAACGAGACAAAGTTAGAATGACATATCTATCTAATATCTACTTCTAATACAGAAGCTTCAGTTGATCAATTTTTGTAATTTCTTTATTTGTTTTGTTCCTTTATAATCAACTAAAATAATAATAAGATAATTTTAAATTTTCATATTTATATTTGCTCTATATCTTTTTTTATTGATATAAATATTAATATTTAAATAAAATAAAATAAATTAAAATATAATAAATATATTATGTTTATAATTTTTTATATAAAATAGCTTTAATCACTTTTCGATTATTAATTTTCACGAATCATTATCATTAATTTGATTTAATTTTTATATTTTTTATAACATAATACCATAAATAATATAATCGCTAAATGTTAAAAATATTAGAATTATATTGGTATGAATAAATTGGTACTATATATCAAAATAGATTTACAATTATCATAATGATTTAAATGATATTCAATGATAATCAGTAACCTGAATGACTTCAATTAGTGATTGAATTGATAACAGTCAATAATAGTCACTTTTAATTTAGTGCATAATCAATTATGAAAGACTTCATTAATTTTAGATAATAATATAGTACTCGATAATATTAATATAATAATATATATAATATAATAATTAATTTAAATAATATTAATATAATAATTAATTTAAATAATTTCATACAAATATAAATATAATATATGAACTGACAATAAAAGAATCACATATTAAATTTGAAAAAAAAAACGTAATTAGCTAAAACATAAATAAAGAATATTATATTATATTTGTAATATATTTATTTTCTTCAATTATATCATTTTTATGTAAATATATATTTTTTACATTACATATATTTTGCATATTTCATATGAATAATATAAATATGAATGTTCAAAATTTTAAAGAATGATTATTAGTTTAAGTTAAAATAAGACGAAAATCAAAAATAAAAAACTTTTGATTCTGTTTTTTAATCAAATTAAAAACACAACAATTAAAAATCGACAAAAATAACCACAAGTATGAGCAAATTTTCTTAAAGGAACGGATATTTACTAATATTTACTTCACTTTATTTTATACGAAATATAAAAAATTCGATTCAAAGATTTTTCTTGTAGAATTCATAAAGTCTTTTCAATTATTTAACCTAATTAAACTCAAATCAAATCGATTAAACAAAGTAACAAACTTTAACTTCAAATACAGAACTTAAGATATCGTTTAAATTAAATTAAATAAAGTCTTCAATATATCATTAGTACTTCGTTACAAGTAATTTAATTTTTTCAGAAATAAATATATCTATAATTTTAATTTATTTTAAAATTTGAATAAATTCTATTAAGGTAGAAAAAATTTAAACCGTATATCGGATATTATTATATTATATAATTCCGAAGATAATTATTTTTAATTATTTATATTATAAAATTCCGAAGATAATTATTTTTAATTGATGAAAAGCTCATAAAAAACGTGAAACTTTGTTTTTTAAAACGTTTTTTTATTTATCTCAATACGAGTTTCGAGATATTGTCGTGAAAAGGAAATGATTTTTTTTCTTAATCATTTACTATCTGCGTCTTTGTCGCACACATTGACTTCTCACTGATTAGAAGCTTCATACAAGTTACAGATAAAATTTTTAGAATAACATGTGCATAAGAAAAAAATTAGATAATAGGATTTGCGAATTCATTTTTATAATATTTTTAGCTTCATGAATATTTAATATCTCGATTATTCAAAATATTCGAATGAAATAAGAAATGATTTCAATGGTTTTTTTTTCTATGATTTTTTGAATGACTTTTGATGCCAAAATTTGGAGCTTTTTTTTATTTTTTTACATGAAAAATCGAAGTTTTATTTGTATTCATTTTTTACAAGATTATTTTGCAAAAATAACCTATTATGGAGATGTAAAATATAAATATAAAAACTTAAATTTATTGAATTTCATATTTTTATAGTATAATATATAATATGAATAATAATAAATATGTGCACGAAGTCTTTATAAATATTATTTTAATACTTTATATTATTGATTGCACATAAATCATAAAAAAGACAAGAATATAATATCGAAGGTTAGTTACTGTTTTGTGTGTTATTGGATTTGAAAATCATTATATTTTGCATTGTTTGAGCTGTTTTACATTCATTCACAAAGAAAAGTTTACTCGCGTTTATATTATAGCTATAAAGTTATAAAGATTTGGCTATAAAAGAAGGCGAAAATGAAATTTTTTGATTTTTGTTGTATCTTGGCTTGTAAAATCATTTTTTAAATACTAAATTTTTAAATACTTATAATTATATATAAAATAAATATTATTTAATAATAAATCTTTAATAACAATATGTCTTTTTAAAATTTAATTGAAAACTTAAGATTAATATTAATATTAATATTAATATTAATATTAAATAAAATCTAAAATAAAATGATATATTTATTAAAATAAATATTATGATATTATAATATTATAATATTAATATTAATATTGATATTTCATTATAAGAGAATTTATGAAATAGATATAAAAAAAAATATTTATAAGAATTTAAATTAATAATGTGGATTATAAAAAGAAGCGTAACGTAAAATTAAAAACATTGATTTAATTTCTGCTAAATTAACCATATTTTACATTAAATCATCCTCTATATTAATAGTTATTAATACACGTACCATTCTGATTAACATCCTGATGTTTGTCCAGTGAAAATGTGACATGTTGTTTTTTAAATCGATTTCTCCCCTCCACACTGATAAGTAAAAAAATTCTACGCTCTTCTGAAACCATAAAAAAAAAATCTTTAAAAAATGATTTTTATTCTCATATTGATTTATTTTTTTAACAATAAATAAATAAAATAAATCATATATATATATTGATAATTTGATTACTCATTATGTTCAAAGATGATCACTTTTTGAAAATTAAATTTTTAGAGAAACAATAAATTTTCTTGTAAAATTAAAAATATTATTATCAGCTTTTTTTTTAAAAATATTAATAGTTATAATGATTATGATTAAATAAATCATTTTGGCACTGAAATATCAATATATATATATTATCGATTTAAGTGAAACCAAAAAAAAAAAAAATTGTATTAAGATTAAAATTTGTTAATAATTAAAAAGAAATTTGCTTTTAATTTTCTATACTTACTAATGTATAGAAAATACTTTCATAAAATTGTTGACATGTTATAAGAATTTTAAAATTTAAATATATTTTTTCTTTTTAATTCTTATTTTTATTATATTAATTATAATTTTATTTTTCTTAATTTTATATTATAAATTTATTAATATTTTAGAATAAATATGTGAAATTATGTTTATATATAAACGAAATTATATAAATTAAGTACTTGCAAAATGATAATTTTCTTTAATCAAATAAATATTTTTCAAATTTTTTCATTCAAAAATTTTATTTTTATATAATATAAATATTATTTGCTATAAAAAGTACATTACTATTAAATTATAATACTATAAAATTGTAATAATAAATTACAGTAATTTCCGTAAATTATGATAATTTCAAATGACATTGTAACATTTTAAAAAATTTATTAATTCAAATTCCAAGAAATTTTAATTATTTTGTTGGATGGTAATTTTAACTTGTGAGAAGTACGAATAACAAAAAAAAAATTTTACTCGTATGTTTCATTCCGCCTTATTATCTATCAATGCAAAACGATTATTTTTTGCAATGTTTTCAAGTTTTTTTGTTATGAGCAAAGTATTTATATCTCTTTAAAAATTGTATTAGTTTTACGAAAGTTTGATCATTTATTCCAGTATTATATGAATTTCAATGATTTTATATCTGATATTTAAAATTTCTATTTTTCCGATTTACAAACATTTCCTAATAATACAAATTGTCGATAAAAATGTACATCAAAAATGTTTTAATTTTTTTTAATGTTCATAAATGTTTTTTAAGAATTAAGATATGATAATAAAGAAATGTTGGAATATTGAACAAAGTTTATTAATATTGCATTTATTAAAAACGAAAGACTATCTTTTGTCTACAAATTAATAATTAATGTTTTTAAAACATTTCATAAATGTTTTTAAATTCGTATTATTTATTGTTCATTTTTAAAAAAGTTTCAAATAAATATTTACAAAAATAATATATTTACAAATATTTACAAATGTATAATATATCTTTATTCCAAATAATCTTAATTTTTTAGTTTTCTTCATTTTAACATTTTCTCCTTGAAAAATATTTCATTGATATTTACCTTATATAATTTTCATTATATAATAATATAATACAATAATACAATAATAATATCAATACAGATATTAAAATCTCAAATAATAAATGAGAAGAAAATTTATGATCTAATTATTATGATGAAAACTTGGGAATCATCAATTTTATAATAAAAGTTGAACGTTTCCAAGGAATAAAACTTTGTTCCATAATCTGTATCAACATTTGATTTAATTAATGTTAAAATCTTCCTCAAGATTTGATTTTATGTCAAATTCATTCGATTATTCAGAAGTAATTGCTCTAATCTCAATAACTTTCTAATTTCGTATCTGCAAGTCTAGACCATTTAACATTTCCTGATTTTATCGTTTTATGTATACTCATCTCATATCTTTTATCCTTGTCCTATATATCTCGAATTTCGTATCAGATTTATTCAAGATTATCCAAGAAAATCATTAAAATTTTTATTCAATTAATTATTCAAGTAAAATTTTTATTTTATTTTTCATTTGCTTTATTATATATCAAATAATGTTATTTGAATAATATTGTATTTGAAGGGCTGAAAATCATAATGATAGAAGTCATATGGAAATTATTTTGAGAATTATTATTTAAGAAAATTATATTAGAAAAAATATATTATTTAAAAAAAGAATAGTTTTCTTCATTATATTCTTTAATTTCAATATTGGATTAATTTTAATTTGAGATATAATTCAGAATTTTAATATACTGAAATAAAATAATGTAAAATTCAATAGCATAATTTTATTTTCTATTAGTTAAACTTACATCATTATAATTTTCAATTGAAAAAAACAATTATTTTTTTTTGATGATTCTGATTTTTTTTTGATATTATATCTGAGTTTAAATATTTTTCTCTTTGCATTTTTTGAGATAAAATTTTATGAATTTTATGAATTTTTTTACAAAAATTTTTTTATTTTATTTTCTATTCTTATTGAAATAATTAAATATATAATAAATAAATCATTTAATAATAATTATATTTATTTCTTACATGAAATTTTGAAATTAACAAAATTCTTTATAAATATATTATTTTAAATAAAAGTATAATATAATAATTTTGAGATATCATTTCTTTCTAAATATTTTTCATTTTTTCTGATAATAAGTAATTAATGAATAGAAATGAAGTATAATTTTAAAGATTTTTAATTTTGAAGTAATTTCAAAATTTACATATTTTAACTTAATCTAATTTAATTAGTAGCTAATTAATTAATATTTTCATTTTTATACATCAAAGACTATCAGAAAATATAAAAAGAATTTAAAAAAGAATTAAAAAAAAAATGATGTTTCAAAATGAAATTCAGCTTAAATATAATTATATATCATATATATCATTTATTTTTTTTAAAATAATTATTTGTTTTTGTTATTTTTTGTTTCAAATAAAAATTTCAATCTTGAATTTATCTATAAATTTTCTTTAATCTAATTTTTGATTATGTGTCAAATTCATTTCTATCCTTTAATGATACATCGATTTAATGATACATTTTCGCAAATGGTTCTTTCATGAATTTTCAACCTCTTTGACTTTTTTGATTTTGCATGAGATTCATTAGCATTTCGTTCATTCTCAGAAGATTCTTAATTCCACATCAAATTCGTTTGCATTTAACTAATACATTGAAAATAGCTTTTGAAATATGCATTTTTCACTAGACTCTACATTTTTGCAAACTTGACATACAATAGTATTAATTTTTTTTTGTTCATTGCAAGATATAAAATCTAAAATTTTATATACATGAATATACATAAGTATTAAGTTGTACCACAAAAAATTGCCGTTTCTGTTGGTAAAAAGAAAAACAATATATTTTCAAAACTATAATCTTTATCCAAGCAAAATACGAACCATTGGTTTTAATGACCTTTTCCCAACGAGATTCCAAGTGATATTTCCATTTTTATAAAATTTTATAAAATTCATTTTAATATGAAGAAATTCTTCGAATGCTGTGATTAACTTCTCGAGTGTCGAATATTTTATTTTTTAAAAACAACTAAATGGCGAAACAAGTGAGTATAGTGAGTATGGTGGATGGATTAAGATTTTAAATTTCAATTCAACTAATTTTTGTAGAATGGTTTATGATGGTTATGATTATGCGGTCGAGCATTGTCATGTAGAAGAATAAGTCCATATCTATTGATTAATACAGGCTGTTTCCTAATCAATTTTTGTATGATATCAATTTCTTAGCAATAGGATGCTGCTGTTATAATATTTTTTTGTTTCAGAAAAAAATAATGAATTAATTATCATCTTTACAGATCATTATCATTTTAGTCATCAAAACTTTTTTGGATCGTAATGATGGTTTCAGCATCCAATCATTATTCAGATCATGTACAATTATCATATAGCATTCATTTTTCATCACAAGTTATAATTCTATTCAAAAATGGATTTTTATTGTTTCGATATTTTTTTTTATAATATTACACTAAACAACTTTTCTCTGTTAGTTAATATGATACCCACTTTTCATTTTTTCACTTTAGTCGCTCAAATGAAAATTGTCATTGGAGATATATTTAATTCTGAATGTTTGTTTGTGGATTAGTTTCCATTTTGGCTTTCAATTTAATATGGATTTCGATCTATCTTGGGGCTCATTTTCAAAATTTTTATTTTTGAAAATTTTCAAAATTTTTGAAAATTTTTTATTAATAGAATCTTCGAAAGCTAACATAATATTTTGATATACTTCAGCTGCACTGTGATGTAATACAGGAATAATATTTTAAATTCATTTGGTAACACTATATTATTCATTTCTCAAAAAATAGTTAAATTAATATAAAAAATAATTTATTACGCAAAGAAATGTAAGAAGACAAAATATGCTAAGCAAAATATAGGTCAAGTAGAGTTTATAAGTCACAGTTGATTGTCATTTATTGTAAAATTGGCAATTTTATATGATACAACTTAATATTTACAGACAAACAAACTAAAATCAATATTATATATTATATGTTATTTTGCAAATAAAATTAATATCAGAAAAAAATTGCAACATATTTATTTAATGTATGTAAAATATGAAAAACATGTAATATATATTTGCATAAAAATGTTATAGCTTTTCTTTCTAATAGGATAGTTATGATTTGTACTATAAGAAAATAGATAAAGATCTAAAGACTAATTTATACAGCTTGTCTACGAAATTGTCTTACATAGTCTTTGATCAGTATAGTTTTTATAGTTTTTGAATATCATATTTATATTATTTATCATATTTCAAACTGTTCGTTTATTTTATTTTATTTTTTATTTTTCACATTTACAATTTGTCAAAAAATACAAATAAAACAAATAATGTAAATAAGCGAATAATGTAATTAATTTTAACTTCTTTCATTATTAGTAGAATTATGCTTATTAGCATTTATTAATTAACATTTATTTAGTTTTTATTATTTTATATATTAATATTTTTCTACTATATAAATTTTTAATATCATAATAATTGTTCTTATGTAGAATGGATGTACAAAATATTTCATCTAACAAACAAGTTTTTCACGTTTTGAAAAATGTTCATAATATAATTTGAATGGTCAATGAAAAAATATTTTCAATGATAAATTTTTCTTTTATAAAAAAAAAATATTCCTAAATGAAAATTTGATGATTGATTTTTTGCACGAACTTTTTCGCCAAAAAAAATTGCTACATATAATTATTCATCATTAATTTGCGAATTTTTAGACACGTAAAATATGCAAAAAGCATGTGAAACTTATATTCTTAAAACATGCGAATATATATATATGAAAAATATGCGTGTACAAAAATGTTCAACATAAATGCATTGCATTTATAATATTATCTGAATTGGTGTAATGGATATTTAACAATTTTATTTTAATTAATATTTATTTATGATGAATGGCATTACAAAATCACAAATAATTTCTCCATATTTATGGAATTTAAATTGTTGCAATCAAATGATAATTTATATATCGAAAATGAACATTCTGTAATACAAAATGTGATGCTATATTTATATTTGTAAATATATATATCAATATTTTTGTGATACATAACCATATTCTTCTTCAGTGTTAATATTTGCGATTTTACATATCTCTGATTTTTATATTCGGATTTTTGTTTATAACTGCATTTATTTTCTCCTGAATTTATTTGCTGCAATTATCAGATACATTCTGTGAATGAGTAAATTACAATTCATAAATTTTTGTATTAAATCTGTTAAAAATAAATTCCCGACAATTCCCAATCTCTTTGTCATGGCTTATAATGTTTGATGCGTATTTTAACATGATATTTTTTTCAGTTTAAAAAATAGCACAATCCAAAGAAATTACATCGTATCCTTGAAAATTATCGAATATTGGAATATATGCTTCTATCTTCATAAAAATATTCAACTACTTATTTTCAAAATAAAATAATTAGGATATAATAATTTCATTTTTCTAATTAATAATAGTAATCATCATTGATTATATAAATACAATTTAACAATATGAACTATGTATCTATTCAAATTCTATGATATTATTATTTTATTGTATTATTAAAATATATTACTTATTTATTTAAATGTAACAAAATATTTTATTTATAATTATTTATATAATCAAATATATGAAATTTATTATAACATATGTACGAACATATGTGTATATGCTTTCTGATTAAAAATATGCAAAATACAATAAAATACAATAATAATATATCAAAATATATATTTACATAAAATCTGCAATCTATTTATCATATATATGTACATATGCAAAAATTTTCATTAAAATCAAAATATTTGATTTAAGCCAATTTTCTTGACGATATAAGATCTTTATGATTCTATATGTTTGAAGAAAACAAAGAAAAAACATCATCTTCAACATTTCAAAATAATCTTTTGTCGTTATAAATATTGTATTTCTTTGTTTCGTTAAGGATTGGAACAACCCACTTAACCGTGAGAAAGGAAACATCTAGTGAATCCCGAAGTCTCGTATTTCCAGGATGAAGGCTCGGTTGCCGTTAAAAGCTCGATAGACATTGGATAAAGAGCGAGGAATTTGTGTGAGAAAAGGACGAAGCAAAGATAATTACATCAAGGCATCGTCAGCTTCCTCTTATCCTCTTTACATCTCTCTCTATTCCTTTCGAATAAAAACGTTTTTTTGTAACATGACATTTTTTTCCATCTAAAGAATAGCGTAGTCAACTCAGAATACATCGCATCCTTGAAAGTTTTAAATACGTTTATATTGAAGAGCGAAGCGTTACGTAATAAATATATTTATTACGTAAAAATATATTTTTTTCAAATGTTTTTTTCAATTTTATTAAAATATTCTTCCTCATATATGAATATTTTTTTTACTTTAAATAATTGATATGATTAAGTTATTTCTAGATTTCTAAATTTTAGATTTAAATAGTTAATAAATAGTTTTTTTTATTGGATAAAGTTTTCTCACTTACTTTATTTCTATACTGATTAGAAACGAGAAAATACTTACTTACATTGATACTCTACTCGGTTAAGTGTTAAAGGAGGATCCAGGCGAAAACCAATTCATTTAGTAAAGTATTTTATGTTCGTGTTATATGTATTATCATTGATTTTAAAAAAAAAATAATTATCAAAATTGAATTTTTATTTTCTTCTTAATTATTTTGAATCATTCAACTCTTTTCAATGATTAAATTAATAATAAATAAATTGGACTTATATAAACAAATAAAATGATGAAACAGTATATAAGATATAGATCTTTATAATATAGATTTTTATGAGACATCACTATTTTTAATTTTCTTAAGCATTCAATTTCGTTTCCTTAATTAACATTAAATATATATTTATATTTCGATGTTCATTATGTAGGATGTCTCAAAAATGTTATGGAACATCCATAAATTGGAAATTCCTGAGATAATTTCAAACAAAATTTTCCTTTGTAAGAAATTTCGTTATAGTTTTGTTAACTTATTAACAAAAATAATCACGGCGCGTAGCCAATCTACTATTGAGCTGCAATAGTAGCATAGGTGAATAAATCCAAGCAACATATGTCGAACAAGATATGTTGAATATTATGATGATAAGGAAGAGCATCTATTCAGATTGTTCAATATAGATAAGATACATAATAATTTGCTACTAATAGTTCGATATTCAATAATAGAATATTTAATTAATAGTACGTTGGGATATTAAGCTGTTTAGATAATCAATGTTATAATAATAATGTTATAATATAATAAGAGATTTTATCGAATATTGAAATTCAAAATATGTATAAAATATATATAATTATTTCGAGTATTTCTTCTAATGAAATAAGAAATAATTATCATAGAAAATAACCACATTGAATTATTTTTTTAATGATACATGTATTTTATAATTTCTGAAGTTTCATCAATTTCCAAATTTTCAATTGCCATTCTTTTTATTCATAAATTTTCTACAGCCATAGTTTTAATTAATACATAATACTTAGAAATAAGATAAATGCTCATTGCTTCATTTATCAATTACAAAGAGTTTAAAAACTAATTTAATTAAAATATATATTTCACTGATTTTGATGATCTTGATATACATATATATATATATATATTATTAAGTTCATTATTAAATGATAATATAAATAAGAATTTCAGAAACTTTTTAATCTTTATATATTATAATGTTCTAATAATATTTATATTATATTATTTTCAATATAATATTTTTTAAAGAAATAATGTAAAATCAGCAAAATAAAGCGTGTATAAAATTCAATGCAAATATAGAAATCTGGGTTATGGGAATTTTGTTTCTTATCTTTACAATAGATAAATACATGTCTGTAAATATTTTTCGAACAAAGATCTTACCACTATAAATTTCCATATAAATATTTTCTTATGTATTATGTTTATGTATTCTTACTCAACATCTGATATCATACTTACAAATATTATTAGGTCAATGTAAGGATGAAAATTGCAAACGCAATAAAATTTTAACAAAATTATTTAGAAGATAAGCTTTGTTTTAAACATAATAAATTATTGAATGAACCAATAAATAATGTTCTTAAAAAATGAATTTAACATAAATATAATTTTCATCATTCATGAATTATAATTTGAATTTAAAAAATTGAAAATAATGCAAATTTAATTAAATTTAAGAATTTAATATTCGTGAATAATAATGATATCATTATTAATAATAAGATTTGGATTCGATTATAAAATATATATTTAAACAAATAAATTTTACTTTTTATTTTTTAAATTAATTATTACTTTTAAATTAATTTTATTTTTTAAATTAAAGATTATAAAAAAATTAATTAAAATTGTCACGATATTAAAATTTTTTATCGACAAGATATAACTCATATGAAATTTCGATTTACATTAAAGATTGATGTACATTAAAGATTATACAAATTTAATATGTTATATAAAATTATATATATACATATAAATATTGAATATAGATAAAAATAATTTTGAGATGGATTTTATTTTTGATAATAAATACAATTTTACGATAAAAATATAATAAATCAATTAAAAATAAATTGAATTTAGTTTTCAAAATTGAATATATAATAATATTATATCTAATGGAATATTATATCTCAATAATCTTTTCAGTAATATCAGAAAAATTATAATTATTAATTAAAATTATAATAAATCTAAAAATTTATGAAAAAATTTTTATTTATTAATTTCTTCAGGGAATATTATATAATATTATATAAACTGACATTGTATTGATATTGTATTATATAAACTGACATTGTATTGATATTGTATATATTTAGTTTTTATTTAAATCGAAATTATTGTAAATAAAAAAAAAGGTAAAATTTATTGAAGAACTTTTTATCACAAAACCTTTTCATAATAAAAACAAAAAACTCAAAACACTGATGATATTTTATTTTACTTGACAATTACTGCTTTGAAAGTGATATTTTTGATGTTTTATAATGTTCTTCAAGAAATTAAGTTATAAGCCATTTAAATTTGCAGTCAGCAATTAAAACAGCCATAATGAAACGAAGTGGAAATCGTTCGTCTCTGTTGCACTCCATTTCTAATGCGAACTTAAATTGTTCATAACTTAATAAATAATCAATATTTTTGTATATCAATTTGTTTTAATTTCTAAAATTGATTTTGTACATGTAAAACTAAGAGTAAGAATTTCTTTAAAATGTTTAAAAGTTTAATATAAAAATAAATTTAAATAAAATAAATAATTATATAATTTTTTATATTACATGTTATATTCAATAGAAATGTTTACATTTCCATTGAAAGCAAATTAATTATTCAATTTAATTTTTATAATTAAATATACAATTTTACGATAAAAATATAATAAATCAATTAAAAATGAATTGAATTTAGTTTTCAAAATTAAATATATAATAATATTACATCTAATGGAATATTATATAATATTATATAATAAATATAATATATGTATATACATTATATTAAAATTGTACAATCAATATTATTATATCATATCATATTGTATTACATAAAATATACATAAAAATGTCTACAAGGAAAAATTTAATATCAAATGTTATATATAAATTAATAGTTTTAGTAAAATTTTATTTTTTTTCGTTTCATTTTACAAAGTCTGATTTTATAACGTAATAAATGGACTCTAAAAGTTGCTGACATGTCTTAATGAAATATCTTACTCGATGTGCCATATTTTTTTCAGGATATTTTTTCATTAAAGAAAAATAAAATATTTGATGAAACGCGATTATTTAATTATTAAAGAAATAAAAAAATAAAAAATTAAAAAATATCTTTTAAAAAAGAAGGCACAAAAGACATATTTTTTACATAATAAAATTTTAGAAACTACTACAAATATCAAACAGACTATTACAGAATAGTTTTACAATAATAGAATATAGAAGGAACTTTTCAAACTTTTTAAAGTATAAACAATTTTAAAGATGGATATTATCTTTATTATTATTTTTTTTAATAGAACGATATTATTTTTTTCATTTTCAGATGACTATTATCGAATATAATATTTATTTGAAATATATTTTCACTTTGTATAACCAAAAAGAACGAAGAATATTTTTCTTTAAATACAAAAAACACAATTTTTCTAAAAATTAAATTTTGAAATGATTTTTATCTTTTTTCCCTATTCATTTCTGCATCAAAATCACAGATTATTTATCTGCATATATTATCTTAGTACTATATTTTGTACAAATATTTTAGAATTAATAATTCAAAAAAAAAAAAAAAAGAAATGATAAATAAATCGAAAAATGTAGAGCAATATATGATTTTTATCAATATATAGTATATATATAGAGTATTATGATTATCTTCTAATAATAGTGAAATTTTATGATTATTTTTTAATAGTAATAGTAATAATAGATAGAGTAAAACAGTTCTACAAGTTATTTATTATTTATTTATTGCAATACTGACATAACAAGAATTATTTCAGAGAAAATGAAGTTGAATTTCTTAAATTTAATAAGAATGCATAAGAACATTAAAATTTCAAACTGCAAATTCATTTTTCGAAAACTATAAAATTATAAAATACTATCGGTAAAAATACAGATTAAGATGATATAATATAAAAAAATTTTTAATTAAATAATTAATTAACAAAACCTCTGCGATTTTAAAACAAAAACACTCGTAATAATAATAATTTTACATATTATAATTTCTATACTATAATATTTATAATTTTTAATTTCTATATTATTTATAATTTCTACATTAAATTGAATTTATAATTCCACATGTTTATGTACGATATATATGCAAGAAAGACATTCATACATAAAGAAATATACAATTATATAAAAAATATATATATTCACGAATATTTAGGATGTTAGGTGTTAATAATAAATATTAACAATAGATAAATATAATTTGCAATTATTATATTATAATTTAATATATTGCAAGTATTATATTATAAGTATTTTCTTATATTTAATGAAGTTATTTGACATTTATTTGTAAAAATTTCATACAGAATATGCATATTTAAATTATAATATTTCTAATATTCTGATATTTATATTATATATTATTATTATTATTACAACATTTACTGATAAATTAATTTAACGACATAAACAGACATTGAAACGGGATATATATAATAGGAGAATAACATATGCATTAATGTGTATATGCATGTATTGCATTATGCAATAATTATTCATTAATAATATTATATAAAATAAGCAAAATAATAAATATATTTTTAGAGCCTTCTTATCATAAAATAAATTTTATAATTTGGTTCCATTGTTTTATTGATTTCCAATAAAAAGTATTGTGCTATTGCACGAACATACCTAATATAATTATTTTAAAACTTGAACAATATATTTAAGATTTCTAAGATTTCGACACATTGCTCAATTGATCTTATTCTTCGGACTATAGACTAAACATATATATGGACTACAATGGACATCTGGATTAATGAATCTATTAATTATGTTGACTTGTAAACATAGACAAGCACCTAGATATATCACTTGAATAGGCAGTTGTATTGTGCGTCTGAGACATTATTGGAACGGAGAATGAATGCATTATTTTTCATACATGTTTTTTAATCAAAATTAAATTCATATTTTAAAAATAATATATTACAAAATGATATTTCATTAAAATTAATATATATTATACGACTTATATATATTTGAATCATAGACTGGATCTGAGAAACATATAATATTTTGGATTTTTCAAATTTGAAAATTAAAAAATTGAATTTTAGTTATAGATTATCTTTTTTCAGATCACTGTGCGCTACAACTGTGTGTTTTAACACGTTCCAAAATTTTCATGGAGTATCAAAATGAATGAGATCGATGAACAAGAATGAACTTACATGTGCATGCATGTGAAATCATATCATGAAACGAGAGATCTAGGTTTGCGAGGAAACTCGCAAAACCTCTGCGATGCGAGAAACATATGATAAAGGATGATTGTCTACAAAAAAAGAGGGTCTTATGTCATCTTGAAAAAATTTGACTGTGAACATGAATATAAAGTAGATGGAATATTAAAGTTGATATTAACGTTTAATATAACTTTAATATAATATTATTAATATTTAATTAACGTTTATGTGATATATTTTAACTAATTTTTTTATTTTTGTTAATATGTGAATATTATATATTATATTCATGTATATCATATTCGAATAATTTCTTCATCAAAACTATACTTACTTAATGTATGTATACAGATCCCGTGTTCGTTCAAAAATATAGAAAAATGATTTAACTGGAGATTTCTGAGATAATTTCAAACTATTTTTTCTTTTGAAGAAATTTTCGTTTCAGCTTTATTAAATAAGTTATTAATAGAAAATATTACAACAATCATGTAGATTTGTCGAGTTGTATAAAGTATATTACAATAAAAATCATAATATTCCATTCATATATTCATTATTGATTATATTATGAAAAATTAAAAGAATGTGGTAGAAAAATTTATTGACTTATTTGTTCGGAAAAAATTTTAGAAAACTTTTCGAACAATTAAGTTTAATAACTTTAAAAAAAGTAAAACAGAAAAAAAAGGAATTATAATAAAAATGATGATTACATAAAATACGAGATATTTCATTTAATTAAATCAATTGAATATCTTACGAGAGATTAAAGTTAAAAAAATATTTTAACTAAAATTGAAAAAAGTACATTATATCGTGCAAACAAAATCAATTTTATTTTTTTAAATACATTATATATGCATTGATTATTCATGCAGGCATTCTCTAAAAATATATTAATATATTTAAAAATTAATTTAAGATATTTTACCTAAAAAAAGAAATTACTATATGAAAAATAAAAAAAAATATAAATAATATACTTCTTATTATTATACTTCTTCTTAATATACTTCTTTATTGTTCATGTTCTTTTTATTTTTCATGTAATAAATGTCACAAAGTTAATCTTATCAAATGTATCTTTAATTTAAAATATCTCCTAAACTAATAATTTTTTGAATAATAAGATTAAGACTAAAATTTTTATATAATGAAATATAATATTTAATATTTTATTATTATAAAATTTATTTAATAAAACAAAATTTAGATTATAATTTTCTTATTTATAGAGAATATCAATAATATAGATAAATCGATTAATTATAATGTAATGTGTTTCAAAATTATATAATTCCATAAAAAAATAAAGTTGACATTTTTCAATATTATTTAATCTACAAAATATGATGTAATATGATGTTTCTTTTTGAACTAAACAATTTTAATTATCTTTAATCTCTTTTGTTAAATGGAATACCTTATCTATCTAATTCTTCGTGACTTTGTGTCATGGACAACGTACATTTCACAAATTATTAGCGAATTTTGAGAAAGATGAGCACAAAAAAAACTTTCTCAAGTTCACCGTTTTCGTGTGACTATTTCAGAGTGGAGATGGAGACTGTCATCTTGAAGATAGATTTATATTCTTGACACATTTTTTCATATATTTAAAATATTCAACAAGAAAATGCTTTTTATAAGAAAATTTTAATATAAATTGTATATAAAATACAGATATTAATAATAAAATCAAATATTAATAATATAAAGAATTTTTTTCAAAAGATATCATTTTATATACATATATAACATATATAACATATATAACATATATATTGTATAAAATAATATATTTTTTATTTGGCTAGATATTACTTGAAATAATTATATATTCATTTAGTTCATTTCATATGATTTTTTTCTAGATTATATCATCTATTTATAAGATTTATTATAATATATATATATATATTGTAATAAATATATTATGAGAAACATATATTTTATATTTTTCTCATGGACTGTTTGAAGCACGAATAATTTTGAATAAATTATTGCTTATTTTATTTAAAAATTTTCTTAAATCCTCTTAATAAGGAAATTAATAATATATTTTTTATATCAGAACAATTTATTTATGTAAATAAATTTTGAATCAAAAAGAAGATGGAAATGATATAATGGTATAATGAAGGTAGAATCATTTTTTTGTTTCCATTCTTATTTCATTTAAAAGTTTAATTGCTAGCTCAATAAATAAATCTTAATCGGTATTTTTGTATACTAATTTGCATATTTGTTTTGATTTATTTTAAATATAAAAAAAGAATATAAAAAAATTAAATTATAGTCAGATTAATTAAATCATTTCATACACTAATTTTCGAAAAAAAAACGGTGATAAACAAATTACAGGATTATCAATCTTTCCTTTATACAAAAATTTCGGTTGAAATTCAGTTATTAAGTTATAAACAATTTAAGTTTGCAAGCAAGTTTGTAAGCAATTTAAATGAAGCAAAGCAGTAAATAAATAAACCTTAGTTTAATTTAGACATTTTATATATCCAATTTTTATCTTTTTTTTTTTTGCCTTTAAAGATGATTTTTCAAAAATGCATCAAAAATTATACTAAAATATACTAAAAACTAACATTTTATACATGAATCTAATGGAAAATAATATTCAATTCATATAATCAATTAGGTTCACATAATAGGTTATCTCTATTGCTTATCTCCAAATTCAAATTTAGATAATTCAATTATAAAATCTATTTTTATTTCATTTTTTAAATTTTTCTCATATTGCTTATCTCCAAATCTCCATTCAAATTTAGATAAGTGAATTCAATTATAAAATCTACTTTTATTTCATTTTTTAAATTATGTATATGGATAAATATTTTTTTTCACAGTGCTCGATTTTCATCATGTCCGATTGAAAATAAATTATCAATCAATTATCGATCAGTATAAAATCACATCTCAACTGCGTTAATATTTGCGATTTGTTTGTCGACTTAATTTGAAAAGTCGAATGGTATGCCGATCGATTAATCGATTGATGTTGAAGCCATGTCGAAACTAGTAATGGAATATATTTAACAACATAATCAGATTTTATTCACCGTTTCTGAATCCGCTTAATCTATTCTTGAGATTAAATATTAATGTCTTTCGAGATCAAAGCTTTATGTAATAAAGTCAATTTTCATTTTTATTGTAAATACATAAATTAGAATACACTCAAAATCTTCGTTTCTTAATTGTTTTTCTTATTTTTTATAATTACCATAAGTGGGAATTTTAACAATTCTCATTGTCATGAATTTTTGTTTGTTTTTGATGTGATGTTAATAATTATTAAGAAAAAATATTTCTTCACTAGTTTTGATGCTTTTTGAACAGGTTTTTCCTGTGTATAACTGCCAATTTTAATTTTTGAGATATTTACAAAAAAAGATTATTATTATTGCATAGAATTTTTTTTATAAATATATGATAATATCTATATATATTCAAAAATTATCAAAATTGACAACGAAGATCAAAATTCATTATATTGATGAAATGAAAAGGCTAAAAATGTTGGCAAAGCCCATAGAATTCAGCAATCAATGCTAGATGAGAAGTGTCAACGTCAATAAGGACGTGGCTTGCTCGTTTTTTACTCATATCGATACGTGGCATCAAAAATGCATGATGAAAAGAAAAAGAAACGACGTGGAAAAGGAGTATCATATCAATCAACCGACATTTATTCTCATTCGGATAACAAAATCCAAACAAAACAATGTGAAAAAGCTCTTAACCTATTATATTATTTGTTTTCATTTAAACATAAACATTTGTATAATTGGAATGAGATTTGCCATACAATTACAATAAGGAATTGAATTTCATCCAAAGACCAAAATTTAATATCGATGAATAAAGTTAATAATAAATAAAAAATACAAAATAAATGATTAAATCGAATACATTAAGAATGTAAAATGAAAGAACATTCATTCGTGTAAACGATTACATAAATGCATCCTGTTCATAAACTCGTTTCCAACAGAAGGAAGTTCTTCATCACGAATATTCGTGGAAAATAGAACTAGAATGCTCATTAATCATTTCCATTTCGGCTCTATTCAATTATATTCGTGACAATGATATCTGAGGAAAAAATAATAATTACGAATTTCATCATAATTTACAATTTAACAAAAGAAAAAACAAAAAAACGATAGATAAATGATAGAAATCGTGTGCTCGTTCTTTTTATATTTCAGAATCGAGCAAGCCTTCATAGAATATTTGGATACGTTCATCTCTATGTGGCAATCAATGAATGGTAAAAGAATACTCGTTTCATTTGAATAACAAGCAATTGTTTTTTTGATTTAACCATCATTTTTCGAATTTATAATAACAATAAAAATAATTCATATTTTTCACAGAAAATTCTCACGTGTATGTAAGAAATTAATATATTGATATTTTTGGAGGATCAATTCTAAAGACCGAAATAAATATAAAAGTCGATATTATTAAAGTTAAAACATTAAAGTTAGAATTATTGGAAAACAATGACAATTTCTCTATTATTAAAATATTTCTACAAAAGAAATATTACATTATCTTTGCTTCTTAAAATTAAATAAAATAAAATAATTAAAATTAAATAATTAATTACATCTAAAATATTTATTGCAATCATTATTGAATGTGTTTTAATTAAATTGCTGTAAATATTTTGTAAATATCTTTTCTTCTATTTTTATTATAACATTGTGCAGAAACATTTTTTCTTAATTGCTTTTATATATATTATATGTATTATTCATATTATTCATTTTCATCATTTACCTTATTTTCATTATTATTTTCCCGATTTTTATTTACAGTCTTATGTAAATATTTCCATTTTGAATAAACTTTCAACTAAAAATAGAAGGAATCGAAAGAAAAGAATTCAATTTACGAATTAATTGGAATGAAAATTCAATCTATTATATTACAGATATACTGATCTCTTCAAATAGAAGATCCTACAATATTCATATTTCAATTATTCGAAACAGATATAATTCATGATATTAATATCATAAGTATTATATTTTATTTTAAAATCTTTTATCTATGTTAGAGGATAAATGCAGTAGTCTGAAATATGCTGGTTAGGATTGCCTGCTCTATCATTAAAAATGATTCAATTCCGGCAAATTTCCGCAGGAAGAGAATACGTGACGTTACATTATCCCCATTCCATTGTTATAGTAGACAGTGTTATATAGACAGAGGCACATCACGTGATACGATGCAACGCTTGGATTTGGCGGAAATCTGATCATGTGATCTCTGTTTAATTTAGCAATTGGAGTAGGAATAATGTGACGTTATATATTCTGCTCCTGTAAAAATTCACTATAAGAATCATATATTAATAGGAACTATTTTTAATGATAAAGAGGATAATGTATATTCAAATGTTGCTTAAAATTTATTTATTAAATTATAAGCAATTTAAGTTTGTATTACAAAAAGCGAGATAAAAATGAAGTGCAATGGAGACAGAATGATTTCACTCTATTTTCATCTCATTTCATCTAACATAAACTTAAATTGCTTATAATTTAATAAACAAGTGCTGAACTGATATTTTTATGTTTATTTCGGTCTTTAGAATTAATCTTTCAAAAGTATTCCACAAAAATACTAGGAATACTCTGTATATGTATATTTTTTTTTTATATCTATTGTGATTATGAATTTAATTTACGTAATAATAAGCAAATTCATTTATAAAAATTGAATCTAAATCATAAACTATACGAAATTTATTCACACATTCTTAATAAATTAATTTATTATAATTTATTATAATATAATTTTTTAAATGTTGTTGAATGATATTTCTGAGTATATTATTATAAACTTGATACTTTTCCAATAATAAATTTGATTTGTAACAAAATAAAATTACATTTTATATATTAAAATCAATAAAAAGAATAATTAATAAAGTTTAAAATAAAAATTAGATAGTATTATTTTATTTTTGGTATTAAAGAGGTAAATTTTAATATAGAAATTTCAACTATAAATAGAAAATAATTTATTCATATAATAATAATATAAAATAATATATAAAATATATAAAATAATATGCTGATCTTAGAACTAATAATAAAACTGATAATTTTAATAAAATATTTTATAATATCGTTAAAAAGGAAATATTTTTAAAAATTGAAATATGAAAAATCGGATATTCTTATTATTGAATTCAATTTAGTGAATCCTCATTTTCTGAAAGAATAAATTTAAGTAGAAGCTACGCAAGAGAACCAAAAAATTTGATATTTATTTAATCTTTGTATTAATTCAATTCTTCTTGAAAATCATAAAATCTTTTATAATTTTTGTTAAAGAAAAATTTTATTAACAAAATAAAAATCTTATAATTAAATGCTATAAATTTATTGCTCTTATTATTTCAATTATTTCATAAAAAAAATTATTTCAACAACAGACGAATAGAAACATAACATTTTTTTCTCTATATTCAAAAATGAATTAAAAATAAAAATTAAAATAAAATAAGCAAAAATTTAGATTTGTCTAAACTTAATTTAATTGTAAGATAAAATTGAGTAATATTACAGTTATATAATTCACATAGATACATAATTCATCACTTTAGAACCACATTATAACCACAAGATCGTGGTTGCTGATGAGCAAATGAATTAATATGGAAATGATAGTATCCACACTAATCACTAATTGAAATTATTATTCAACATCGTCAATTATATGGATGCTATCACTCGTATTATTTTCTAATAATATTTATTTGAAACATTTTTTTTAAACATTACTAATTGGGAAAAAAATATCAAGCAATCATAAAAGAAATCTCAAAATTTATTTAACAGATGTCATCAAAATTGTATCTATGAATTTTTTTGTTATAACAATTGGTAAACGAAATCACTTAAAATTAAAATTAAATTAGATTTGTAACATTAATTGCAAAAAGATTTGTAAATCTTTTGCTAATACTTATGAAAAACATAATGCAAATTAAAAATATGATATAGTTTCTTATTTTGTTTATGTTATTTCTAACATTTAATTCGAATTAAAATGGTATCATAATAAAATTAAGATATCTAACAAATAAATATTAATATTAAATATTAAAAATAAGTATTAAATAATAAGAATAAATACTAAGTAAATTAAGTAAGTAAATTAAATAATAAGTATTATATTGTGATATAATTGTTCTAAATTTTAGATTGTGTATGAGAAGAATTATTTTTTATGGATTAATATTTTTTTTAATAAAGTTTCTTTTAATTTAATAATATTCGTTTTATATTATATGATTGAGATATCAAATATTATATTATATGAGGTAATATTATATTATATGAGGTAATAAATAAAGTTGATTTAATATAAATATAAGTATTTATTTTTTTATAAATTTAGCAAGAAATTTTAGTCACCTTAGAATAGAATAACACGTACGTCATAATTCAAAGCTTTCAAGACATTTTAACAGAATGATCGTCCCATATAAAAGCACATAAAGGAACAATAAAATAACGTCCTTCGAAAGCCAGATCGATCCATAATTGTGCCAATTCTAAATTGCATACTATTTTGCAACTTTTTTTCTTTCTTAAAATGTATTTTTTAATTTATATCATATTTATATAAGCCTGATAAATTGCTAATATAATTAAAAATTACATAATTTTTTAAAATAGAAATAAACATAACTATATAAACTATTTTTCTAATAAAATTAAAAATATATAAATTTTTATAGAAAATAAACAAGAAAAATTGTTTTTCTTCAAATATTGAAGAAAATTTATTATTATTTAAATATATTAAATTAGTAGATTTATATTTTTTTAGAATTCATAGTTTTCAGTTTCAGTGATATTTGACAAATTTATAACTAGATGATCTATAGATACGTAATAAATATCATCTACTGTCGTAAAAATATAAGTTCTTTTATTAAAAATTTTACAATATACTTTATTTTATAACGCGTGATAAAACTATTATGCTATGATTTTATTATGTGTAATATTTATTATATTCCGATAAATAAAAAGAAAAATTTATGATGAAATAAATTTCTATATTTTAAAGATACATATAATATTTTATTTTTAAAATTTATAACTACATTTTTTGAAAAATATTAATTTCTTTGTATATTATTGCTTTAATTTTTTAAGAAAAAGTAGTCTCTGATTTTATTACATAAATTTTAATTTCATATTTTTTTTATTTTTTATAAGTCTGTATTTTATTTATTATAAATATCATAAACTATACAATATATATAATTATTATAAATAATTATTGTAATGTATATTATGAATATTATATTATTATAATTATTATATATTTATATATATTATATAATATATATATATATAATAAATATTATAAACAATTTATAAAAAAAATTTATAAACTTTTTATAATTTTAATTTTATAAATTTAAAAAATTATAAAATTATAAAAATTATATAAATTTAAAATATATTAAAATTATTAAAATTTTAAATAGAAAAAAAATTAAATATTGTTTGCTTTATTTTTAAGATGATAATAATGATTAATTCATTAGCATAATGTAATCTAATGTAAAATAATTAATTAATTATAATAAGTCTATTCCTAAATGACTATTAATGAGTGATATTTTTTAATTATTTTGATACATATGATAACATTTCTTAAATAACTTGATAAATAATTAATTTAAACTTAAAAAATAAATAATTTAAATAAAAGAAAAAAGAATGATAAAAGAAATTCATTATTATCTTTCATGCAAATTTATATTTATATACGTCATAAAAATTTCCTTAGTTTTTTTATATAAAAAACTATGCCCATGTTGTGCATGTAAAAATGTCATGCATTCTCTTTGAAGAAAATAAGTGAAAGAAAAACTTTCAGATTTTGCACGAGTCTTATATTTTATATCAATATATATATATATATATATATATTATTGTACTCTTGAGCAAGAATATTATTAATAGATTGTTTACGTAAATGCATATTTTTGTAAAAAAAAGATAAAACAATAGAATTTGCACAGCTGAAAAGAATATAAAATTTGGAAAAATACTGAGAAAAAAACAAATACTATTTAAAAATACTATTTCATTTAATTAATAACTATTTAATAATTATTAACTAATTATTAACTAAACATTCATTTAATAACTTAACTTAAACAATAAAGAATAAAATTAACAAAATGCAATGGCATCAAAAAGTATCCATCTTTTAAAACAAATAATTTTTTTAAAATTGGATTTAATAATTTAAATTGTTTTGAGAAGTTAACTTGAGATTAGATTAGATTGAAACTTAATTTATGAAATGTAACAAATTTTTGAAAAAATTGCAAATTTGTCAAAATTATCAGAAAAATATAGCAAAGATGCATTTTTAGGACTTTTTAAATTTGTAATGAAATTTTATTTTGAAAATTTATGTCAATTATGTGTATGCTAAAAATTTTATTAAAATCGATTAAGAAATAAGTAACAGTCATTAAAAAAATTATAAAACTTTATTTTAAAAATTATATTATAACTTGTGATTTTCATTATCTTTAACACTACAGCTCATAGCAATGTTAATTGATTTCGATAAAATTTTTCGCATATATATAACTGACATAAATATATATATATTTTTTCCTTAAAGACACAGAAAAAAAAATTGAAAGAATGGTATTTACTATTTTTTTTTTTTTGCGATTTCAATAAATAATAATTTTTTGAACATTCTTTTTTTTACATTTTTTTAAATGCAAAAAATTAAATCTAATTTTTCAAAGAAATTCAAGTTAAATCTATTAAATTTAATTTAAAAAAAACATTTTATTTTAAAAGATGTACCAATAATAAAATTTTTGGAGTTACTATTTAATGAAATGAAAATTCTATTTTTCATAATACATAATTACATTGTACGCTAGTATGAATTAATAATTATTTATAAATAATTATTTTTGATTCAAGGAAAACAATTTAATTACAGATATTTTTATCTGTAATTCAAAATAAATAGCTGTAGTAATTGTTTTGTATTGTTATGTAAAGATGATTTAACGATAGTTTTAAGTCTTTATAAGTTTTCAATGGCAGTATTCTTCAATTCAAAATCTTTCATTCATTGTATGATATGTTGCCGTAACTTTTTGTAATGTTGACACGAATTGCTTGGTCAAAATATTTTCTGTTCAGAATCGCTTCAGGCAATAACATCCTGTCTGGCGCTTTAGAAAAGAGAAATATCGTTCTCCTCTTTTTACGGGTGCGAATCTTTCAACTGTGTTCTAAAATATGATATATTTTCAAAAAAAAAAAAAACAGTTTTTATTGTTCTGAATAATTATAACAGATTACATAATTTAATATTCATTAGATGGAAAATAAGATATGAAAAATAAATTTTTATTTATTAAAACAACTAAATATGATAATTATTTAATTATAATATTTTCATATATGTATTTATAATTTATAGTTTATAATTTAAACAATAATTATAAATCTCATCCATTTTAATGATTTCATATGTTATGAAGATTATCATACTAAATATTTTTTCTTCATTCTTTTTCTATATATTATCATTGCTGAGCTTTAATTTCCAAAATATTCGCAAAAAAATTTTCTTCTTCTTCACTCAAATATGTGACGGATTTTTTTGAACTTGTCTTATGAAAACATTTATTAAGATATGAATTTTAGCATAAACGATCATCTAACAATGATTATATTCTATATAACCTAACTTAAACAATAAAGAAAAAAATTAATAAGTTTTATCTTAGATTAGATTAGATTGGATTAGCTTTCGTTTATATATAAGACCAGAAAGAAAACAAAAATGAAAAATGAAATGAGAAAGAAAGAATATGTTTATAAACTATATATATATAGACTATCTTAACAATAATTACATTGTACGCTTGTATAATGTAATTAATTTAAATAATAAAGAAAAAAATTATTGAATTATAGCTTAGACTACATTAGATTAATTTTCATTTATAAAACAAGCATAGGAAAAAAATAAGGATGAAAAAGAAGGAAGATAAAGAAGTGTGAAGCAAGATCAACATATATAGAAGATAAAGAAAAAACTTACAGGATAAGAGATAAAGGAAGAGAAACGAAGAATCAGTAATATCAAAAGATCTGTGATGAGTTTATCGATAGAAGAGAAGTTTTAATTTAAAGGGAATAAGTTTTTAAATTTATTATATATGAATACTAATATTATTTTTACATAGACAACTTGCAGAGATATAAGATATTTATTCTTTCAAAATAAAAGTTAATGTAACTTATTTATTGACAATGTATAATTATAAATATTGATTTTATAAAAATTATAATTGTAGAAAGTTGAAAATTCTTCTTTTTTATTTTTTATTTTTAGTTCGAGATGTTTAACAAATTCAAATATATAAGAATTTTCTGTCATGACTACATGGGATGAGTATTGGTCAAATGTGGTTATGTAGTTTATAGATAAGCTGGAATCATAGTGTTGAATCGAATAATCTCTTTATAGCTAACAGTAGAAGCTCAAGAATTAACAAATATGTGACGGATTAATTCACATAAACATCAAAAATCACTAAGAAAAATGTGAATGAATCAGTACTATCGGATTATTGAATTAGCAATGTTACAATAAAATTACAAAAATTGAAGATTATTCACTCTAATTATACAATTTTTATATTTTTTTTATATATATCAAAAGATAAATAATATTATAAGAATATAAAACAACATAAGAATCTAAATAAAAAAATGTTATTTGAATAAAATTTAATCATTTTTCAGTCATAATATTTAATAATTCCAAAAAGTTTTTTTCAAAAATAAAAATTCTAATGTGTCTTATTTATTTTTCACAATATTGGAAGTGATGCTACAATGAGTTCAACGAATTATATATTATAATATTAAAATGATATTAAATTTAGAAATGTGGAATTAATCAATAGAAATATTATTATGGAAAATTATTTTATTTTATTTAAAATTATATATTTAAAATGGTAATAGTTTTCCGCATATTTTATTTATTTTATTATTTTAATTATGATATCGATACTAAAAATCAATACAAATTTATGAAATTTAACATAACTTTATTTTTTTAAATGTTTTCTATTCTTTGACAATTATAAGAAACTATAAACTATATTATGCGAATGCAAAAATTATCTTTTCATAATTTATTTTATTTTACAATTATTTATAATATTTATGGATTTGCAATATTTATAATTATATTGAATGAAGCATATCTATGTTCTGGAACAATTTTTGTTAAATCAATGGCTGTCTTCTTATCTTCTGCAGTTTATGTTGCGGTTTTATTGTATATTTCACATTTTGATCGTTTATAACGACTATATATATATATATATATTTATATTTAAAACAAATTAAAGTTATTTAAGTGTTGTTCCAGAAACTAGATATTATCTAAAAATGATATAATTCAATTAAATTAATATTAAATACTAAATAATGAAGTAGTATTTAATTGATTTATTAATTGAAAATTTGAATAATAATATTTTCTTATGTAAATAATTTTTAAAGAATGTTATTTAACATTGGCTTTTAAAACATATACTACATGAGTGTATATACATATAATAATTCTATCAAATAAACAAATGGAGGCGCAATGATCAGATCATCTAGGATTAGGATTATCTAATGAGTTTTCTTTCTTTTGTCTTTTGTTTTCTTATATTTGTTGTTGATTCATACATTACATGATGTAATGAAGAATTCAAATCTGAAGAATTTATATTTGTTTTGTTTTTCTTTTTTTTTTTTTTGGTTGCAGATTATAATCGATGGGCTTATTATATATATTTCGTATATTCTATTATCTATTCCATTTTATTTGTATTCCAATTTCTATTCCATTTTTATGTGATTTCATTACACAACATTATATAACATTGTCAATTATCAAGTATTAATATATAGAATAACATTATTTAATTATTTTTAAAATTTATTTTGCCAAATACGATTTCAAAGATTCTTTAAAATAATAAAATTTGATTTTTTTGCATATTTTTTTTTAATAAATTTTTAAAATTATTTTTGATTTATTTATATATGCACACATAAAAAATAATCTTTCAAATTTATACAAATAAAATAGAAAAATAAAAAAATTGCATTTTTAAACTTTGTTTTTTATTTATTGATAATTCAAAAGCGATGAGAATATTCCTGATAACAGAAAATTTTCCTTCATGAATAGATATAGTAGATAAGTTTTTGAAATTAATTTATATTTACAAATATAATTTATTTCATATAAATCGTGAAAAAGAAAGCTACGATTCAAAGATCTTGCAAAAATATCAATTAATTAATTAAACACAAATTAAATATAAATCGATTAAATAAAGATCAAACTTCAAGGAAAAAAGACCACATTTAACTCAATTTAAAGAATATTAAATCAATTAATATATCATTAATAAAATTATTATAAGCAATATTTTTTCATAAATAAACATATGCATTTTTTTATATAATTATTTTTAAGATTATTTTAAAATTGGAGTAATCTTTAAATCGCTATAAATTCGAAGTTATTAATTTGAAGATTTTTAGTTGACTAATGAAAAATCACGAAAGGCATGAACTTTTGCTCTTTAAGAGTTTCTCATTTATCCTAATACGACTTTCAGTTTTGAGATAGTGTAAAGAAAAAAGGGTAATTTTTAATCATTTACCACTCTCCATCTTCATCACTTCAATATTTTTCTTATATTTCATCACTGATCAATTTCAAACCAGATAAATGACGAGAAGATGGAAAATTCTGGAAGAATATGCATATTTCCGAGAAAAAATGTAGGTCACAAAGCAGATTCATTCTTAATTTCTGCACTGTCGTTGGCAACCAATTGAAATATCGAGATATAACAAAGCAATAACTCCAATGATATGATTTTTTTTATTTTATGAGAAACTTTTAATAATAACCTTTTTAATTCCCTTTTTATGTATTTTTTATGTGAAAAGTCGAAACTTTAATTGTGAATTTTCGCGAGATTATAATCTATTTTTTGTGATTTTTAAAGTAAATAAAAATAATAATATAAATACAAAATATTTTATGTAAATATTATTTTAAATAATTACCTGATACTGCATTAATAATTTATATGTGTAATTCGTTTAAAAAAGATTACTGTTGATTGATAAACTGTCGTCCATTGTTAAGTTTGAAAATCATTGTATTCAACATTGTTTGAATTTAAGTTTACTTATGAAGAAATATTTATTGGCAATTAGAATTATTTTCATCAATTTTTTAAATGCATTTTTTTTATTTTTGATTTTTCTTTTATTTTGATCTGAAAAATGAATTATGTCTTAAATTTTCGAACACTCATAACTGTTTTATATATAGAATATTAAAATTTATATTTATAAGATATTTTGGAAGGTCGATTATAAAGATCAAAACAAACACAAAAAATGATAGACAAAATTATCAATTAAGATCTATTTATTATTTATTTAAGTTATAAGCATTTGAAGTTTATATCAGATGAAGCAAAGCGAAAGTAGAGTGAAATAAAAATCATCATCATAAAGATATAGATGTATACATATATATCTTGTACATAAATTCACTCTATCTCTATCTTGTTGCATCTTAGTGCAAGCTTGAATTGTTTATAATTTAATATTTTTTTATATCAAATTTTGTGAGTATTTTAGTCTAAAATTGACTTACGAATATATTACATATCTAGTAAAATATTAACAAAGTATTAAATATCAAATGTATAATGAACAAATAAAATGTTATTGTATAATATATAAACATAAACATAATATAATAAAAATCTATATAAATCTATATTATTTACCTTAGAATTAAATTCAATAATTTAAAGCAAAATTTATATAATTAATTAAACAATAAAAAAAGAATATGGATAAGTCAATAAAAATTAATTAATACAAAATTAATATAAATTTCTTCATATAAATATGATTAAAATAAACGAATTTTTTTCTATTTTCTTACGCTTTTAAATATTTATTTATATTTTTAAAATACTCTATTTCAGAAAAATATTAACAGAATAAAGGATATTTATTTACAAATATGACTTTCAATTAAAAAAAGATCGCAGTTAACTTATATATATAGGGAAATTTTAAAGGATTTAAAAAACTTTCAAAAAAGTAATCAAAATTAATATAGATTAAATTATGAATTTTATTAATTAATATATTATATTAATATATTTTATTGCATAATTATATACTATTGCGTTATTTTATTTACCTTATTTTATTTAAAAATTTATTAAATATTAATAATAATTAATAGGAGAAATTACAATTTGCATATAATTGATCCAATAACGTGTCTTTTTATTTAAAAGTTTTCTTACAAAATTATTTGAAATAAAAAGATATATTATGTAATAATATTAAGAATTTTTGAACACATAGAGATTATATAAAAGTTAATTTTTTTTAATAATTATAAATATATAAATTATATGGAATAATATAATTTTTATTTTTTATTTGTTTTTTTTTATTTTCTATAAAAAAAAGTATTAAATTATTTATGAAAAATTTAGTACTGATATATTAAATATTTATTGTAAATAATTTGAATTCTATTAAATTTATTATATGGAGTACAAAGAATATACGATACTCTAGATATTTTACTACTTATGCTCTCCTTGTCTTCCAGTTACAATCTTCGAACTTCAAATTACAATCTTCTGAATTAATTATTTTTTAACATAAATATTGAATGAATTATAAAGAAGTATTAAAGAATTTTCATATATCAAAAATAAGTAAATAAATAATTTATTCAAAAAAATAAAAATAAAGATTTGTGTAATTCTACGACTATGTGTCAATTAAAAAATAATTCTTCATTTTCTTAAAAAAACATATTAAACATATTCTCATTTCTTTATATATTATAAATATTTTAATATCTTTTGCATAAAAAATACAATTGCATTGATTAATGACATTAAAAATGAATAAATTATATAATTCCATTTAAAAAATTAAAATTGATTATATGATTTCTATCATTTATAAAAAACTTTTAATATAAAGTTAAATTTCTGTAAGAAATTTTTTTTTGTAACAAGATATTTTATTATGTATTACTTTGTATTTAGATAAAACAGACACTGTATACATTTTTAAATATTTTTAAAAATTCTTATATATATATATATATATATATATATCAAAAGTAAATGAAAATGAATGTTACTACATATTTAAGAATAATTTAATTGTTATTTTGAAAATATCAACGTATAATAAATTACAAATTGCATACATTTTCATTTTCGATTGCATAACGTCAGGTTTTCTTGTCATAATATTGGATTTGCTGATGACATCAGATTCGTTTAGTTGTACACAGTTAAATACAAAACTGTTCGTTGATTGAAAACAATATCTATTTAGATTTATTTTTATTTATATTATTTTTATACTGTATGCTTCTAATATATAGAATATTTAAATATTCTATATATTAGAAAATATTAGCAAATAGAATATTTCATTTTCTTAAAAATATACAAGCTAAATCGTGAAAAATTTCGAATAACTTTTTACTTCGAATTACTTATATTTATAAAAAAAATATTTTATACATCATCATTTATACAAATAAATCATTTATACATCATAAATATTATTTTCCAATTTTATTATATAAAATATTTAATTTTAATCACTAAAAATATATATTTAGTGATTTAAGCTTGAAATCAATTCATTAAATAAAAGAGGAATAAATTATCTATAATATATCTATAAATTATATATAATTATAAGAGGAATTAATGGGAATCGGTTTGATTTTATCCGCGTTAATTACGGAGATATCGATATTTTTGACTATACAATTTATGAATTGCAAAATTTCGCAATATTTGTTTTTAACAATATTCAGCATATTTTAATCAGCTTTGTATTCATGCTATGGATAAATAATAAAATAATAAATTACATAATAGAATTTATGATGAAAAATAAAATATCAATACTGTTCGCATTATTATTATCGAATGTTTCTCTTGAAATAGTAAATATAAGAAAATGATAAAGAAAAAAAATTGTCTTCTGTAAATAATCTAATGATTAATACAATTTCTATTCTGATTTTTTTTTGCAGATCTCAATTAATAACCTTCAATTTTTAAAATAGAATAAGTTTTTTTTTTTAATTGCATGAGAAAATGCTTCAAAACAAATTCAAACATGTGCCATATAATAGTTAAAATCATATAAGATCAGAAATGAAAAAATAATTTAATTATTCATTTTTAATTAAATATTCATTTCTTAATATTATATTTATTAATTTGTCTTATTATATATTATATTATATAAGGCTTCATAATGTTTAAAATGTTATTTTTATTGTTTTTATTTATCAATATTTGTTGTTTTTATCAATATTCATCAACATTAATCTTTTATAAACTTATTCATTGTTTGTAATTGAAATAGAAATATGCATAATAATTATTAATATTATAATATTGAATATTTTATGTAATTTTAAACAAATTAATGAATATTATAAAAATAATTGAATTACTAAATTCATTTTTGATCTTGTATGATTTTAATTAAAGATTTATTTTGAAACACATTTCCATGTGATATAAAAAAATTTATTATATAGTATCTATATAAATATATTATATAGTAATCTATTTAAAAAATCAAAACTTTTTTGAAATTTCAAAAAAATTATAAAAACTTGTTACAAAAAAAAAATATTTATATGAATAAATATATTATTTAGAAAAATACAACTTTTTCATCTATATTTTTAAATCGTGTTTAAATTTTTAAGAAAAAAAAATAAAAATAAATAAATCTAACATTCTATATTTTTAAACATTTCAGTGCTATAATGATATTACTTCTAAAATAATCATTTCTGAGATTGAATAAAATAATTAATTAAATTTTCAATTAGCCATGAGATAATTTCCAATTATTTTTTTATTTCGAAAAAATAATATTTATAAATTATATGATTATTTTTCCAAAAAATCATAATGATTATCTTATATTTCGATGTAAATCTATAGAATTTTTTAATAATATGATTATCATCTTTCAATATTTTTTTAAAATTATTTCTTAAATTTAGTTAATTCTATCTTGTGATAAAAAATTTTGATCAAATGCAATAATATATTTTTAAAAAATACTATTAATTTTTTTAAAATGCTATGGAATAAATATGAAAAATATAATGCATGAAAATGTTAAATTAATGTAATATAAAATAGAAATAAAAAAATTAATTTAAAATTTAAACTTTTCTCTTAAAGAAATATAGTGAAAAAAAAATTGATAGTTGAACGTTAATAAATAAGTTATGTAAGTAATAGATTTTGGATATTTTTTTTTTCTATGTTTGTTTAAAAATTTTATTTATTTAATCTTTTTTTTTATTTAATTGATTTAAATTATTTAAAAATTTGAAATTAAATTTCAATTTTTTATTTAATTAAAAATACCATCGAGTAACGCGTTTTAATATTAATTTTCACTATTTTTTTTTTTTTTCAAAAATTCTTCTAAGAAGAATTCGCTCGCATATAATTTTCTACGTACATGATGTGCCTTGACGGTAAAATTTTAAGTCTATAAGTGAGAACCATATTTTCTATCTTTTATAATAATAACAATTTTTAATTTTTAAAATATTTAATTATCATTATCAGTTAATCTTTTATTATAACAATAGAAAATAGAACCAAACGAAAAATCTTTTTTTGAAATAAGAAATAAATTCTTTTATCAAATAAAAAATTTTTTTACTTAATTTTATTATTTCTTTTATAAATATTTTCAGAAATATCTATTCTCATAACATTAGAAATTTAATTTATAATATTTTTCTTAATATAATAACTTTATAAATATGAATTTTAGAAATATATTATGCATTCTTATAAGACTTTTATTTTTGAATCTGACAAATTATTTAATGATGATCATATTAGTTTTTAAGCTAAATCACATTAATACTTTGCCAACGATTAATTGTGACTCATATTCTATAAAATAAAACAGATAAAATATTATCAATATATATATGGTAATATATATTTTTTTTTTGAAAATATTAAAGATATTAATATCTTTATTAAACAGTTATAAACATTAAACAATATCTTATTAAATCAATAAAAATAATCATAGAAAAATTTAGAGGATGAATTTAAGAATGAAAGAGATGTCACTTCAAAAATAGATTATTTCTTAAGTAATTTTAAGAAATAACTTGAAAATTTAGAATAATTAAGTCTAATTGACTTTTATTTAGTTCAAGCAAATTATTTAAGTTATAAGCAATTTAAATTTATGTTAAATGAAATAAAATGGCGATGTGATAGTACCATTTTATTCTATCTCTTTCCCAAATATATTGTTATTTATCAAATAATTGAATTTCATTCAATTCATCAATATCAAATTTCATAATTTAGTATTTAATACAAATTTCTTAGAATAATGCAGAATATTTTTATTATAAATAACCAAAATATCAGTTCCTGTAATAGAAAAATTCTTCCTATTTCAAAATCCTATTCAAACTAAAACTTTTATTTTCAAGAATTTCTTTTACCTCTTTCATGTATAAAAACTTATAATGTGAAAACTTTTCCACGTATTTTTTTTTAATCCATATTATAAATAAAAATATATGAGTTAAAAAGTTTCCATAGTTATATCAAATTTTGCTTCTTTTGGAACACACTATATAATTTATTACGTTAAATTACGTTATCTCAAATAACACAATCTATTCATATTGATAATCTTTTGAAATTTCATATCCATAATGATGAATCATTGTTTTCGTCCGATTGAACACGTATGATAGCAGTGTCTATAACGTTGTGTCGAATGGTATAGATAGCTTGCATGTCTTGCTTGTAAATCCTGAATTGACCTTACTACACGATTCTATCATGGATGTTACTCGCCAAATTAATATTGGGCAACTAGTTGTAAATGAAGAGGAAGTAAATAATGGGCAGTAGTTGAGCTTGTGCCTTTCATCCTGAACAATGGATTAAACGCGCCGCTGGTCTAGGCTGTTGACATTTTAATGCTTGTCGAAATATTCTTAATTAGGTCACGAGGAATATAATTATCATCAAACTTTGTTATCAAAACTTTGTTATTAAAAAATGTACTTTAATTAATAAACATTGAGATATTAACTTGTTTTTGTTTTTGAAATTGAAAGTATTGAAAAATGTAAACAAATTATAAATAAAATGAATGGAAATAATGGACAAAAACTAATAGAATTTTAATATTTTTTCAAGAGAACAGTTGCATAGCGATTCATAATTTTTTTAAAACTTTTTATTCTTGTGACGAATAAAATATAATGCAATGAAAAAAAAATTGATTTTGATTCTCAAGTATCATTCTTGTTATGTTGATTATTAATATTATTGTACAAAATTATAAAAATACTCTATACATTAATAATCAGTATTCTTAGCAAAAAATTTTTGATCAAATACTATAAATTCATTAAGATTAAGAAATTCATTAAAAATTAAAATATTAAAATTATATGAACAATAAAAATAACAAATACATTTGATATAATTAGAATTGTTCTAATGCTCTTGATGCAGGAGAATTAATTCTACCATGATATGTTGAGCAAACAGTTAAATATGAATATGATTCTCTCTAATTTAGACATGTATTGGCGTTGATTACGTTTCAATATGATTAAGATGTAAAATAAAACTGTGTAAAATTAATATAAATGTGAAATATTCAATATTCAAGAGATCTTATTAAAATTTTAAGAATTTTTATAATAAAATTCAAATTCAAAAATTTCTAAAAACATAATTTTATTAATTCTCATAATCATTGATTTTAGAATTACAAAAAGATATTGAACGATAGTAGAATGAAATTGAACAAAATGATTATTAATTCTTTTGTAATAAAATAAGCCAGAATTCATTAAACAAATTTTCTAATGTAAATACAATATTTCTTTTTATAAAAAAATTATATTATTAATAAATTATAAAATTATGTATAGATATAAATTGTAGATAAATTAGGAATATACATAATTTTATAGAATATGGATGAATAATTAAGAATAATCTAATCTTTTAATTTATTTTCGACAAATAATTTTAAAATTTGAATTAGATTTGAAATTGATTAATGAAAATATAATTCGTAGAAATTGCATTCTGATTATCATCTCACATATTCATTTCAAAATATGATAAAAATTTAATGATTTAAAAAAGAAAAAAACAAAAAAAAGTTATTTGTTTTCAAAAATTCAAAAATTTGTTTTCGATTGATTTCAAAAATTAATTTTAAAAATCATTTTTTGTATACAAAATTTGAAAAATTAAATAAGATATTTATCACTTGATGAAATTTAAATCTAGCTTAATCTAGATATCAAAAAATCTTAAATCTACGATTCAAGTATTCGTGTTAAAAATTACATCTTATTTCACACGAAAAAAGTTAAATATTAGTTAAAAATAAAATTAAAAAAGTTAAAATTATAAAATATAAATAATATATAATAATAATATAAAATATATATAATAATAAATTATAATTATTAAATATTAAGGAATAATAAGAGAAAAAATAAAGAAACCAACATTTTTTCATTATTAAAAAATAATCTTACAATTTTTCATTCCATTCAAAAAAATAATATAAAAATTTTTTAGGTTTAAGGCAAGAGTCGTCATTTGCAATACTACAGTATCTAACTAATCCCAAGACGACATATCTTCATTTTTCATCCCACGGATAGTTTTTCAACAAAACATTTTCTTAGTTACTCCCTTAGCTCTATAACAGCGGCTAGGAATAGGAGTAGATATCCAGTTTATGTTTCTTACTGTATGTTTCTTAATATATGTATGTTTCATGGAATTCGAGACGTGATAATTCAGTATCTTATTCAGTAGAATAATTTCTCCGCAAAGTGGTAAACCGGTGTCATTAATTTCACCAGTGCTTGTATTATGTTACAAAAATTATCTGTCAAATTAATTTTAAATTATTTTCATTAAAGAAGAATCTTTCTTTAATGAAATTCAAAAAAATTTTTTTATTTTTAATAATTCTTAATGAATTCTACTAAATTATATATATATTATATTTATACAATAAATTATAAAATAAACTTAACTATAAATTAAAAAATAAACTTGTTTTTTTCTTTTCTTTTTTTTTCATTTTTATAAAAAGAAAACTTTATATAGAATTATAAATATTAATAATATATTATAATATATTAGTTAGATAATAATTTAATTTTTTTTCAATAATAAGAATTATAATTTACAATTATAATTTATAATTTTCATTTTGATTTATTTTTACATATCATCAACCAATCGCATGATTTCAAGAATATTCGAAGAGATGTGAAATATTATTTTGTATATATTCTTTAAATTCTATATATATTTTGCTATTATTTTTATTAATTGCTATTATTTATTATTAATTTATTATTGAATTTTAGATAAAATAACTTTTATTAAACATTAACATTACAAAATTCTAATTTTAATTCATGTTTATATAATTTTTATGACAAATCATTTATTAAACATTAAATCTTATACATTGTATTTGAAAAACATGATATGTCTTTGATAGAAAAATTAATCTAAAATAACTAAAACAATGCTAAAATCATCATTAGAAATAATTGGATCTATCACAAACTAAATGATTATTGATTTTTTAAATTTACTTTTGAACCAAATTCTCTAAAATATATTTTTAAAAAAGAAAAATAATTTCACGTCTATTATGATATAAAAACTATAATTCTTTGCAAAATATTAGATTTATATAATACCTTATAATATCTTGGAATATTGAAAAGAAAAGATATGATAATTTTTATTGTTATAAAAGAAATGAATCTTTTTATTACTTGGAATATGCAAATTCTGATTTCAAAAATAACCATTTTTTCTCTATATACATGTTATAAACTTGCCAACAAGATTCACCAGATGTTCTCTTCTCGAAATATTCGGGTCACGAAATGGTTATTTTTCAAATCATAGTGCTCGCTGCTTTACATATTAATAGTGGTTTCAAAAAGTACACACTTTTTAAAACAAAATAACTTTTTTAAAACTGATAATAATTTGAGTTGTTTTAAGAACTAATGAAGATTAGGATTAGTTTACTGCATGAAAAAATATGTGTAAAAAAGATTTTAAAAAAAATTTTACTATTGATTGCGAAGAATTGAAATTAAAAGAAAATAATGAAAATTGTATTTTCTTTTATCTTTTATTAATTTTTTATTAATTTTTTATTAATTTTTTATGATTTAAAATAAATATACATGTTTTTTTCACCTTAAGAAATTGTAAAAATGTTTCAATATTCATTACAATATTCATCTGAACATCTGAATATTCATCAAATTGATTCACAATAATCACATATTTTCTTAAAAATGAATTTATGTTATTGGGGAAAATATGACGACATATTTTGAAAAAGATTAGAGATTTATATCCTAATTTGTCGAATTAGATAATATTAATTCAATCAAATACATTTCATGAATTACATTTACATGAATTATGATAAATGAATTAATAAATGCATCTCAATGATTTCTGTATGTACTAAAAATTTGTTTTATGTAAAAATTTGCAAAAAGATTTACAATTTATATATATGTAATATACATACATAATATATATACAAAATATTGTATTGTAAATATGTATAATATATATACAAATATTGTATTTGAGAAATTATATATAAATTCTATTTTTATAAATCATTTTTTTTAATTCTATTGTCGAAATTTTAGATTTTTATAAATAAAGAAACCAATAAATGTATAATAAAGATCAGGAACGAAATCAATTAAAAAAAAATATATTAAATACGATATATTAAATACGATTAAATAACGATTTGGCAATAAATTTGGACTGTATTTCAATTTTATAAATACACAATTTTTTCAATTGAATGTCTTTTTTTCTATTTTTATTAATAAATATAATATAAATTTTTCAGAGAAACTTGAATTTTCAGCTCAGATATATTTGTTATTTTATTTGAAATAAAATATATCACATTGAATTTATTCAATATATATATACATTCGTATAAATTTACATATTTATATAATATAATATGTAAATAAAATTTATATAAAATAAAATACTTTAATTAAGTCTGCGTAAAGAAAATACTCTAACTCTTTTCCTATTGGAAAACATAGAATACTACTTATAATAACACTGTATCAATCAGTAATATTATGATGCTGTGGCACTATAATGAAAGGAAAGAAGGAAAGAGAAAATAGAAAGAAGAAAAACAAAAGAAAAGGAAAACAAAATACGTTACCTGAATCTATTGTTAAACTCATTCCTTCTTAATGAGAATGCGAATATTTCATGGAATACATAGAATCTAAGAAAGAATAATAGAAGATATATAAAATGATCCATAATTCATGATAAAAATGGAATCAGGAAGATTCTATAACTCAAAATAGAACGAAAATCAAGAATAATGAAATTCTACGATGAAAAAATTCGTTTTTGAGTAAATCAAATTTAAAAATTTTTCAATTAATAATTTTTTATAGTATACAAATAAATTGTTGGTAGAAAATTCTAAATAATGAAAATAAAAAATAAAAAAAAGAATTTTTCATTTGAAAACTTTTAAAACTTTTATTTAGATAATTTACTATGTAAGTAAAATAAATATAAATAAATCAATATATTTATTAAACTTAATTCAAGATTTATGCACAACAAAATATTTTATAATTGTAATAATAACTTAGCTTTAATTTCTATCACTTTTAATTACCACTAACGCTACTTGATCAAAAACTTTCAAAATAACATAATGTAAGCATAATTTAGATTCGTATTTAGATTCATTTTGAGATAATTATCAGTGCAAGATCAACTTAAATTGATTTATTTATTTGTTTTATATAAATGAGATGTGAAATCCTTCCTTGCTTCGCTTTTAAAATATTAACGCTCTATTCCGATGTTCGAACTATTCCGGATTTACTCTAGAATATTCCAGTAAGAAATGTATTATTTATGTAGATAATAGAACATTCACACCACAGAAAATTCATACACAGGATATTCTATAGCTGCAAAATGATGACAGAACTATACAAAGAAATGATTTAATGTGAAAAAATAAATCGAAAATATAGAATAAAATTTTTTTTAAAATTTGATAATTTCTCTTTGAGTAAAACAAATTTGAAAATTTTCAAGCACAATTAAAATTATATTTTAATATTTATTGTTGAGTTTATATATGTAAAGATGCGAACATTTCTTGCATATTTATATGTGAATTGGGTATCATTAGACGCGATCTTCGATTCTGTTTTGTCTGTTTCCTTTCGGAACGGCTGTGCGACATTGAGCTCAGGACAGTAGAACAAAGGCATCGGTACAATTCCTATATAACATAATTTATATATATGTATAACATAGTTTATTCCTATTTCTTTTATAAATATATTCTTTCTTGCTGTTACTTTTGATTAAGTTATTTCACAATCTTTTCCCTAATATTTTTAATATTTAATTTTTTAATATTATAATTTATTAAAAATATTAATAATATTAATAATATTTATGAAAATGTTACATAATATTACATGTTACATAATATAATTCTTATATTACATTATATTATTATGTAATATTATATATTATTTAATATTTTAGTATTTTTTAATTAGATATAAATGAATTAATTATTTTTTAATTAAATATAAATGATAACATCTTAAATTTGATGAATTGCATAGATGAATTATCGACAAATGTTTATTTTATGTATGGAAATAAAGCATAGAAACAAGCATTTGATTTATTTTTTCATGTAGAATTATATAGCATTTTATTGTATTATCAATTAGAACACATTGTATATGTATGTAAAATCTGATATATAATGAATATTTTGATATATACATATACATTTTTAAATATGTTATTTTCGAGAAAAATGTAGGAATATATAATGAAAAACATTTTGTATACATATATCTATTATTTATATGTATCTTATAATGAAAATAAAATATATATTATAATAATATGCGATATGACAATGAAAACATGTATATATATTATTAAATTCATTTAAAAATGGAGAATAGAAGAAAATGAAGAAATTAGTAAATCAGAAAGAATAAAAGAGAGAAAGCTATTATTATATTGTGTAAAATAATATAATAAAATGATTTCAATACTATAATAATGAAAGATTATCGTGCAAAATATAAATTTTGCATAAGCTAAAACATATAAATACTTATTCAGAACAAAGAATTCAAAACATTTGAAAGATTCAATGATTTAATACACAACAAAAAATAATTCTATAAATATTTAAAATTCATGTGATTTTTCAGTTTAAATATTGATACAAATAAATTTTTTGGATAATTATACATTATAGAAAAAATAATTTTGATCACTTTAATTTTAACGTATATATATATTATCAAAAACATCATCCTGAGTAATTTTCTTATAAGTTAATCATTAGATTTTTATAGAGATATTTGTATAAAAAAATTCTATTACATAGAATTTTAATCTAATTTCATATACATTTATAAAAATATGTGCGTATTCATTGTTTCTATAAATATCATATCATCCAAAACGTATTAAACCGTGAATTGAAAAAATTATTTCCTCATAAATTTCGAAATATCTCAACATCAATATACATACTATATATATAATTAATTATATAATATATCATAATAATAATATCAAATAATTATATATATAATTAATTAAGTATTCTATAGATCAAAATGCAAAAATAAAATATAATAGAATAATAAACAATTCTTGGATAACACAAATGTTTGAATGAATTATAATAATCAAAATTACAATGATAGATATTAAATATGATGCTGATATCATTATAATTTTGATTGTTGTAAATCTGGTTGAGCTATTTTATATTTTTATTTTCGCATTCCAGTGATCCGAAAGAATAACGTTACAGGAAACTTATTCTATTTCCGTCTTCGTTTTCCACTTCACTTAATGCAAATTTCAATTGCATATAATTTAATAAATAAGTTTCTGATATTTTTGTATAGCGATTTTTGTTTTATTTTTACTTCGATTCTCCAAAAAATGTTCCACGAATATATTAACATTTTATTAGATGTATACATATATATCTAACAAAATGTATACATATTTCACGTTTATCAATTTACATCTGCTATTCTGGAATCAATTAATACATAAATTCAAAATTATATCTTAAATTTGATGATTTGTATTTTTATTCAGAATAATAAACATAATTAACATGTAATAATTTATACATAATATTCAGTATATGATAACTATTAATTAACTCTGTTATCATGAGCAACATATATATATGTTATGCATTAATTGCTTTTTAGCCCAGATTTTACATACAAAAATTTATTTTATGTGAATGTCGAACCATACAAAAATATGAATGATAAATATTTGATGAAGAAACATTTCAGATTGTTTGATATAAAGATTAATAATTAGTATTAATAAATTTTCTATAGATGGATGTATTGAAATTCATATAAATCAAAAATCAATTTTAATTTTTTAAATGGAATTATATGAATAACTTTTATTGTACAACTCGTTATTTCCTACAAAAAAATATTAATGTACTATTTATATTGAAAAATCTTCAATTTAAAGTTATTGTGCATTGACTACTACAATAAAAATTAAATAATTTCACTTGAAAACTTAAAATTTTTATATGATCTTTATATTAATCTAGAAAAATTATTAATATTGTATAATATTAACATTATGTTTATATCCAAAATGTTTGAAATATTTTTTCAGTCATTCATTTAAAAATTTTTTCGAGATATTTGATGATTCGAGATAAATCGAATCACTGTATATAATGCATATTGTATTTCAATTTAGAATAAATTTTTCATTAAAGATTTATTATATATTATATAGATATAAATTTATATATATATATATATATATATATATATATATATATATTATATACACAACTACAAATTCATCAGTAGCATTGTAATATTACAATTTTTTTGGTTATTTTAAATTTTTTTTTTTCGATTGACGAAAATTATACATAATAAGATAATATATAATAAGATAACAAATGATAAAATTTATCTTAAATATATCTTATAATAAGATAACAAATGATAAAATTTATCTTAAATATTAATAATGAAAAATTTTAATTCGTCAAATTAAAATATGTTATAGTATATAATACATATACATAGTATAATGAGTAATAATATTACATCTACTTATCTGACTATATACATCTAACCATTGTAATTTATCGTAATGTACATATCTTAAAAAGAAGTCAAAAAATAAAAGAAGAATGTGCAATTTACGTATTGACTGACTGAAAAACATTTCTCAAAATATAAATATGTCATGTATGTTTATAAGCAGCGTAGGGTGAATTTTCCTTCTACACCTGTTCAATATCACAGATTGCGCCAATATAATGCAACCAATAATTATTATCTTCGACCAGTTATTATCTTTGACTTTAGTGCAAAAATTACTTCTCAGATTATTTCTCTTCAAAATATTATATTGTATTCAAAGTATGATTTATTAAATTCTTTATGCATAAAATAATTTTATTAACAGGTAATGTTTGCAATCATTCAATTGTTTTCGAAATAATATAATAATATTCTGTTACTCCATACATGTATCATTCTATTTTATTCTTTCATTTCTCTTCATTCGATTCACAAAGTACTGCCTTTTGAAATTATGTTGGAAAAAGCGACACCAGAGAAAATTATTGATATTATTCGGTGTGGCTATATGTTTTTGTTGGCCATATTCTCTCAGCAGTAATAGTAGAAATCAAATTTTTGGTTTCAAAGTTTTACAAATTAATATCATGATTCAAATATTCTTTGCAATATAGATCAAAAATAGAATATTATATGTTGTTGTAAAAATCCAAATAGAAAATGTTAGATTAGATTAGATTATAGCAAATCCTAAGATATAAATCCGAAATATTGTAAATTTCTATTACAATTATAATGAGAAAGTTGCTTATGATCGATTGTACATCTTCACTGTATTACATGTAGATGATAAATATATTTTTAATATTAAATTAATGAAAATCCGTAGTTATATAAATACATTATTGTTTTAATGAAAATAATAAAGGATCAACATTCTTTTTAAAAGTATTTTATCTAAATTGTAATTATTTAACTATATATATAAGAGACTCGTATGATATTTATTAAATATTTATTTATAAAGTATTATTAGATAAAAAAATTAAAAAAGCATGGTTATTTTTTAATAGTGAAAAAGACTTGGTTCTAATTTTATGAATTATAGGAACTAATTATTGCAACTAATAAATCAAAAAATAATATTAACCAAATAAATTATTGAATTGAATGTTATTAAAAAAGCAAACCAAAGAAATACATATATTTTTAGAAAGATTAATGAAATAATTTATTAATAATTTTTAGAATGATTAATAAATGTGTAATTAGAAATTGTAATAAAATAATATTAATTGTTCTAGAATATAATATATTTACATTTTCCAAATATTTGTTTTAACATCACAAAGTAATATTTATTATCCAAATCCTCTTTAATTGAATTTTTAATTATTTAAAACTTTATTATCCAATTTATATTTGGCATATGCAAAATTGTAAATAAATATATTAACATGATTTATGTATGATACAATATATTGTAGAAATCAGTTAGAATTTAATCTAGAATTGTGACATATTACAACAATGTCAATAAAAATAAAACATTTTTTATTAAATTAAACTGATATTATAAAATAATTTCAATATAATAAAAATTAATTGATTCTTTAATTGATCATTATTGAAATAAATAACATCTTTGGATGGAGCAAATTGATTTATCGATCTCAATTCTTTTTTATTATGTATTCAAGGAATGAATATAGGTAATTATAAAAATTATAATCATTATAAAAATTATCTTAAACGATTAATCAAATACTAAAGTAATAAATTATAATTAATATAATATATGCTGCGATAATCATTTATTGATCATCATCATGGGTAGTATGTTATTTCTTTTACCATTAAACATAATTTATTCTAATTCTCCTCTAACGAGTTTCTACAGGAGGAGAATGTGTGAGATCACATTATCCTTATTGTTATTGCTAGATTAGACAGAGGTTACGTGACCAAGCTTCCTCCAAAGCCAAACATCGCATCGTGTCATATGTACAATAGAATTTCCATTATCCAAAATAATAGGGAGATATTGTTCAAATAAAAGATTTTTGGATAATAGAACGCAGATTTTTCTTAAATAAATTATTCTATATTTTGAGGAAAATAAAACGATTATTTATAACAAAATTATGTAAAAAAGATTTTTATTGTAAAAATTAGGGATAATATATATATTTACTGTTAAATTGCATAAATTTTTAAATATAATATACATATGGTTGAATTATTTGTAAGTAATTTTCAGTTTTATTTTCCTGTGATTAATGCCAATAATTATAAATTTCCAATATTATAAATATAATCGAACTCTATGAAACAATTTCATCTTATAAAAAATTATAATTTCTTTTTATAATTAAATGCTTCAATTTCATATATTTGAATTTATATAAATGTAATTTTTTATAATTTTTTATAACATAAAAAATCGAAAAATTTTTGTATACTTATTTTTGTATAATTTTTTTATAAATGTAATTTATATTATACAAAAAAATGTAATTTTTGTATACGAAAATGTCTTACGAAAATATTAATAACATTTTATGTAAATATGTAATATGTATATGTAATATATATAAATATATATTTAATTTAACTTACCTTTACTCTTGGAATGAACAATTATATAAATAATTAATAAATTGTACAATTATAATATAAATGGAAAACATTATATTTTAAACATATTTTTATATAATATAATATATTCAGTATATAACTCTTTTGTTACATATTGCTATCTATATATTGTAATGCATATTTAATTTTCTTTAGAATGAATGTATAATATTTTATTTATTTTCAATTTTCAAATTTAAAATATTATATATACAACGATGAATTACCACTGAATTGGTATTAATTCTGCAACATTTTGTTTTTGATTATTTTAAAACTTTTTTCTCGATTAATAAAAATTATAATAGAAAAATTATACATACTTATAAAGTGCTTATTTTATTATTTTATATAGATGCTTGCGACAACAACATTTTAAATATCAGTAGCAAGATTAATTCCATTAAATTTAAACATATTATATAATGCAATGAACAACAATCTTGCATATCTAATCATTCACTGCAATTTATCTTAAAAGGGAAGTCAAAAAATAAAAGAAGAATCTGCGTATCGCTTACTGAAAAACATATTTCTCTGACTGACTGAAAAACATATTTCTCAAACGTATATATGTTCATAAGTATTGCGTGATATTTTCCCTCTGCACCTGTTCAATACCATAGATCGCGCCAATGTATAATGCAACCAATAATTATTATCTTCGACTCAGATATTATCTCTGATTTCAGTGCAAAAATTATTTCCCAGATTATTTCACTTCAAAGTATTATACTATATTCAATGTATGATTTATTAAATTCTTAGTGCATACAGAATTTTATTAACAGACAATGTCTGCAATCATTCAATTGTTTTCGAAGTAATGTAATAGTATTCTGCCATCCAACGATCTACACGTATCATTCTATTTTATTCTTTCATTCCTCTTCGTTCGATTCATAAAGCACACTGTCTTTTGAAATTATGTTGGAAAAAGCGACACCAAAGAAAGTTATAGATATTATTCGGTTCAGTGTGGCTATATGTTTCTGTTGGCCATATCCTCTCAATAGTAGCAGAAATCAAATTTTTAGTTTCAAAGTTTTACAAATCAGTACCGTGATTAGCGCGTTTATGATACTTCTTCCTTTATTGTATTCAATTTATTTGCACAATGACGATGTCATACATATCTCTAAATGCATCTGTATATCAATAGGTGTTACTCAACTTATTGTCCAAACTCTTATATGCTTCATCAAACACAATTCATTACAAGTAAGTTATTTAGTTTTTTTTAGATATTTAACATTATTGTTAGTATTATTGTACAGTTATTATTGTTAATATTATTATTAATATTATGTATAATAATAATAATATTGTAATACTGATAATTGTAATAATAATAATAATAATATTGTAATATTGATATCAATATTTAATATTAATGTATATATGATGAACAAGAAAAGATTAAATATGTTTGGATAAAATAACATTTTATTTGTTTTTAACAAATATATATTGAATTATATTTGTATATAGAATCATCTGTTTTCGTTCGAATTTTATTTAATTATGAAAAAAAAATTTATATTAGATTGTATTAGATTTTTTCTATTAATTTTTTTTTTATCTTCTATATTTTTTTTCCCATATCTTTTTTTCATTTATTTGTATGCTTCTTTTACCATGTTCTTTCAAATAATAAATAATAAATGATTTTTATTTTAAAATTTCGCAATATTCTTTAAATTGATAATTGATCATTTATTATTATATAGTTTAGACAAATTTTTATATTTCTATAAAATTTTTCACAACAAGAATATTATTTTTCCAATAAAATAAATCATTTTTTAAAAATAAAATTTTAATTCTAAAAATTGAAAATTAAAAAGATGATGCTAAAATATTTCTTAACAAAACTTTTTAACAATTTTTATAATTGAAAAAAGCTGTTAAAAAAATTTCCAATTTAAAATATTCGATTTTTTATTCATTTAATTTTATTTAAAAATACGAATTATTATATTTTCATTATATTTATCATAATATTAATAAACTTTATAATTCATTTTATTGCATTTCTTGCTTATAAATATTGTGATTATAATTCTTTGTGCAATATTCATATTTTTAATAATCATATTAATCAAGATTTTTGGCATAATATTATTAAATTTCACGTATATTTTGAACAAAAGGACACATTTTCTACATACCTGAATCTATTATATGAATTTATTGCATAAAAATTTTTAATCTAGTCATAAAATTCTTATAAGTTATTTATAATTATAAATAATATTTATAAATAATTAATTATTTATAATTATTTATAAATAATTAATTACAATATTTTATATTAGTATATATAATAATATTATAATTACTATATTATTATAATATATAATAATATAATATATAATATATATAATATTATAATATTTATAAATAAATTATTTTTTACTTGTATTTTCGAAAAGAATTCGAAGAATTGAAATTTTTAAATAGAAAGATATCGAATATCAAATTCTTAAAAATTAAAAAAATTAATCTACGGATTATATTTGTAAATAAATATCTATCATTTATTATACTTTAACTACTGGTTGCAGCGTGTTGTTGAAGAAATGGTGAAATGTGTCAAAGAAGCGCAACAAAACGAAATAGAAATCTTCTCTAAATATATCGAAAAATGCAAGATATTCTATGGAAGTTCCATAATATTTTCATATTTGACTTCGACAGCTTTTATGCTAGGACCTATAATACTGCCAATTTCTTTTCCATTTGACGCAGAATATCCTTTTCATGTTAACCATTCGTTGGTAGCTATCATTATATATATACATCAATCTTTAGTTGGCTATCAATGCTCTGCAAATGTATGCGCAAGCGTATTCGGAGCACTTTTACTTTGGTTTACGGTCGCAAGATTCGAATGTTTGATCGTGGAATTCCAGAAATGTACAGATATTGATATGGTGATTGTTTGTGTTAAGAAACAAGTACAATTAAGGAGGTAAACGTAACATAATAAAATAATATATATTACAGTGATTCGCGAAAGTATTTGAATATTTTTTCATCTTTTAAATATATTAAAATATTAATGATCAATGATTTTATTTTTAATGAAGTTATAAGTATAAAGAATCATATATGGGACAATTGTTTTCTTGAAACAATAATAAACAAAGAATGACAGAGCTTTTCGATTTAAATGATTTTGAAATATCATTTAAAATATCATCGTTTTAAAGATCATCATTTTGAACAATTTATATTAGATGGATTTTTTCCAAATATTCGCAAAAATATATTTAATACTATATACGATATATAAATATATATACGATATGCATATATCGTATATATATAATTGTTTTTATTCATAATTTCTTAATGAGCACAAAATCTTCAAAATAATATTTAATATAATTTATTAACAATATTAAAAAAAATCATTGAGATCGGAGGTTGGTATGTTTTTACAAGTAATAATAATGAATATTTATTTAAATTTTCTGTTCAATAAAAAAATTATTCTCATATATAATTTGTTATGCTTTCCATATGTATTAATTTTTATTTTAATTAGAATTCTAAAATTCTAAAATTATGAAAATCTTTGTAAGATAATGTTTAAATACTTTCGTAAGTCATGCTATATGTTCATCTAATTTTCATTTTATTCTTCATTCTAGATATGCGAAAGAAGTAATCAAATGTTTTCGTTATATAGTACTTTATAATATAACAATAACAACATTTGCTTTGATTATTTCCTGCATTATTTTACTTATGGTAAGTAACACTTGTAATACTTTGCATATTGTATATTATACGAATTAAAGATACAAATTGTAAACAGAATGTACCACTAATTGTGAAAATGCAATTCATAATCATATGTGTCACTATAATGACAGAGATCTATATATATGCATGGCCAGCTGACTATGTGAAGAATATGGTAAATTATTATTATATTTTATTATTTATTTACTTTATAATTTATGAGTTTTTTATAAATACAATTAACAATTTCACAGAGTATAAACATATCGAGAAGTGTATACGAGTTATCATGGTATGAACAGACATTAGAAATGCGAAAGTATTTACTTAACGTGTTGATATATCAAAAACCAATAACGTTTTCCATCAACTGTATAGTACCAGAACTTACTTTACGTTATTATTGTTCAGTAAGGCAAATTATTTTTTAAATATTTTTTGCGATATAAATTTAAAATAGAATATTACATTTTATTCTAAAAACCATCGAACATCGGAAAATGTTAGATTAAATGTTTATATTAAATGTTACTTAAGCTATGTCTAGCAAATCCTAAGATTAATCTATCAATGCCAATATAAATTCGAAATATATTATGAAATCAATTTATTATAATATCGATCATGTCGTTTAAGAATTGTTCCATATTTTATTTTTATATTCTTCGCTGTAAATAAATATTAATAAAATATGATGATTTTTGTGAAAAGTCTAAATCGATTATCAATTTAATAGTATATTTATGTAATATGAATAATATATATTTTTATGCCAATTTATAAATAGCTTTTTAACTGGTTTACTTATTATATTTATTAATTGCTTGTTTTGAATTATTGATAAATCTTAAGATTTATTGGAAAAAATCTAATATTTTCTGATATTTAAGCTTTTATAGTAACATATACGAATAATGAATTTATAAAATTTCAGTATCTCTCCAATGCTTTCTCCATCTTTACTACATTACGTATTTTATTAGAAGATAATTCAACATAAATTTTATGTATTAGACTAATTATAATGAATAAAATCCGTAATTATATATGTATGAATCTTATTATTGTATTAATAAAAATAATGAAAAAAAATATTCTTGTTAAGAATATTAAAAATATATTTATCTAAATTATTTTATCTAAATTATAATAATCTAAAAATATAAATGAATTCATATGATATTTATTTACAAAATACTAGAATAAAACTTCTATTATCAAATAAGATAGATAAAATTTTTAAGATAAGAGAGTTTTTGAATAATGGAACACAGATTTTTTTTTTAAAGAATTATTTTATATTTTAAAAAAAATTACAACAAAAAATATAAAAAAATGTAAAAAATAATGATATAAAAAATGATTTTTATTGTAAAAGTTAAAGATCTCATATTTTTTAGTTATTATTGCTAGTTATTAAATTATATAAATTTTAAAATATATAAATAAATGTTTATAACTAATTTTATAACTAATTAGTTCATAATTAATTTTGAATTTCATCCTTCTGTTTTTTTAAAAATAATGATTTTGAATTTCAATGTTATATAGGTAATATTATATAGGTAACATTAATGAAATAACTTTATTTTTCAAGAAATCATTTATAATTTGATTTTAACTTTACCTTCGTATTGAATCTATAGAAATTTTTAATTTCATTTTCTAATATCATATATTAGATATCAATAAGGCAATAAATAAAGATATTGCGCAGCCAACCATAAAATCTGATTTGTTGCACATTTCGATTTAATCTTCGTTTGACTTATATTTTACTTTCTACAGTAAATATTAAACATAGCAATTTTAAAAATATATAAGAATAAAATCTTAAAAATATATTTATATTATTATATAAGATTTTTATATTTTGAATAGTTTGGAAAAATTTTAGAGTACATACTATTGTAAAGAAAAAGAATAATAAATTATAACATTTATAGTACTGTAAATCTCATAGACTATAAAAAAAATTCTGTTAATGATAATATCAGTTTTACTTATCTGATATGTTGTTCTGATTGTTCTAATTGTATTGATTTGTTAACATAATTTCTATTATGTAATAGAACTTTTTCCTTATTACAGTAATGTTTATAGTATTATAGATATTATAATTAACAATAAATAAAATTTAATTTGAAATTGATATTAAATAAGTTTATATAATATATATATCTGTAACTAATATTAACTAATGAAACAAAATCGAAACTAAATTTTTAAAAATTAGAAAATGATAAAAGAAGAATGACGAAAGAATTGGTAAAAATATATAATATTGAGAAATCTATAATCATTGACATTAAAAAATAAAAGAATGAAATAAAAAATTATTTGCAAAGTATATATTCCTTCATATATATTCAGTATATATTCCTTCATATATTAAAAAATTACAAAATATTTAAAAAAATATTAAAAAAGGATCCATGATTTTCATAACAAGCGTATTATTTTTTTAAAATATGAAATAATTCTCTAATAAAAGAATTTTCCAAGAAAATAAATTTATAAGAAAATTTCATGTGCTATGAATAATCTCATTATTTTAAATAATATTGTATATATTAGAATCTCTAGTATTCAAAATACTATTGTAAATATTATCTATAGTATTCAAAATAGAATACTAGATTTATATCAGATAAATATATAAATAATATAAATAATATAATAAAATAATATAATAATATAATAAATATAATAATAAATATAAATATAATAAAATAAAAATAATATAAATAATAAACATGATTGTTCAATTAAAAAAATTTTTATATAAAACATTTATTATATATTATTATTATAATACATTTATCTTTTTTCATTTATATATTAAGATTATTATATTAAGTACTTATATGTGCAAGAAAAATAATACAATAACAATAATTACAAAGAATAAAATTATAATTTTAAAAAATAATATAAATATTCTTTAATTATTTATGGATTCCATAAATGGATTCTTTCTTATGAAATATTACTGAATCATATAAACTTTCTAATTGAATATTGATTGATATTCTATTCTAATATTTGTTTTTCAAACCATTTTAATATTTTTTCAATATTATAAATATTTTAAAATGTGAAGATATATCTTTATTACTATTTTCATGGCAGTCTTCTTTTTATTGATTGTGATAATTTAATTCATTTGTTATTAATACAATATAATAATAAAATATAATAAAATAATAATATAGTAAAATAAATAATAAAATAGTAAAATATAATATTCAAATAATTTTAAAAATTTAAATAAATTCAATTTGTTCTATTTTATACTATATTTTTTCTTTAAACTTTTTAATTTTTTATATATTTCATTTACAAAGAATAAAAAAAGTATAAAATGAATTCAAATTGAATTATATATTATATATATTATATAATATTATATAACTATATATATTATATATTTTATAATAAATATTATAGGAGTATTATGGAACGAAAAAATTAAAATTATATGATTATTTTTTAATAATAAGAAATTGCTTCTAATCTTTCTATTAAACATAATATTAAGTATGTGTTAATGATAGCGAGAAAAACGATCATATTAAATTAATAAGAATCTTAAAGATTACTAGAAAAGAAAATTTCTTTTCTAAAACGACATTTTTTGTCTTTTTATAACGTACAAAATTACTTTATGTGTTCAACTTTAAATCCAAATTTCAATAATTAGATATTAAAATTATCGATTATTTTAAAAATGGTAATTGTTTATAAATAAAATGAAGAACTAAAAAAATAAATAGTTAATGTATATTATATATATATATATATATATATATATATATACATTAAGCATTTTATGCAAATATAATTTCATTTTTTATTTATCACTTATAAGATTAAGATAATTTAATCTTTTCAAAATAAAAGAATGATTTCTAATTGAGCTTTTGAAAAAGATTCAGAAAGTAAGTATAAAACGTCAACGAGCCTGCTTTATCGATAGATCTCTTCCATTGTCAGCAACACGAAGTAAGAACAGAATAGAATCGATATTATGAGCTTTTGTAAGCGAAAAGTAGCGTATAAAAGCTTACAGAAATCGAATGATCTTTCAATCAAAGAATGTTACACATTAATATCATATTATTTATAATCATATTATTTATAAATATTTTATGTATATATATATTATATAATTTTTTTATTATTAAAATCTTATTTTCTTTTCTAATGTAAATTTAAATTATTTACATTTTAATAAATAAGTCTTAGTCGACATTTTTATATTTGTTTTTGTATTAATTTTTGTATTAATTTTGTATTTTGTTTGTGTATTAATTTTTGTATTTGTTTTAACTTTTAGAATTGATATTCCAAAAATGTTTCACGAATATATTAACCTTCTATATATAAATTATAAATATATATAAATTATTAAATTAGTTTCTTATGAATTATTTTATTTTCGAAATTATTTAATTATTTTTTAATTATTGTTAATAAATTACTTTATAATAAGAATTAAAAAATAAAAATTAATGTTTAACAAAAAGATTAAATGAATCTGGAAATAATAATAATGATTAAAATGATTTTTGCTATATTTGTTGCCAACAATTTAGCGTGTTTCATGAAAATGCAAATTGAAGTGTGATTGGATATGCAAAGATACATACAAAGATCACATTGATATATATCACATATGATATAAAAAATTGGAAACGCTTAATAATTTCTAATATTGTTACTCATCTTAAATGAGTATTTTTTAATCTTTTTAAGTTAAAAAATTAAATTAGTTTTCGTTGCAAAATTTTATATCACATAGTCGAAAGAAATAATAAAATATTTATTTCTGTTTATATATTTATATATTTTTCTCAACTTTGATCGCGCACGTGATATAAAAGTTGGAAAACATTTTAGATCAAGAATATTGTATGATATATGAATATATCACATATGATATAAAAAATTGTTTCGTTTAATTATTAATTAGAATATTATACTTGAGTTTTGAATTTTATAATATTTTGATTATATAATTTATTTTATAAATTAAAAGGTAAGATCTAATTCTAATTACTTTTATTTTATCAAATTAAATAAAATAATAAAAATAATATTATAAAATACGAAATATATTTTTAGAAAATTTATAAGTATTAAATATTCAATATTAAATATTCATATTGAATAATTAATAATAATTCATATTGAATAATGATAATTATAAATAATAATGTAATAATAATTGTAAAATTTTTTGATATTATAATTTTATAGAATCTTATTTCTTTATTTTTTGTTCAAAATATTTTATAATCTTTCATAATAATATATAAATTTATATTAAATTCTCTTAAAAATAATAATTTTATATAAAATTATTTGTAATATAAAAATTTTTATCTATTGCATATATCATATATGTAATATATGATATATGTAATATATCATATAGTATAGTAGTACATATACTATATGTACATTTATATATTTTATTATAGTATAGTATTACATATACTATATGTACATTTAAGTATGCATACTTCAGAAATTTCTACTCTATTTATTTCATTCAGATAACAGAAACTATAAAATGTACATAAGAGAAGAATATAATTAAAGTTTAATATCAGAAATAACTTATTTTATTAAAGCAAAAATAATTAAAGTTATAAAAATTACTATTAAAGAAAATTTATATTATATATATAAACTTTTCTATAAATGTACTTTTAAATCTATTGAAGAAATATGAACTTATGATTTAATATAAAAATTTATTTTATATTTACTAATATTATCAATAATAAATAAAATTGAATTGATAACATCATTTGACAAATTTTAATTCTTTTTCAAGCCTTCAAGTACACGTGAGTACATTTTTAATATATATTTCTTATAAATATGTATTAAATACGAATCTGTAAACATTTTTTTCCAGAATCCACAATTTTTAAAAAAATAAATTTTAAAAACTATTGCAATTTTTCAATTTTGAAAATGTTTGATATTTTTGCAATAATAATTCTTCAATTGTTCTTCTCAAATGATTTTATAGACTCTTATAAAAAATATAATATAAATATTTATTATTACATTACATTATTACATATAACATATAATATAAATATAATTATTACATATATTTAAATATATTAAAATAATGATCAAATTTGAAAAAATATCTAAAATCCATCAATTCTTGTTGATATTTTAATCATATCATGTGATAGAATAAATAATATTCAATGATGGCTGTCGCTTTATTATAATTCCGACACGCATATATATAGTTTATATTTCAAATAATATTATTCGAGATGAAAAACACCGCAAATAAAAAACTAAAATAAAAATTTTAAAAAAATTTACTTTAATAATTATTATTCAAATAAAAATTTATTTTGAATTAATCCAAATTTGTTATACTATTTAAATTTATATTTTTATTTTAAAAAAGTAATTCATAACAAACAATTGTGAAATTTGATTTCCATTCTAAATTCGCCAGAAACATTTTTTGAAATCAAAAAAAAGTAATAAAAGCAACTTCTCTAGATACTCAGAAAGATGTGAGGTACTTCTTTATTATATTACGTACATCTTCAAAAAAGAAAAGTCGAACTAAGAATTGCCGAGAAAACAAGCTGCTATTGTATGTGAGAAAACTTTCGCACGGTGAAGAAAACTTTTTTAAGGAAAATTTTAAAAAGTTTTTCGATGATTGAGAGATTAGAGAATATGTGGAATTGTAAAGTTTAGGAAAAAGAAGAAAGAATGAGAAAAATGAAAAAAAATAAAAATAGGAAAATCTAAAAATAAAAAAATAAAAAATGCAAAGATAAAAATAATTATGAAAATGAATAAGGAATAAGAAAGAAACAATAAAAAAATATACAAGGTATGTCGCTTAATATTTAAATATTAATTTGATATTAATTTAATATTTAAATACATAATTTGTATTGTGTTAAAATTATATTTTTATAAATATCGAATTTTTCATTTTTATATTTGAAATTCGATTGATGGTTACAAAAAATATAATTTTTATTTTTAAAATTTTATAAAAATTCTTTATTTAATATTATTATAACTATAAATATAATTATAATTATAACTAATACTAATATAATATTATTAATATTTTGATATGCAAAATAAAAAATATAATTTTAAATTCTTTAAAGCAATTGTTTGTTCAAATTCTATCCTTATATACATGTTTTTTCTATTAAAATGTGCATTTATATTTGCCTGATAAAAAAAAGATTCAAATATTGATTTACTTTCACCTTTACAAAAGGATCTTTTTAATAGCCAAACTATTTATTCAGATGTACCATTTTAAATCATAATTATTTCTAATTATTTCTAATTATTATGTAATAAATAGATTGTTTGTCATACTCTTATAGTTTCAACTTATATCAAATTATATCATCTAAATTTTCGAAATATCAAATAAATGCAAATAATTTTAGAATATTATAAAAATACGATTCTAATTATATTATCTCCATTAGCCGTTTCAGTATCATTCAGAATCTTAATTATCCAGTTTCTTCTGTTTACTAATGAATACATTTGAGAGTAAAATCTTTGAAAGTTGTTATCGGAAGTTATTTCATTATAGGACACTGTATTGAAAATGACTATTCGATAGTAATTTTCACTTTCCATGCAATATCCATTAATAAAAATAAATAACTAATTTAATCTAATCTGACGATAATAATTCTCAAGAATTTTATTTTGTATTGTATTCGCATCTTTATATCAATTTTCTATTCTTTTTTCTTAAGTTTTTTTTTAAGTTCTTTCTTCTATTTTTATACTTAATTTTTTGCATTTCTCTTCGTCACTTTTTGAAATTGATAGTTGTTAGATAATCGTTTAGCTGATATGTATTAAGTTTAATTATAATATTTTATTTAAAAAAATGAATTGTAAGGAAAAATAAATTGTATAAAAAAATGCATTTCTAATTATTTTCTTCCGGAACTTGATTATCCATTAGATTTCGATTTATTTTGGAACTCTTTGTTTTCCTTTTAAACCGATTAATACTATATTTTAATAAAAAAAAATGTTTATGTGATACTTTTTTATCATCAAAGATAATAAAACATGAAAAAAAATATAATAATAAAATAAAAAATATCAAAATATAGTCAATTATTTTCTTGATATCATGTATTGCTTTTTTTTAAAAAAAATTATATCAAGAAAGTTTAAATTAATTTATGATAGGATTCATTATAATTCATAATTTTGAATATGTAATTACTTGCTTGCTATTCTAGTCTGTGTGGTAAACTAAGCTAAAACAACCATACTAACTCTTATAATTAGTTATTGTTACGACAGGAAATTAGCCTTTGAAACTAAAATACCTCAAATTTCGATATAAACTCCAAACTGGATTATCATATTATTCATAATTTGTAAAATACAAATTAATATTTCTTGATAAATTTTAGTAAATTATTAGATGTATTTAAACGTTTTGATAATTTTTTATTATTTATAAATATATTGTTCTTGACTGAATTCTAAAAAAGTATTTGTTTTTTTTTATGAATTTTAAAAATAACAATTTTAATTGTTGTGAATGATTTAAAAAGTTATTTATATGCAAAGTTTTGCATTTTTAGAAACATTTATGAATTATATGGCTATATTGAATTTTTACTTAATATTTAATAAATTTTTGGAACTCAAAAGCATCAGCAAATTCAAATTATTTTTCGATTAAAATTTTCCATGTAAGTAATTTTTTTTTCTTTTTATTGAAAATAATTAATTGCATCGATTAAAAAATAGATTAATCTTCGTATATGCTTTTTATTTTCATTTTAAAAAAAAATCACTTAAATACATCAAATGATATCTCTTTTGATACAAGTTAATTGTAAGTTATTTAAATATATCTTAAATAACGAATTTCAAAAATTAAAATTATTTTGCTTTTTATTATAGAAAGATTATATCGTTATCTGAAAGATGGTTATCTTATTTATTTATTATTTAGATAATTTTTATAATTAAATCATTAAATTTATAATATATTTAAAAATTTCCAATATTTTCAATAAATATTGTCAGATTTATTAATACAAAAAAAAAGTAGATTTTTTTTTTTTTAGTAGGTATATAATAAATTAGAATTATTTCGCTTTTCGATATTAACAATTAATTACTTTGTGTAAATATTATATATTTATAATATTATAATTCTTTATATTTCTTTTAAATCATTTTTTTTTCTGTAAGTTATTATTTCTTAATTATAAGTGATTTTAGTTTTACAATTTAAAATTAAACTATAATAAAACATTATATAGCAAACAATGTATATACAGACAAATATATAATTAATATTTTACGATTAAAATTACAAATTAAGCTTTACTTGCTTATAATTTTATTATAAGTTCCATCTTATATATATCTAAATGTTTATCAATGCTTTTCAATCAATATGTAATGACACAATAATATGTTTTGAAAATTATATTGAAATTTTACTATAAAAATTTTTAATATTCATTAATATTTATAAACATTTATAAACATTTATAAACATTATAAACAAATATTTATAAACAATTTTAAAATGTGATCTATGAAAAAATTAACAATAAACAATAATAAAATCAATGATATTCTTTAAAATATTTATATATTTATTTTTTCATTTATTATCAATTTACTCATAAATATACTTATTTTTACTCGTAAATATTCATTTATTTTTATTCATAAATATTCATTTATTTTTAAATATTCATATATAACATATTTCACATAGTATGACATTTTTTATATGTATATTTAAATTTTTTTTTAAACAAATATTATAACAAATATCAAAATATGTTCATTTTAAGTAAATAAAAATGTTAATGGCACCCTAATAATATATGATAAAAACATAATTATGCCAAATTAATGCCATAATTGTGCCAAATTAAAGAAATTGAAAAATACTTTTATAACTGTTAACTTTATATCTTATACTTATGCATAATATCATTGTGCACATATCATTGCTAATTGCATTTTAAATTTTATAACTTATAAACAAAGCAGTTTTAATTAATTATATTACTAAAAATTCTATAAATTGTAGAATATTTTTATTATTAAAATTTAATATTGAAATTAGTATATTTATTATAAATTTTAAACAAGAATGCAAATTAGAAATAAATTATTAAATTTACTCGAATTTCTTCATATTCATATTAGCATATTTTTAATTAAAATCTATTAAAAAATTATTTTAAATAAAATATTATAAATACATAATAAAACAATTCGACAATATTAAGAAATTCAAAATGAACTTTCATGTTCATTTATTTTCATGTTAATTATATTATATTAAATTCTTTCGAAAAAAAATTTGATTTATTTTTAATAAGAATATTTAAATTCTAATAAATAAAAAAATTTTATTTATACTTAAATAAGAAATTTGTATTTTTTATTTATGTTCTCCATTTTTTATTCGAATGTTAAAATTTAATTATAATATCAAGTTTTTAACATTATGTTTTTTATATACCAGAAAACAAAAAAAATAGCCGGAAAAAATGTTTTATTTTTAATTTTATTTTCAAATTTTATTTTCAAATTTAATCTATTCTATTTTTTTTCTTATTTTTTTATGAAGAATCATTCTATATCTGTTTGTACATATTATTATTCACATACAAACCTTACATATATAATACGTAGCTTTTACCTCTTGAATATGCAAAATGTGATTCTAAACTTTAGCAATCTATTTGCAATCGCTAGCTATACGCTAGCTATATGGAATTAAAACAGTCGATTAAATATCAAATCGAGTTTCATTTAAATTTTTGCATATCGTAAGAGAAAATTATAAAATATAGAAAAAAAAATTTAATAAAAACAATTTTAAGTTAAATATTCATAATGAAATAAAAAAACAGATTATATATCCTATATAATTATATTTATTGTGCGTATATATCTTATATAATTTAAAATAATAATTTTGTACGATATATTTTGTACGAAATATTTTAGCTTTATGAAAATTCATTTATTTATATTATATAATAATTTCATTAATACAATATTTATTACTATATTATACTTATACTATATAATAATTTTTTTTAATTTATACCATATTTATTTTATTATATTATAATTTTATTTATTGTAATATTTATTACTTTATTTGTATGTAATGTAATTATATATGTAATATGTACATATATAAATCTCTAACATTAATAACGAGATTTCAGAATACATCAATATTTAATGAAGTTTCGATTATCGATCGAAGTCTCTTCGAGGAACAAGATCAATTTCTCGCATAAAGGTTGAAGTCATGTTCGATCACATAGAATCAGATTGAATCATGTCATATAAACAATAGAACGTGGTATTTATTATTTTAGAACAGCAGATGGTTCATCGATTGGAATTCGATGCCATTTTATAGACGAACGCTAATAAAAGCAATTTTATAATGAAGGAATGAATGAAAGAAATTCTAAATTATCACAAGCATTCAGATAATAACAAAATAATATTCTTTTCATATTTGAATTTTTATTAATTTATTATTTAAAGAAGTGTAAATTTATAAATCTAATTATTAATTTTGTTTGATTTAATAAAAAAAAAAAAACCTATAATGTTTCAAAAATTATTCATATTTTTTTTAAATTATCTTTTAAAACATTGTTTATTCGTAAAAAAATACTTTTTTTAAACATTTGAAGATGTAATAAACAATTTTTACAAATAATAAATTGAGAAATATTAATAAGCATTTTTTGTCATATAAATACATATTTTCTTATGATTTATTGTATGTAAAATATTCTATAAATATTTAAAATTTTTGTTAAAATTCACATCTAATTTTTATTTAATGTGTTATATATATATATAACACATTAATGTGTTATATAATGTAAAAATCAAGAAATTATTCAAAATGATAATTATTTTAACATATTTCAAGAATATTAAAATTTGTGAAATAATCTTTATTTTATAATATTATAATATAATATATATTTATTAAATTAAAAAAAATTATCTTTTTTATATTAGAAAAACTTTTATTCATGAAATCAAACTTACCAAATTTACTTATCCGGAACGAATGAAAAGGAACTTTCGTGACTGCTTTAACTTCATCATGAGAGAAAGCTCTCTTTAGTTTTATCCGTTCGGTTGCTTGTAACAGCATTTCTAATCTTTTGCTAAAACTCAGAGAAACTTTTTCTCAAAAAAATTTAAGATATAACTTTTATTTTGCAAACTTTTACTAATAATTAATTTAAATTATTTCTATTAACGATGAAACTAATATTTTATATTTCTTTTATAAATTTCATTTTTCTTTTTTTTTTTTTGAAAAATTATTTTACTAAAAAAAAATTTTTAAAAACTATTGATGATGTATTTTTTCTGGTTTCAATTTTATATTAAAATTATTTGTGAAATATTATTCATGAATAAAAGACAAAACAGAAGAAAATATATATATCAGAGTTAAATACATTTTATTTGAAATAAAATAATAAATAACAATGAAATAATAAATTATTTTTAATAAATTATTAATTTTCTTTTACATATTATATAAAAAAAGAAATTTTATTTACCAATCATTTTTTTTTCTTTATTAATATTAAGTTTGTTGTAGAAAATAATTTTTCTCCTTTCCAGTATATGTAATTAGTGATAGTAAATAATTTTGAGTTAAAATATATATAAAATAAAAATAATGAATTTAGATACAAAAATTATTACCAAATTATAAATAGATTTCACTTAAGATCTAAATAAGGAAAAAATATTGTATATATTTCTTAACAAAAAGAAATAAGAAGAACAATTCTAAAATTACTAAAGACATCAATCCATCAGATAAACTTCGATATAAATAAAATATATTCTGCTAATATATTATCAAAATATCAAAATATCAATGAGTATTATATACATATTTCTAATTCTTTTTCGAAAACATATTCTAATTATTATATATATAATATATATAATAATTTTATATTATATTATATAATATATATATATATATATTTAATATTATATAATATATATAATAATTATTAATTAACGTTTTAAAATTTATACAATAATGCTAATCAAAAAAATTTGATTTTCAATTTAATTTTATTCAAAAGACACTCACATCTAGGTTCCAATTATCTTTTGTCAGATTTTTTTATACGAATTCAAATTGGCAATACCGATCATATCAATTTGTTAACATTCAATTATTCGTGTACGTTCATTCGTGAATAGTAAATCGCGTTTTATGCATCGAAAAATAAGAACATGCATCGCTGCAAATATTTGACAAGCTTTGCTTAACAATGATAACAATAAGTCGATACATTGTCAAATTATATTTATATAAATATAAATTATTATATTTGTATAATATAAATTAAATATAAATATATATTTACTTTGACTTCCAAAAAAAAAACTTAATTTACTTACACGATACTTATATTTATTATATGAAAATTTTAAAATTTCATTGTACATCATCAAATTGTATATTTTTGTCTTTTGAATCTTTTAGAATCTCATATTATTATTTAAAAAAATTTAAGATTTGAAAATAAAAAAAATGAAAAATAGTTTATAATATTTTTATTCTACTTCAAAAAAAAATATAAATATAGATATAGATAGAAATATATATAAATATAAATATAAATATAAATATAAGTATAAATATAAATATAAATATAAATATTAAAATGCTAAATGTATATTATTATTTTTTCGATTTAAATACAATATTTTCCTTTTTTTTTCTTCTTTGATTTGTCATCATACTCTATCATATTCCAATATTTTCGCAATTGCTTCTGCATTTTTTAAAAAAATAATGATGAATCTATTCTAAAATCTGCAATTGCATCTATATAATATATCATTCTTAAATTATTATATCTATGAATAGTTAGAAGGATATAAATTCATAATAAATGAAATAAAATTGTGTGAATATAATAATTTTAATTTTTTATTTTATTTTATAATAAACAAAACAATTGATAAATTCTGCTATTGAATTATTCAATAAAATTAATCAAATATTCCTTATAATAACAAAGTTTTTTTATTTATTATTGCTGATGATTATAATACATTATTCTAATTTTAAGAATCTATGTATGTCTTTAGTTATTGATATATAATTATTTATATAAGTTATTTTTAGAATTACAAATAATTTCTAGTTTTTTAATATTCTATTTAGATCTTTATATAAATAAAATTAAATTTATTATTTTTGCGATATATATATTTATCTAATTTATTTTTATTCTTTATTAATATATTTTAATAAATATATTATTAGTAATAAATATCAAATAATTAAAAAATTATGTTTGGATAACTTTATAATAAAAATTATTATAAAAATAAATTATTAATATTAATTTAAAACTATATAATTCAAATAAAATAAAAAAATATGATGTGAATAAATCTTATTTTTATATTAATTGAAATCGAAAAATTATATAAAAAATTGATTATAAATTGATTATAAAAAATGATTATAAATTTGATTATAAATTGTAAAAAATATTTTTTTTTCAATTAAAATTGTAATAAAATAATTATTTATTCTTAAAACAAATAAATATATATAGATATTACTTAATTAAATCTAATTTTGTCGAATGCGTTTAATTTCTTAGAAATTTCTTAGATATTTTTAGATTTCTTTAGAACATTTTCTACATTTTTATTTGTATACAGTATATTTTTATACATAAGAAAATTTATATCTTATTGGTCACTATTGCCAATGTACGAATTTAATTATCTAATGTCTATATTTAAAACAAATTTTTTTTTATTAAAATATTCATATAATGAATATTTTTATATTAAAATATTTTATATAAGAAATATTTTTTATATTATATATTTTTATATTATATTACTTTTATATATTTTGTATATATTTTATTTCTAATTTCATTTTAGAAAATTTCATTTTATCTAATATTAATTAACATTAATAACATAATTAATAATTCCATAATTATATAATAATATATAATATATATAATATTTATAATATATATAAATATAATATATATAATAAAACATATAATAATTCCAAGTTCTAAAGTTCACTAGTTTAAATAAACACGAAATGTAAGTTAAATTATGATCTATGTACTACTAAAAGTTTACAATTAGAATTGTAATTACAGAATATAATATAAATCTTGTTTAAAAATTCATTTCTAAATTAAACCATTATTAAATAAGCGATTATTTTTAATTATTTTTTGCAGGAATATTCGAAATATTCTGCATTAATATAATTCAAGTATTTTTGTGTATCTTTAATCTGTTATTACTGAAATAGAGAAATAATTGTTTTCCGTCTCAGCTATAGTAATATATAGAAGTAATATATAGTTATATATACAGTGGTTCTCAATGGTTTCAATATCATATTTAAACATTTTTGATTTAGAAAAAAATTTTTGAAATATCAAAATTATTAAAATACAAAATTAACAATAGATTTTAATATATATACTGTTTTCATAATTTCGAAGAATACAAGTAACAAGTTTGCACTAATGTTCTAAAGGAACATTTGTCATATATTAGAAGTAATATTCAATCGATATATTATAATATACCAATATTGTAAAAATTTTATCAGGAAATGGTCTTAAAAATTTTATCAAAATTATATCACACACGTACATAAAAAATTATTTAATATTTTTAATATTTATAAATAATATTGTAAAAATTATTTCATTCAATCTCTATTTTATTACGTCTAATGTAAACTTAAATTGTTCATAACTTAATATTCTTATATATTCAAAAATTATATATTAATATTCAAAAATAAATAAATAATAAATAAATAGATAAAGAATAAAGTAACTTCATAAATAAAAGTAAATAGATTATTACATATTAAGATAAAATAAGTAAATAAGTTATATTAAATTATTTTAGATTATTAAACATTAACTTTCTTAATTTCTTTTACATTTTTTGATAGAATTTGATGAATAAATTCTAATTATATTAATAATATTAATATAATATTAATAATAATTAATATTAATATTGATGTTAATGTAATTTTAATTTAATGAAGATTTATTTTATTTTTTTAAAAATTATAAATATTCAAATATTATCCAATGTTGTTTATGCAAAATATATATATAAAGAATAAGTTTAATTAAATTAAAAAAATTCTCGAATATTACAAATCTAGTATAAACTTGATTTCAACAAGTAATAATTTAATTATCAATTAATATCTCATTTGAAATACATGCAAAAAAAAATAAAAATTTAAATTATCTACAATTTTATTATATACCTCTCGTGTGCAATCATTATAATTTATATCATAATGCATTAATATTTTTTAAAATTTATAATTTTTAATATTATAAATTTCTAAAGTTAAAAATATTTGAATTCTATTTGTCTAATAATATACTAAAACATAAAAAAGAATTTATAATTTTTGTACTTCAAAAACAATTTAATCTTTAAAAGTTAATATTATAAATATATTTATTTATTTTTTACTTTTCAAATAAATAAAAACTGATACATATGTTAGCATTTTAAATAAAATTCATTCTAATAATTAAATTTTTTTCTAATAATAGTGTGCAATAGTATATAATTTAATTAATTAATTAATAATTAATAAATAATTTAATTAATTAAATTAAACTTAATCTAACCTATTAATACTTTAAATAACAAAATTTAATTAATTTTAAAATAATTAATCAAAAAAATTGAAAAACACTGCTACAGCAGATAGAATTTGGCAATGATGAAATCTAACTTTCTTCCAAATTCAAGATTCCAGTTTCACATTCATCCTCAAGAACCTAAAAACTAATTTTTGTATAACTGTACTAAGAGTTTGGAATTTATTTTTTTTTTTTTTGGCACATTGATAGATTATATAATAAAAAACGAAAGTTTAAATTTTTTATACATTATTTTTTATATGTGATATAAATACTTTTCATATTTATAAAAAATTTTTTTGTTATTCATAATTTCTAATTATAAACTAAAGTTGTCTTTTATAGATATTTAAGATATTTAATTTAAATTTGATCAATTTTGTTAAAATAATGCAAATTATTTAAAAATTATTATTTATGATTTTATGAATATTTATTTCATTTTTTCTTTCATTTTTTTATTTTATTTCATATTTATTAATTTATATCAATTTAACTTTTTTTTCTAGAAAATAGTATTTCTTTCTATAGAAAAAATTTTTAAATGAAGAAATTTAATCTAGGTTTAGATTAAAATTGAAATTTCAGAAAAATTCTTAATCTGTTAATTTATTTTGTGAATTTCTATTTTTATTTCGAAAGATTATTTAGATTTTTATTTTGAATTTATAATACAAAACTTAAAAAAAATATAATTGGTAATATAATTGATAATGAAACTAAAAAAAAGTCAATTTTTAAATAAAATGAAAATTAAATGAAATATTATCAAAATAAAAATGAAAAATAAATATTTTAAAAATCTTAATTTATTAAAAATATTAATTAATATTAATTGTTAATTTTATGAAAACTATCTTCTGTGTAGATACATAAATATATATTTCTTACACAAGTTTTTTCATTTTTAAAAATAATTTCTTTACATTTGAAAATAATTATATAATTTTTTCATTCAATCTTATTATTTATATATAGATATTTAATCTAAAATTCATGTCAATTTCATTTTCATGTGCAAAAATGATTAAATTCAATCTGAAGTATCATGATATCTAAATGTATTTAAACTCAAATATTTAATTTTAATATTTAAATTTAAATATGAAATATAATATATGAATCTTATATATAAATTTGATATGTTTTAATTAAGAAAATTATAATCTGAAAATATATATAATTATATTTATTTATAAACTAAATTTATAGAAAAAAAATTACTGATAATAAATTAAAAAAAATTAATACCATGCTAAAATAAATTAATCATTAAAGAAAAAAAAACAAATTATTTAAAAATTATTTAATACTTTTTTTCAAAAAATTTATTAATATTTTCTAAATTTATATTTATTCAATTACATTAAAAAATAAAATATTAAAATATTAAATAGTAAAATATTTATTAAATAAGTAATTTAATACTGAAAACATTAAATTTTATTTTTTTTTGTATAAAACAAATATTTTATAATAATTTTTAAAAATTTTATGTTATTTTTTTTTTTACATTTGTATTGTATTACATTTATATATCTTTTATTTATTTCATTGAATGTATTATTATTTTAAATTTGTATAAGAAAATTGTAATTTAATAACATAGATAAAAATAAATTTATTATAGAAGTTATATTATTTGAAATTCATTTTTTAAAGTTTTTTATTCACTTACAAATATTGAAAAAATAAATAGTTAAATATGAATGGAAAATTTTATTATAAAATTATGAATAGCGGTAAAATTATATATTACATTTTATTTATAAATTTAGAGGACTTTATATCTTTTTTTATTGTTTTGATGTTTAGAATCCATCCTCCAAAGGTATCCCACATTTTTATAAACAGTTTGTATAGATATATATAATATACGTATTATATATATTAAGTTATAAATTATAACTCTAAATAAAACGAGGATGTGATGAAGATAAAGCTATTATTAAAGCTTATTCATTACTGCATTTCGTTTCGTCTAATGTAAACTTTAATTTCTTATTTAATAAAAAAGTCATTTAATAAAAAAGATTTAGTAAATAAAAGTTTTAAAAATTTAATAAATGTTTCAATTTAATTAAATAAATCTGACCGACACTTTTAGCAACTTTTGTATTGGTTTCAATCGTATAATCAACTCTCTAAAAGTATTGAATACCACGAATATATTAATATCATACATAATATAAATGTATTTTTATTTTATTCTGATAAAGTAAAAAACCATAAAAGAAAAATAGTACATGTATACATATATATACATTTTTTTTAATTAAAATTAAAAAAAAATTTTTTGATTTTAATTACAGATATGTTATTTTAAATATTTATATAAAATAAGATATACATGTATTATTTAAATTAAGAATTTGCATTATATATTGTTTATTTAATCGTTGTTTATAAAGTTTTTATACTTTATAATATAATTTCTTAAAATTTTGTTATTTTGTTAAATTTATTTTGCTAAAACATTCGATAAAATTTTTTTTTTTTATTAATGTTTCTATCTTGAACGCGTTATTTCTTTAGTGAGCAATTTATTGTTTGAGACTTATCTTTAGTGAGCAATTTATTGTTTGAGACTTATCGTATAGCATTCACTTTGGAATTCCTACATACTTCTTTTAGTGTTATATAAATGTTCATTCGTTGAATACAATTCAGTATTTATAATTTGATTAAAATCCATTTGTCAAGTTAAGAAGATATTTTTCCAATTTCGTACAAGGATAAATTGTATCAATAATACAAATAAATACTTATATATATATATATATATATATATATATATGTATGTATGTAAAATATAAACGAATTTATTATATTATAATATTTATAATATAATATAATTTATTAACTAATGAGAATTTTTAAAGAAGATAAGTATGACGATAATTGATTTTATTTATAAGGAATATTAATATACTCATTAAAACAATTTTGGAAAGTTGATTTTAATAATCAAAATAAATATAGAAATTGATATTAACAATATTAGCTGAGACTTATTTATTATTATTATTATTATTATTAATTTAAGCTTGAATTAGAAAGTGAAATGAATATATCTTCATTACACCATCATATCATCTATCTCCATCTTTTTATAATGCAAACTTAAATTGGTTATAACTTAATAGATAAGTCTCAAGTAATATTTTTATATATGAATTTTTATATTTATTTTGTTTTGAATCAAAAGTGTTCCAAGAATATATTAATATCCTGTATATTATATCAAATAACATTCATATTTTGTAATTAAATTGATGAAAAGATAGAACAAAAAATCAAAATTATATAATTATTTTCTATCAATGAAAACAATTTGATTCTAATTTTTTAAATGTAATATATAGATATTAACGTAGATATCAAATCATATCAGTATCATATAAAAAATTTAGAAACAATCATATTTTTGCTTGAAATAAAACATTGTTTGTAAATAAAACTAAAATTATATATAAAACTAAAAATTAACCATTTGTAATGAATTTTTATTGACATTGATATTATTTTAAATAAAAAAATTAATAAATAAAATATTCAAAATTTGTTTACAAATATGTCACAAATAAAAATGATTATTTTTATAAAATAAAAATTTGATTTTGATTTATATACTGAGATTTTGTCGTTGCTTTTGTTTTAATAATATTATTCAATAAACTTTTGTTCTAATAAATAAATAAATTTAATGTGTTTTGATGTTTTTTTTCGAAATTTTCCACTATTTTCAAGACTTAAATTATTTTTTCTGTAACTTTTTCTGTAACATTTTTTCTGTAATTTTTATATTATAAATTTATTGGTATTTTAAAATAAATATTTAAAATAATATTCTCAATGTAAATGAATAAATTAGCAATTCTTGCAAAATGATTGTTTCTTTTAATATATTCCAAATCTAGTTCAAATTTTTTCATCCAAAATTATTTCTATATAAAATTATTTTTTAAAATAAAAATTAAATAATTAATTGAAAAATATAATAAAATTAATAGAAATAATAATTTTTAAATGATTTGTAATATCTAAAAAAATATTTTATTAAATTCAGATTTTAATTATTTTATTTTTTATCGAAAACAATTTGATTCTAGTTTTTTAAATTTAATTAAATATTATTATAAAAAGTAACTATTGAAATCATAAATAGCGAATAAGAATTTTTTTATTTTTCATTCCATCTTAAAGAATAAATTAATGATAAGTTAAAAAATAATAAAAAATAGTAATAAGTGAAAAAAATAAGAAACATAAACTATTTATTGGGATATAAAAAGTTCAAATGAAATGTATTGAAAAGAAGATATAATGTTATTGGCAGAATTTCTAGTTATATTTAATACTGATAAATCAATGCCCTCCACAGAAGATAGGCGAATCAAGAATAATCGATGTCTCTTCATATATAACCCTATTGTCGATTCAAGTGATATAAATGAACCATTCAAGTAAACGAGCCAGAATATCATTTACTTTCTTCTTAAAATGATATTACCTCTTAATAATAGATAAGAATATATAAATATGTTTTATATTTCTTTCAACAATATATTTTCTACCAAAATAAAATTATTATAAATTATTATAAATAATTTAACAAAATTATTATGTGCAATTTTAGAAACTTTCATGTTTTATATCTAAAGTATATTTTCTTGAAAATAAATATTTATATAGATTATCATTATAAATTATCAATATTATGAATTATCATAATATTTTCCTATATAAATTAAAGAGAATACATAACGATTAATTTTTTTTAAATACTTTTCAATACTATTTTTTTTTATTTACAATCATAATAAATAATAATAATATCATAAAGTAATAATTTTTAAGAACTTTTGCAAAATAAAATTTTGATAAAATTTCGTATATCATTAAATATTATTTAACAAATAATTCATTAAGTCATTTCATTTCTACTTTACAGCATAGAAAATATAAAATGGAAAAATATATATATGTATAGAAATATTACTTTTTTAAATCAAAAATGAATATCTATCTTTTTTAAATAAGCAAAATATTTTTATAATATTTTTTATTTTTTTCTATTATTATTATTATTATTATATATTACTGTTATTTATTATTATTATTATTATTATTATTATTATATTTTTTGTGTATATTCTATAAATAATAAAAAAAATTTTATCTTGTAAGTTTTTTATAAAAAATGTAAACACATAATAAAATAATAAAAATAATAATAATAATAATAAAAGAAAAAAGTAAATACATAAAATGTAAACAAAAATTGAACCTTAAATAAAATTAAATTTATTAAACTTTTAAATAAAACATCAAATATTTGTACAATATATTGCTTTTATTGTGTACAATTGTTAATCTAATTTCTTAAACTTCGTTTAATTTCATGTTACAATAATTATCACATCTTCTTAAATTATTCCTAAAGCTTTTGTGAAACGTGATCCTGCATTTTATATTCCATAGTTGTTTGATTGCCAAAGTTAAAATGTTTCTGCATTTCCGTGCCAAACTTTTTAGTTGTCGTAAAAATCAAAATATGATTCAGTTCCAACATGCAGAGGCTAATGCAGATGGAATTTTAATAAATGATATATTTCTTTGTAAGTATTATTGATATCTAGAGATTTATTCATTTTATTTCATTATTTCTTTTCGAGAATATAATCAATATGGACAGTTCATATGGACAATATTTAATTAACTAATTTATTAAATTGAATAAATTTATTTTTATTATAATAAAAAAGCACAATTATATTAAATCTTATTTAATCAATTACATATATATATATATATATATATATATATATATATATATATTCTATTCTATTCTATATATTATTTTATTATTTCTTTTTATTATTTTATTATTTTATTATTTTATTATTATGTATTATTTTATTATTTCTATATATTATTTTAAAAATTTATTTAAAATATTTTTTACATTATTATTATGAAATTTAAAATATGAAGATAAAATTTTATTATTATTATATTATACTATTATTATACTATATTATACTATTTTTTATTATTATGTTCCAAAATAAATCTAGTCAATTGATAATATTTTCAAATATTAATATTTTTAAAAAATATTTTAAGATCTTATGAATGAATTCAAGACAATTAAAACTACAAAAAATAATATTATTATAAAAGATATTATTTTAAAAGATAGATGAGATGATAAGACATTAGAAAAAAATCTTTAACATTGTTTAACATTGTTTAACATGAATAATGGTAACTATTTATATATAATTCAATATTAATTTTATATTTCCTTCAAAACTATTCAATTTAAATCTAAAACATTTTTTTATTAAAGTCTTTACTTACATAATCGAATAATGATGAACACAATAGAATCTTTATTATTATATTATCTCCATAGAATTAAAATAGAGAGACAAGACCATTCAGATAAGAGAATTTTCAGATAATGGAACACGAACTTTTCTTATAAGAATTATTCTATATTTTAAGAAAAATTACGTAATAATTTACAACGAAATTATAAATATTAATTAAAATAATAATATAAAAAATAGTTCTTATTATAAAGTTAGAAATTTTATAATTTCTTTATTGCAAAATTACATAAATTTTATAAAATATAAACAAATATGCACTTTGTAAATAATTTTTTATTATATATTTTTTAATGATTATAGATTTTCCAATATTATATAATTTTGCAAATTCTATAATATGGTTACCTCTTTTTTTAAATATTTTTGATTTCGTATATATTCGAGTAATATATTATATATATTATAAATATGTTTAATTTCAAATTAAATTTCATTTTATTAGAGATGTTTCAAAGATGTTTCACAATTATATTAATATATTAACATATATTAACGTCTTGTATATTATATACTTATTTATATATATTATGTTTATTGATTTTTTCTAAATTTAAAAATATTATCATAGAATTTTTTTTAAATTTCTATTCCTATTTTTTTAATCAGAATTACTTTCTATTTTATAAAATAGAATTTCAATTTTTAGAGTAAGAGAATCTACTTTGTTATATAAAATGCTATAAATTTGCTATAATATTAGCATATAATAGCATATATCTATTTTTTCTTAAAATAGAAAATTGAAAATAAAAAACTAATTATAAATTATAACATGAAAGCAATATTCAAGTCATTTATAAATCAATTAAATACAAATACAATTCCAAGCATTCAATTTTATATTTAGATATATTTAGAATTTGGATAAGTTTGATTTTTTTTTTATAATTTTATTATCGAGAATATAATTGATAAAATAATTAAATTATTTAAATAAATAATTTCGAAAAACAAAATTGATTACTTTTATTAGAATTTATTACTTTTACTAATTAATGTTACTAAAAAATTCAATATTTCTATATTATTTTTTATATTATTTTTATACTAATAAAACTAACATATACATTAACTATTAAATAAATGAAGTTAATTATTTAATTTAATGATTATTTTTAATTTTGACAATATAGCGCCAGAATTTTTTTTCAAAATTTTATTTCATCACTAAAATAAGAAATCAGATTTGAAAAATACAATGAAAAAATATATCATATTAAGATAACGTAACTTGATAAAGAAAAATTTCATATTTATAAAAATTTTCAATTTTTGCGTGATTTGAAACACTTAATTTACAAATATTTAATGTTTATTGATTGTTCCTTTTCACAATACAATTAATCGCAAAAATATTCACGAATTCAATTAATAAACTATGTTATCAAATTCTACAATAATTTTATTTTATAGAAAACATTGTGAATATAATAGGAAGTAATTTTCTCATCACTTCGAGGAGAAAATTGATATTTAAACTTTCAGTATTATTTTCATTTTTTAAAATATAACTCCATAATAGTACAAAATAAAATAAAATATTAAATTATGTTCAAAATTTAATGCTCTATTTATAAAAAATATTTCCAGTTGAAATTGTAATCTAAAAATAGTAAAAATTTAAAAGTTGATTTTACTCAAAGAAATCAAAAAATAATTTGCTCTACATATAATTCATTGTGCTTCATGCACATAACAATTTTTATTAAAATCAGATTTAATAAATATTTACAAAAAAAAAATCACTTTTTAATTTCAATGATTTTTTAATACATTATCAAGATCATATTGAATAATATTGTAAAAATTTTTGATATCAATTTATTTTTGTTTATTAATGTAATCTAATATAAACCATGAAATCAAAAATTAAATAAATTAATAATCTTTATTTGACATCAATTAAGTTTAATTTCATTTCAAATGAAAATCAAATAAAAATTCTAACTATTTATATATTATATATATTATATTATATATATTAATCAATTTAATAGTTTACATTAAGTTTGGATTATTTTCTTTAATTTACCATAAATTATCTATAACAATAAAATTGATTAAAATTAATCTGATTTCAAACTATTTTGAAAATAAAATAAATTTTGTTAATAAAATAAATTTTTTAATGAACAACGACCTAACCAAGTAAAATTTTTAGAACACTACTCAGGATGTTAACTTCGACATCGTTTTATATTAAAATATCATCAAAATCATAATACTTTTTTAAATAATTAAAGATTTTTCAAAATACATAATTTTTTTATAAAATAACACATAAATATTTTTGCAATTGACTACAATTCAAAGATAAAAAATGCTCAATGATAAAAAGAAATGGCCAGGATGTTTTGGCTGTTTTCAAATGTTAAGAACGTGTTCTGGTAATATGCATATATGCTCGTGGCAATATGCTTCTTTAATAATCACGAAGCGATATGAAACATAAAACTATCTCTTGCATATGATTCCTTCCAAAAGATGTCTTTCAATAGAAAGTAGAAGTTTCATTACTCGAAGTAACTCGAAAGGAATGGAACTGATTTGAAACACAGATTTCTTTATTTAAATAAATTATTTTATATTTCGAGAAAAATAATAATTGCAACAAAATTGAAAAATGGTGTAAAAAATGATTTTTATTACGAAAATTAGAGATTTTATAAAGAATTGAATATGAAGATAGAAATGAAATAAAGTTTTAATTTATATAGAATATTAATATATATATATAAAATATGTATAAAATATGATAGTTTTGATAAGAATTCAAATATTATGATTCTAAAACAATCTCCTATAGCAATCTTTGTTTCGATTATAACAAAAAATTTTTATACTTATAAGTAAAAGTAAATTTACTTTTATTTTATAATTTTTAAAGAAATAAAAAAGATAAGTTATATTATTAATCGTTTTTAAAATATTAATGAATTTTAATATATTAATTGAAATCATATTCTTAATTATAATAAAAAAAAGTGCAAATGGCAAATTAATAAAAATGTGAAATATTTGTAATTTATAAAATTAATAAAAGCTAATCTAATTTAACTTAATTTAAATCGTAAATTTTGGGCTAATTGTTTAATTTAGTGATTTTTCCTAATATTGATTCATATTGATATTTTAAAAGATTTATTTCATCACTAAAAGAAGATTTCAATTTTTTCGATAGAGTTTAAAAAAATATTATATTTTTATTATTTTTTACAATTATTATTTTTTCATTTAATTTAATCAAAATTCATGACAATATGAAAATGTCAACAATAAAATATAAATTAATTTGCATCAGATTATATTTACAACGCCAAAAATTTGTTATTTATACGCTTCGCATCAACATTGGATTATATTTCTATCATATATACAAAATATAAATAATAATAAAAAATATATTTTAATATAAATAATAATAAAAAATATATTTTTTCAAACTCCGCCAAATTAAATCTTATATTAGTTATATTATTAGTTTTATTTATATTAATTATAAATAAAATGAAATAAAATTTAAAGAAAAAATTCAACTGATTGTCAAAATTGAGATAAGTTTTTAAACTAGATATTTATCAGTTTTTCATATTAAATAAATTAAAAATAAAAATTATTTTTATTTATGGAATAATGAAATATTCATGAAATAATAAAAAAATATATAATTCCATAATAAACTAATAATATATATAATAGTTTTTTGAGTTTATTTTTATTGTTTTATTTTTATTCCTTTTCTTATATTTGTGACAAAATAAACGCGGACAGAACTATAATCTATTATTCAATTATGAATCTATAATAAATATTGGTTTTTTATTTAGATTGTATTGAATTAATATACAGGATATTTATCATAATGGTCGCAATGTTTTCTGAATTTCTTATTAAACAGAGAAATATCTCGAACAAAAATAAATCAATATTCAATTTTCAGCAAAATGTAATAATAAAAATTTCCAAAAATATTTTTCTATAAAAAACCAAAATTACTTTGATTATATTTTTAATGATATAATGTACATTATGATTTTGAAGTAATCTTGAGTATAAAAATCTGGATTGATTTCATATGAAATTGTAAAAATTAAATTTCTAAAAGAATATTTTTATTATTATAATTTTGTTATAAATTAAATGTAATATGTTATTTATTCGAAATTTTTCTTTATTAGATTAATGGCAAATCTTAAAAAATAATGCGATCATTAAAATGTATTGAAAAATAAATGCACATTACATTCATGAGAAAAGAGTTAAAATCTTAAAATAAGTTATAAATTAAAATTTATAAAAAATATATATAAAAAATTCTTAAACAAATTTTTCTACCAAATATATTTTGCTATTAAAAAAAATACTGTAATATATTTTGAATTTTATACATTTTATACATTTATACATTTATAAATTATATATTTTGAATTTTATACATTTTATATATTTAAAACGATAGAAATTATAGAAAATATTTATTGTTAAATTAATCTTAAATTTGAAATTCACAATAAAAATTATTTATTTAAAATTTATATTATTTTATATATAACGAATTAATTTTTCATAAATAAATACAATATATATTTTTGATTTTCAAAATTATAAAATGTATTTTTTTTACTTTTATCATAAAATAAAATAATTATATTTATGAATAAAAAAAATATAGATAATTAATAATCAATAATGCGAAATATTTATTGAAAGAGAAAAAAGGAATTATCGCAATGATTGATAAAATAAAATAAAATTAAAAAGAGAAAACTGTTACAATTTTTCTTCCAAGTGAAAGACCATTAAAGTAATTCACATTTGTTTTATTAAACAAAAAAGAACATCTCAAGAGAAAAGTATTGGAAGTAGATGTTGAACAGACTAAAATATCTTCTATAATTAAATCTCTTAAGTCGTGAATAACAATCTGTCATGGCTGAAAGGATACAATTGATCACATCAATTTTTTTAATTGTATAAAAATTGTATAAAAAAGAATTATCTTATTGTATTTCAGATATAAAAAATTTGATCTTTAATTTTTCTCATATTTTATACTTATAATAAAATATATTTTAAATAAAATCAATTATTTAAATTATATTTAAATATATTATATAAATTAAATTGCATATATTTAAATTATATTCACATTTTAGAAATACTAGATTAAATGTTTAACTTAAAAGAATTTAAAAATTTTAAATCAAAAAATTTTATTTTATATATTTTTTCCTTTTTTTTTTTATGTAAGAATAATTCTTTCTTTTTTTATTATCATTATTAAGACATCTTATATTAAATATATATTCTGGCTGATCATATTAGAATAATATACATGGAGATAGATATATGTATAAAAATATAGTATACATTTAAAAACAACATTATATTATATAATATTATATAACAATATATTTATATTTATTAGATAATTAATTATAATTAATGGAAAACATAATATTATAAAATATAATTTATTTTAAAAATTAAAATATAAAGTAATTGTCTAATGAAAATATTTACAGATAATAAATATATAATTAAATAAATAATTAATTTTTTAATAACTATATAATTTTATATTTATAATATTATTTATTCTAATATTCAATTATAAATAAAATTATAAATATTGGAATAAATATTGATCTTTAGTAAATAATAAAATTTCAATTTGTCTAAATTATCAATTTTTTTTTTATACTTGCAAATTCTGGAAAAATCTGTAAACAAAATCTCTAAAAATACTGCAAAATTTGAATTTAAAAAATTATAATAATTCTCCCTGTAATAAGAAGTTTCAAGACTTATTTAATTCAATTTTAAAAGAAATTGTATTGTGTTAGATAGAATTTATAATAAAAATATTAAATTCAAAAGATTTATATTATTATTTTATTTTATATTTTATTTATAAATTTAAAGAAATTAACAAAATATTATCAAATTTTAATGTATTTTCTCATAATTTATAATAAATTTTCCATTTAATATGTAATATTTATTTATGATTATAATTTTTATATTTATTTATAATTACAATTTACTTATATTATAATAAATTTATATTATAAATTTATATTATAATAAAATTATCTATTTAATATATTTTATCTATTTAATATAAATTATTCTCTAATAAATAGAAATCGAAAAATATTTATTTAAAAAAAAATATTATTTTTATTAATTTGTCATATTATATTTTATTATATTATATTAATTTTTATTTTTGTTATGTTATTATATTATATTTTATTATTTTTATTTATTAAAATATTATAAGGATTAAACAAATAAGAAATATGTTTAGAAACATATTCAAAATTTTATCTCAAATATTAATTTACAAGAATTTTTACATACGATACGATCTGGATTTTTAATATTAGAAATTAAAAATTCTAATATAAATAATTCTATCTTTTTTTAATTTAATATCTATATTTTACAATTTCAAATAATAATATAATTATATAATATTTAATATATTGTTAAATTTAAAAGTAAATATTTTAAATAATCCACAAAATCTAATACACTCAGATGAACATATGTACATAGATTTTCTCGACTTTTCGTATCTTGGTATGCAAATATTCTGCTCAGCCCTTTTATATAAAGAGTTAGTGTTATTGAAGAACTTTAAAATTGAATATCACATATACAACTATATCACGAAATTATTTGTATATATCGAATTTTAATGAAAAAAACAGAATTTTATATTGTGGAGAATTACAATTTATATAATAATATGATAGTATAATAATAACATAATAATAACATTTTTTTATATTTTATCATCCATATTTTTCGAGACATTTATAATGTTTTCAGATGAATTAAATACTTTGTAAGTTCAATCTGTAATTCGTAATTAATAATATCTCGAAAAATATGAATGAAAAATATTTCGAATAAAAGATATAAAATTCTAAGGACAATATATGATTTCAATTCAAATATACATCATATATTTATATAATATAATTTAATATATATTATTATTATTCGCGACCACTTATTGCTCGCAAAAATTATAAACAATTTATTTGGAGAAATTCCTTATATAGAAATCCTTTTATTATCGCTTATAGATCTCTATTAAATCTAAACAAAATATAATGTTATCTGAGAAGATTATTGTTTTCGAAATTTTAATCGACACTTATAATTATATATTTTTGACATACTTCAGCCTGGAGCGAAGCCTGATCTCAAGAGTGATATATTCCAGACACGGCTGGAAATGGTACTCAACGGAAACCAACATCATTCTAATTCGAGGAATTTTTCTCTAATTTTGAAGTGTCGCAGGCACTATCGCAATATTATTAATTATTATCGTACTCCATCAGGAAATTGTAATCCTTTTAATTGAACTAGAAAGGGATTTTCTAAAGACACGAGTCTTTCTGGTAAAGAAAGAGTCATTTTGAACATCGTGCTTTGACTGCCAAATACAACAAATAGATAGTTTGTAATAATATATCGTACTCTGACACGATTACCTATTGTAACATTGTGAGAGACCCAGCTCTATTATAGACATACGTATCATATTTGTAATTGTATTAATACAATCTATTTATCGAGAAAAAAAATATATCAATAGAAATACAAGCACCAGCTTCTTCATATACATATATATATCTTAGTCGAAAGAACATTTGATACATGTATCCATGTATATAATTTATTACAATACTGCGGGCTCAAATGATTATATAAATGTAAATATATAATTATTTAATATGCACAATATCTTTGATTGATTCTAAAAAATAAAACAAACAAAAAAGCGGATATACAAAAATGTCGATTGATTTATTATTAGTTTAAGTTTGCGTTAAATGAAGCGAAGAGAGATAAGGGACAAGATGAAGTGTGATGGAGATAGAACTGTTTCATTATATCTATGTCTTATTTCATCTAATGCAATTGCTAAGTAATTTATGAAGTAATTTATAATTATATATATTTAATAAAATAAATGTCTATTAATATTTTTATATACTAACTTTTGTGTTTGTTTTGTTATCTCATAACTTCTAATTATTTTTCAAAGTTTCAAAATATATTAACATCCTTTATATACGATAAGATTTTCATTAACTAAATGATTATTTGAATAATATAGGCGGCAGATTTTATAGAAAATTTATTTGATAATTCAAATATATCGAAAAAAATATCATAAATTCAAGAAAAAAATAAGTAAAATATAAATATATAATAATCGAAACATAATAAATTATTAATTTTTGTACAAAACATATTCACTCAATTTCAATCTCTCGATTTTCTGAAAAATTCAATTATTCGATTACTAATTAATTCGTTTCGAAATTCTATTATGTTTAATTTTATATTAAATTTGTATAATTCTATATTATTTTCTTTACATTCACAAAAAAATTATTCATATATCAAATCAGAAACTCACAGAAATTATTCAATTTCTATTCAAAATTTAAAATATTTCATATACACATTCAATATTCAAGATAATTGATTTCAATAAGATACATATATATTTTACAATTATAATATTTTTAAAATTTAACTGGATTGAAGAACTTTTATATCATATATAAAATTTATGAATTTTTGATAATAATAATTTACAGATTATAATTGATCTATTCAATTAATTGATCTCATCTAAGTAATAGTATCTATGCATAAATCAATATTAATTAACATTAATCAAAGTTCATTAATCAATACCTATTGTTGCCTATATGTGCGTTTATTTTCTATGAAAGATAATACTCTGAAGATAAGATCAAAATATATTAATTGCTGTTAAACAAGATATAAAAGCTTTACAATTAGAAATATTTTTCAAGTTTTAAGATGATTATAAATTCTAAATTAATCTAAGTTTAAATTTTTCTATATAGTAAAATTAATATAAAATTTTGTTCTTGAATTGAAAAAGTTTAATTATTTTTTAATTTTATCTCATAACTATTAATTTATTCATACTTTTTATTTTATTGGTTTAAAGATCTGGTGCAGACGAATAGTTTGCGGTAATTTATCGCCGCGGTAATTTTCTATCGCGATTTGAGTGTCAAAATTTACTGCATTTATATACTTTGCGAACTAGAGTGCTTCTCTAATATTAACAAGAGACCGTATATCAAAGTGGAATAAAACAAAACGGAATAAAATTCTTTTTTATTCATAAGTTTTAATTGCGAACAAAAATTATCTTCTACAATAATACTTAAATTGAATTTGATTAATAAATTTTTTAAGCCATTCAAAATCATTTTAAGATTATTATTTTTTTAATATTATTTTTTTTTATATATCTTTTTTCAGTAATTTATAGTAATATAATTCTTCTTAATTAATCTTTGGTAAACAATATTTTTTATTTATATAAATATAATTTTGAATTAAGAATAAAAATATTATCTTTAATATTATCCTTAAATATTATTTTTAATGATTGACAACATAATAATTCATATTATTATAATTTTATTATGTTGTCAATCATAATATTTTTATTTTTATTAAAAAGTTACATATTAAAACAAAATTTCAAAATTATTAATCTTTGCTTAATTGATTTCAATTTTTATCTTTAAAATTCATTTTTTATATAATATTCATAATGAATTACTATTTAAAATTATAGATATTATAAATATAATATTAATACTAGAAATATTATATTTATTTGTTTGTTTGTATTTAATATTTTTAATATTTTAATATTAATTATATTTAATATTTATATTAATTATATTATATTTTAATATTTTTGTATTTTTATAAATAGATTTTCATCTTAAATAATTTCTATTATTTTCTATATGTAAGAATAAAAAAGTTTTTACCAAATACAATATAACAAATTCATTAAATATAACTATAGTTCTTAAAATATATAATTGTATACTATAAATATTAAACAAGAAAATGTTAAATATGATAGAAAAAAAAAATTATATCAAGAAGATTTAATGAAAGAACAAAACTTTAATCAAATTTAAATTGAATTTGGTTAATAAATTTTTTAAGCCATTCAAAATCATTAACTATAGTTTTAATCAAATATATAGCTTAATAATTTCAATGTATACGCAAAACAGACATATATCAATACATAATCAATATACAATAATTAATACATAAAAACAGATGAGATATATGAAAATAAAAATGGCATAAAATATATTTATTAGAGAATGTTAAAAAATAATGTTTATTTTTTTGTGAATACATAATATAATAAATGCAATAATTTCTGAAAGTTCCAGTGATCAAATACTTTTTATCAACTACAATAGAATTTTTATTATTAGAAAAATAACTATACAACTATATTTCTATTTCTAAGGAGACAAGACCATCTAAATTTTCAAATAGTAAAATACAAACTTTTTTTATTGAATTATTTTGAGGAAAATAATATGTTTATTTGTAATAAAATTAAAATAATCCTATAAAAAATGATTTTTATTATAAAATTAAAAATTCTATAAATGAATAGGATTTTTAAATTAGAAACTATATTTTTCATTTTATTATTATTGCTGGCATTGAAACACTATCTAAACTTAATTTCTAGTGATAAGTAATTCTCAGGATAAATTCTAATTTAAAATCTAAATAGATCTAAAATCTAAATCTAATTTAAAATTTAAATTCAAAATTAATCTACATCAACTTTCCCAAAATCATTATAAATAAGTCAAATAAATAGCAACACAACTTGATTCTCTTAAAATTCTACAATTTTAAAATTTAAAATATTTTTTCATATATTTCGCATTTTACGAAATATCTGTTCAAGAATATTAAAATAGAACACTGTGTATATTTATATCTTGTATATTTATATTATAGCATTTTATATTTCAAAAATAATAATATTTTTAATGAATTTTATATTATATTTAATTGAAAATATTTTGTTGGGAAAGAATAGAAGTAGAAATTTATCAATCTACTACAATAGAATAAAATAGTCTTTAAAAAAAAAATTGTGAAAGAAAAATTTACATTAAGATACTTAGTATGTAGTTATGTATGTATAAGTATGTATATTATACATATACATATATTATATATGTATATGTATATATATTATATATATATACAAATATATATATAATATACAAATTATATTTAATATAAAAATTATATATATATACAAATAGTACTTGCAACTCATCGAAAACATGTTGTACTTTTTAATGTTTCATCAAAAACCTAACAAGATTAAAATATTCACAATATATATTTTCTTTTCTTTTTTATATCACTTTTTCATGAAATATGAAGTATGAAAGCAAATGCATTACATGACAAGATCATCTTATAAGCTTTTCTTAGGAATACATGAAGAGAACAGCTAATATTACATATNTACTATATATTGGATCTACATAATAGATTCAATTAATAATCTACATAATAGATTCATAATAATACGAAATCAATTACTAAAAATCTTTTATGAAAATTAATTATAATATTCTTCTTATTATAAAAAAAAATTAAATATTTTTTAAAATTTTTTAAAATCGCTACTATCATTTTTAATTAATGGCTTCTAGCATTCATTTATTTTAATTTAATATTATATTATTATATTTTACAGAAATACATTGTAAAATATATGTAAATATATTATATATGTAAATATATGTAATATATAAAATAATATATAAAATATAATAAATATATCATTGGTTACAAAAATATTTGAATTTTACTAAATATTTATCGCAGGATATATGTAAAAATATACAAATATCAATAAAAAAAATAACTCAAAATCTATTTTTAATAGAATTATTATTTTATTATTTTATTTTATAATAATTTGAAAATAAAATACAATAAATAATAAAATATTTTATTAGAAAATAGAAAAGCAAAATATTCAAATGATAGAATTATATATTATATCCAACTATATGTAAAATTGAAATTCAAGAATCTTTTATGAAAAAAAATACAAAAGTTTAAATATTATTAAAAATTTATTAATTTTAAGATCTTTTATCATTTAAAAATAAAAATAATTATCTATTTCTAAAATTAATTATGATATTTTTTTAAAATATAAAATATAAAAAATTTTATTTCTTTCTTTTAAATTTTTTTAGATCGAAATTACATATGTAAATTTTTTAATAGAATTTTTTAACAGAATATGACTGAGAAATAAAATTAAAAGTTTCAATTTTTTCGTTTTTTTTTAAATATTTTCATTAAAAGCAATGAAAATATAGCTTTGAACAATATTTTTAAAAATATATGAAATATCATATAATAAATTAATAAATATGGAACGTTAAAAAGAAATGTTCATAATAATTAATATAAAAAAATTTTGTACACATAATAAATGATAATATATATAAATAATATAAAAAAATTTGATAAACTGTTTTTGTGTTAAAATTGTTATTAATATCGATTTATTCTTTTTTTTAAATTAGATAATATAAATGATAATAATTTAAATTTGAAAAGAACAATTTTAAATTTTTATTTATTCTTATGTGTGTATTCATAAAACATTTGTATCAGTGATACATATTTACATTTCACAGATTCTTATTTTTTCGTATTCCATATATAACATTCTTTCCTTTCTTATAAAACTGATGTGAGAAATTTCATAAAACCTAATATGTTTCGTATAAGTATAATATGTTTTATTTACTTTTTCATATTGTTAAGCAAAATATTTAATCTTTTGAAAAAAAGATTCAAGTAAATATTAATTAGTTTGATTTAAAAGCTAGAAGAGCTTACCACAATAAAAAAAATTAATATCTTTCAATGAAAAAAAATTATTTTTATTTTAATACTATTTATTATATGTTATGTTTATATTATTTCATTATTATATTATTATTATATTTATATTATTCCATTATTTTGTTTATATTATTGTTATTTAATTATTTGACTATGTGTTTATATTATTATTAACTTGTTATATTAATCGCTATCAAAATCAATGCATACAATTTCATTATACTAATATTTTGGCACGGATGATATCAAATACAGCATATACACTTTGTTCCTGTATATCTTCATTATTTTCCTTACAAGATTCACAAACCAATCAGTTAATTGGAAGAATTCCAATCTTCTAAAGACTGTCTTTTATTGTGTATAAAAATGGATATCTGTTAAGTCGAATAAAGTATCGAGTAAAATATCTTGATTAAATGCAATAAGTTTCTCTTAAGATTTTCATTCTAAATATTTTTCTTCCAGAAGAACTCTGTCAATTACTAATCATACTTAAGACTATAGTCAAGATTTCGTTTAAAGATGCACAAAAATCTTAGATTAGAATAAATTTTTATTTAATTATTTATATTTTTACAGATATTAATATTTGTAATAAAATCAAAAGAAATTCAAATCAAAATCAATTGTTTTTCAAAAATATTTATGTTTTCGCGAAATATTATTAATATTAATATATATATATTGTTATATATTTGTACATAAAATTATATGAAATATTCCATTTATCTCATCCTGGTGAAACTTAACTAAAAACATATTATTATTAATCAAAATTAAACAATTATTTTTTTAATAATTAATATGTATTATGATAAACAAATATAAAAAACAAAAGGTAAATATTGTTTCAATTTTTGTGAAATAATAAGCACGAGCAAAATAATTTGATTGTGGATTACAATTACATAAAAACTATTACATTTTCAACAAAAATGTTTAGCTCTTTAATATTATCGAGTCACAATTTATAATATACACACATCGAGTTTCAATTTATATTTAAACTTGTATTATATTTAATATTATATTATATTTAATATTCAAATTATATTAATAAAAAAATTAAAATCAAAAAATTTTAATGTTAAAACATTAAAAAAAAAAGAATTTGGTTGCAAAAATTAGAAACACTCGCAATTTTTAATATTTTCTGTATTTTTAAAATTTAAAGATTAAAAATTTAATTCAATAAATTTTAATACTTACACATTATTATTATAATATATAATATTTTATTATTTTTTAATATAATAGTAAAAAAATAATTTTACTTATATATAAAAAAAATTAAAAAGTAATTAAAAATTATAAGATTTTTTATTAAATTAAGAATTATTTTATTTCATAATTATGATATAAATTTGTACTCAATATATTGCTTCAATTTTTTAAATATTTTCTATTGATTATAACATTACAATTGGTCTCGACTGATAATATTACAATTATCTTCTGAACCATGCCTTTGAACTTTGATTGCAAATTTGCATTAGTGAGACTATTAAATAATGATCAATATTGTATTCAAAAGGTACTTAAATTAAATATCAAAAAATATCATTTACATGCGGAATATTTAAATCAAAATTTTATATACTAAAAAAAATTTATTTGAATTATTTTAATTTATTTTAGTTGTTATTTTATTGTATTTTTAGTTAGTTTTAATACAATTTGTTCATTATTTATGTTCATTGTCTATTTATATGTTGAGTTATATTATTGTTAGGAATATGTATATTTTCATTTTAATTTTGCATTATATATTCAGAATAATGGCTGTAATGGATTTTAAATTATTTATTATAATGAAATTACCTTCATTTATATTACTTTTATTTCTGATCTCTTCCATAATAAAAAATATAAATTTATATAAAAAAAATAAAAATTTTCACTTCTTTCGATCAATCACTTTATCCGAATATTTTTTATTTATTTTCTAAAGTAATATATAAGTACAATATATTGAATAGAACATTCGAGTAAAATATATTTTATTCGAAAAGTTTGTAGAATATCAATAAAAATTCAAAATTTCAATTTTTTTTCAAATTGATAGTATCTTCTTGAAAACAATCTCCTTCTGCATACATTTGCTTCAGAATTTCCATTCCTCAAAGCAATGTTCTTGTGAACCTCTGTTTAAGATTCGGGGCGTTTCTATTTTATGGTTTTAATATCCAAATGTTCTTTTCACGTTTATAAATTGCTAGATTGTAGATAGATTGCTAGTTTCATAACACTCTCTCTATACACTTTTTTTTAGCATATCATTTGAGTTCTTTTTCTCGAATTTCAAGAAAAATTTCGCGTTTATCATAAAAAACATTTTTCAAAAATGTGTATGATTGAAAGAAAAATGCATCCTATATTAAAGATATTGATAATGATTTGTAAAATTTAATCTGTTTAAATTATATCGATTATCGATTAAATTATAAACTATATTCCTCGCCATATTGTTATTAAAATGACAATTTATATAAATATATAATTTGCATTAATTAAAATATTAAAAATTATATAATATATATTTAAACAGATATATCAATCTTATTAATATTCTATAACTAGATCTTTTATAGATTTTTATATATATATAAAATATGCAAAAAATATATATAAATATCTACAAATATGTTCAATGTAGATTTATTGCATATATCATTATCTAATCTGGAGCAATGTTTTTATTAATTTTGTTTTATTTAATAAATTTTTTTTTGAATAAATGTTAAATAATTGTATTATATTTTTATAATTATAATTGTAATTACTCTAATATAATATTTAATAGCTATTGATATTATACTAAGTAATTTCTTCATATTCATAGAATTTATTTTTTGATGTTTATTAGTATTATATGTTTATTATATTTTTATTATATATTTATTAGTATTAATTTGTATGCAAAAATTTGACATATCATAAGATGATAGGTATACATTTATATTTGATACAATATTTACAAAACCTAGTTAATCTATAGTATTACCATCTTATAATAATATTTTTACGATTTTACATATTTTGTTATATCAATAAAATTTTTTTTTTAAAACTATATATTTTTTTTTAATTTATTTATCGCAATTATCCTTCTCAAATAAATAATTAATTTTATGAATATTTGTATGGAATTAATTAAATTTCCTATTGTAATCAATATAAGTTTTATTGTAATTATCTTTTTATTGTAATTAATAATATGCAATATTTGTATACACTTCGATAAATGTTAAATTTTGTAGAACTTTCTAGTAAAAGACAGTTTTTCTTTTGAGTAAAGTTTTATTTAAAACATAAATGTATTTAAAAGAAATATATATAAAGAAATAGTTTTTAATAGTTATAATTAAATACTTAAGCAAAACAATATTATTATTTTTTGTTTTTTTTAAATTATTCTTTTATTTATAAAAAATACAATTTAAAAATTTATTATTATATTATTATTATACATACGTAAAATATTTTCATTTTTATATAATTATTTCAATTTTCCATTTTGAATAATCTTTATATTTTTCTGCATATATATATATATAATAGCATTGTTTTAATTGACTAATAAATTTAAATTCACGTGTTTCTGACATATAAGATTGAACGAAGAATATCCTTCTTTTTCTTCGTAATTCCTTTGTTTCTTTTATATATTTCTTTTTATTTTAAAATTTACTCAGATATAATGATATAATATAAAAAATTTGAACTATTAGAAGAAAAAAATATTTTTTTTAACAATAAATCTATAGTTAAATATTTGTATATATAAATGTAATCTATAATTTATCTATTTATATCTATATCTATAATTTATCTTTATCTATATAGTTTATGTTTCAAATATTATTTAAATGATACAAAAATAATATTAATAATATTATTGTCATTTTTTAATTATTTTTGCATATTATATTATTGTTATATTGAATTGTCATTATTTTATATTTTTTATTTAAACATAAAAATTTTTTCATTTTATATTTTTTTTAAAATCGAAAATGAGGAAAAATAAAATAAAAAATTAGATTTTATTCTCTACTTGATTTTATTTTTACTTGAATTATCTTTGCTTATAATAATACAAACAATAAAAAATTTATTACAAATAATAAAAAATTTAAAATGTTATAAAATCTGTTATTATTTTAAAATCGATATTTTTATTTGATCAATTTAAAATCACTTTCACTGGTGTATTAAATAAAATATATATATAATTAATAATCTATATATAAATAAATGTTATACTTATTATTTTTCAAAAAGAAAAATAATTATTCCAAACATAATACGTAAGTTTATTATTTTACACAATCATATGAATATATTTAAAAATGATATTTTGTTACATCCACTTTGTTATATCGACCTTGATTGAAATAAAACTTCAAAATAACGATAACCCAAACGATATTAATAGTATTACCCTTCTCGATCGATTAAAACTAAATTTTTATAACGAATATTTCGATTAACTGGTTGCACGCGATGCACATACATGTACGTAACTCTAGGAACCACTGATCGAGAAAGCCATTATTGATAATGAAACGAGAGAAAATGGTAAGAGAATAATGAAGGGTTACAACGTGCTTGATAATGTTCATATTTAACAATGCTTATAAAGTAGATATACTCCAAAAATATTATCCCTGAATTTACAATATAAAATTTATTAAAAATTATTATAACTTTAATTTAAAATTAAATTCATTATTATTTTATTATTTATTAATTATATAAAGTAATTTAAACTTATTATAATTTTCGAAATATAAAATACATTATGGATACAAAATATACATATATATGAGAATATTGAAATGAATATATTAGATAGATATATTATACTAAATTTCTTTTTAAAAGTGCTATCCACGAAAAAAAGATTTGACAGATACAAAATGAAATTCATTAAAAATACTATAATTTTTGAAATGTAAAATATTATAGATATAAAATAAAATACGATCTCTATCCGAAAATCTATTTGAATAGCTTTTAATATTTGAACATTTCATTATAGAAATTATCTATTAAGACTTTATTATTATATCATATTAATACTTAATAATTTAAATTGTTACAATGAATAAGAAGAAGACTGCAACAAAAGATGAGAATAATGACTTTATAATTTAGATTCGTATTTTGAAGCACTTGTGACAGAAGTTTTAGAAAAAATATTAAAATGGTTTAAAAAAGAAAAATGTAAAATATAATTAATATTTAATATATTAAAAAGTAGCAAGAAAAATGAAGAATCCATAAATAACATTTTTTGAAAAAAAAAGAATATTTTATTTATATCACATATTACTCTTTGCAATTGTTATTATATTAATCTTTTTAAAATATACATAAAATATAGTATAATAATCATGAGAGAAGAGGAGTATTTATACTACATGAAAATTCTTTTAACAGTTATGTTTCTCTATATCAAATATTAGAAACTCCATCATGGAATACATAGGAATAATAAAAAAATGTGAATTTTAAAGAAGAAATATTACACTATCCTTTAAAAATGTTTAATAAAAAAATTTTAACAAATATAATACGAAATTTATTAAAAATATCGAAATAATTTTTGAAATCTAAAATATATTTCTATTTATAAATATACTCGTGTAAATACATGGAAATATTAAATTGACATGATATAAAAAAAAAATAATTTAAATTTTATATATTATAAAGGAAGTGAAAAATAAATGGTAGTTAGAAAAAAATATTTCACTGGTGGATGAAAAAAATATTTGTGATGAAATAAATATCATTTAAAATCATTTCTATTTAATATTTTATAACTATTTCTATGTATAACTGTTTTTCTATATGATTTACATCAAATTATTATGTGTATGTTCAACTAAGGTTTTCATTATTTTCTTCAAAATATTTTTTTTTGAAAAAAATTAAAAATTATTTTTTTTTTTATGTTTCCATTTTGATATTTATATTATAGCATTATATATCTCAAAAATTACAATTATTTTTAATGAATTTCGTATATTAATATAAATTTAAATTTAATTACAATTATTTTTAATGAATTTCGTATATTATTTATATAAATTTAATATAAATTTAATATAAAAAATTTAATATAATATAAAAAATTTTTTGCTAAATAACATTATAAAAAATAAAATAAACTTAAAAAACTATCAAAAAAATATTATAATCTTTTAAAATTATATTTATATAATTTTATAAGATATAATTTTATATATAATATAATTATATTATTACTAATTAAGTGTTATTATATTATTATTGTATTTATATAATTATGTTATTATTAAATTTTATTATATTATTATTATGCTAATCTATAAGAAATATAGCTATTTATTTCATATTATAATGAAAATTTTACTATTTATGTAAAATAAAATAAAATTTTTTTCTTATATATATTTATAATAATATTTTTTCCAATATAATATAAAACTAATAGAAATTACATTTTACTCGAGGAATCCTAATATTTTTAGAAAAGAAATATATACTACATTATAGTACAGTATATTCATATATACTGTATTCATACTATAATAAAATTATATTCATTCATCAAATAAATATTAATATATTTGGTGAAATATAAAATTATTATATTATTATAATTATATTGTAAATATGCATTTATTATAATATGCATTTAAAAATTTGAATATACAAAATTTATAAAATGGATATGATATGTAAAAAACAAAAAAATTTCAAACTATAATACTTGTTATTTAAATAAATGAATCTCTATTAATTTCCATGTTTTTAATTGTATTAATAAAAAAATATTAAATTTTTCATGAACAGTCTAAGCTATAAGTTATTTTATTTATTAGATGAAACGTACCTATCATATTCCTTAAATATAATTAATTGTTTATATGAAAACAAGAATAGTATAAGCCATATTATTTTAATTTTGAAAATTATAGGCAAAAATTATATTTGTATTTTCATTTAATAGAAAATATTAAATATAAATATAAATATTTATTCTTAACATATTGTTTAATTACATATGATTTAAATAATTTCTTAATAAAAAAATTTTTTTCAAATGAAAAGAAATTTAAATTATTATTATTTCATACCATTCTTATTTTTATAAATTGATTTACATACACTATCAAAATTTAAATTTAATTTTACAAAAAAAGATAAAGTATTTAATATTATATAAATCTTTATAATTTCTTAATTCTTTTTATAGTTTACTTTTAGTCGTTTTTAATTATTTTTAATATAAAATATTAAAGATTAAAATAAACAAATAACAAAAATTGACATAAAAATATGTATAAAACCGAATCCATTAAATTATAAACAATTAAAGTTTGCGTTAAATAAAGTGAAATGGAGGAATGATAAAAATAGAATCATTTCACTCTACCTCACTTCATTTGATGCAAAATTAAATTATGTATAATTTGATAACTTAGTTATAATATCTACTTTAATACCAACTTTTATGTTTATGCTTGTTTTAGTTTGTTGTTAGCTTTCTTTTAATCGATTTTTCAAAAATGGAGGAATATGATAATACCTTATATAATTCTCTGATACAAAAATGTCAAGAATATGCAAATATTTACTATTATCAAAAAAAGAAAAAAAAAAAGATAATTCATCAATTGTACAAGGCATTCTCAAAAATTAATTTTAGAGAACTTATATTTTGTATATTATTAAATCTGTGAATTTTTTCATAAAATAATTATAAAATTGTTCACTTTTATTAACTTATATTTTATTTTTTATAATTTCAGATTGAATCTATGGAATCCATATGATCTATATGACAATTGAAAAATCAAACTTGAAAATTATAGATATATTTTATAAAGCATGACACAACGAGTTTATTTGAATGAAAACAGAATTTGTATAACAAAATTGAATTTACATTTAATATATTTTATACAAATTTATAATCGTATTTCGAAAATATGAAGAAAAAAAATGATATTAATATTCATCTATTATTTGCCCAGAATCACATCAATTAAGAACAAAATTTGATAAAAAATTTTTTAGTCGAATGAATCAAAATTTATATAATTTATATATAGTATATGGATATTTACTTCGTTATCAGATCGCTTCAACAAATACAAGATTTTACTCTAGTATTATTTCACTAATAATATTTCACAATAGATATGCTACAATCAATGTTAGATAAAATAATATTTAAAATATAAAAAATAGAAATATTTTCAAAAAAAAATTTCTAAAATGTATTGTACATTGATTAATTTGAAATAATTATTTAATTTCGCATTAATTGAAATATTATTCAAAATATTTATTTCATATTGTATATAATAATTTTAATTATTTTAATATTAATAGAAATATTATTTGAAATATTTATTTAAAATATTTATTTATTTTCTTTTATGTGTGTATATGAATTATGTATTTCAATTATGTATTTTTCATTGGTCTCAGTAAAAAAATTGTTGAGTTTAGTTAAAATCAATTATAAAGCCACGGTAAAGCTATTTTACTGATTTTTTGTTTGAAATGTATATAAAGACAAATAACCAAAATAAATAAATAAATATTAATAGATTAAATAGATATTATGAATTATTTATTCATATATTCATATATTTATTTCATGAATATATTTGTTTTAATTGAAATTAATTTTTATTTTTTCTGTATACTTCTTTTGTTTAATAGTAACCTTCAAAAAATAATATTTAAAGTAATATTTAAAGTAATTCTCAATATAAGTTTAATAAGACTATGAAATAACTAAATTCTGTAATTAAAATAATTTTTTTAATATATATATATATATCTAAAAAATATTATTTCAAATAATTATTTTTAATATCCAAAAAAAAATATTATTTCAATTAATATTTCCAATTTATATATAATAAATACATTTTCAAATATTTTTATATGTTTTATAAAAATGAAATAGAAATAAAGAGAAATAAAATAAATTTTGAATTATCTTATTTAAATAAAAGTATTTCAGTAATTATTTTCAATATTTTTTATTTGAAATTTATTCAATTTTGAACACAATCCTGAGAGCACCTCACATATAATTCGAAAATTATATTAAATTTTATTACATAAAAATATTTAATATTTATTAATATTTATAAATAATGACATGTTAATATACGACAATAAAAAATTACACCATTATTAATTATAAAATATTTGAACATCTTGAATAAAGATAATTTTTTCAAAATATTTTATTTTCAAAATATTTTATTAACTAATCATTTTTCCATCATTGTATTTTCCATTCAATATTTTTTTATGTAGAATGACGAGAGAAATAGAAATATAAAAAAAAAGATTTTCATTTAAAAAAAAATGTATAATGCATTATTGTATCTACAAAAATATGATATCAATATGTAATACACTTTAAACTATTCATTTTTTAGCCATGCTTTCACCTGATAACAAAGTTATAATCTGAAACAATTGTGAGCTATTCTGTATACAATTTATTTCAAAATATGAAAATGATCAATTATGAAAAAAAATTAGAACAATGGAAGACTAACAATACTAATCAAATGGTGAAAAACAAGTAATGTAACATTCAATTCTTGTTCAATGTTACAAGAAATTGGTTAAAAAGTTGGTATACAAATATTCAGATCATTCGTTGGTATAGTATTAAAAATATCAAAAAAAAATACACAAATACAAGCGAGATTATAAGCAAGAGTGATTATTATTTGTAGTATTGGAAAAATTTTTGGAAAAATTTTTATAGATAAAAAAAAATATGATTTCTTTTTTAATTGATTCATTAAAAAAATCGAAACAGAAATTTTTTGCACACTAAATCTTAGATTCACACTAATAAATTAATTAAAGTTATTGAGTTATCTACTTTAATAAAATCTATTTTAATATTCTAGTATTCTAATAATGTTAACTCTAGTTAAATAAGCTTCAAATTCTAAACTTTAAATCCTCTTCGCAGTTGAAGTTATAAACGTTAGGTCTCTTTGAATTGGAATCTTGAACTTTGAATCTTTAAGACTTTAAAACTTGAAAATTCAAAAATCTAAATTGCAAATGTATAATATACATATATACATTTTCACTAATAACAAATAATATATTAACATCCTATATATATAGGAAACATTTTTTTTCATAAAAGTTTAATTTATACTTAAAAAATAAATTATTTTTAGTTAAAATTATTATTACACTATTGTTGTTACTATTATTATTATTATAGTATTATTATTGTTATACACATTTATACATATATGCATAAATATGCACAATTGTAATCAAAAATTGTTTAATTGACATCTTTTATTTTATCAGAAATTTATTCTATACAATGAATATATATATATAAACTATACATTATAACTGTACTTTTGTATCTATCGTGTACGTTAGCTAGATATTGAATATTGATTTAGAATGCCGAGAATCCATTGTTTAAAAATATTGAAAATTCAAACAATAAAACAGAACTACATATTTCAGAGAAAAGGAAATATCATTCGATTTTTTTATTTCATTTTAATCAATGTTATGGAAATGATATTCTTATTTTTCAAAATATTATACAACTTCCTGTAATAAAAACAAAGAGAATATTAAAAAAAAGAAAAATGAAAACATAAATCAAAAAATATTAAATGATGTAATTTAATGACGAGTTTATGGTATTTATTTTTATTTAACAAGCAAGCAATTAAATTTTAATATGTTATTATATTAAATTAGAAAAGATAACGTAAATAAATCAAAAATTCGCATAAAAATCGACTATTTTTTTAAATAAATTATGAAAGTAAATGATTAATAAATGTAGAAATAAAATTCAAAAAATACGATTTTTCTTTTTTTTTCTTTCTATTATTATCTAAATATTATTATCTAATTAATAAAAAATTCTTTTCAATCAATGAATTTAACTTATAGATATAAAGTTTTGATTTCTAAAAAAATAATTTTTTAAAAAATTCAATAATAAATAAAAAAGTTATTAATATTAATATAATTATCACTTGTATTATACTAATATTATTATAGAAGTATTATACTATTATTATATTAGAAGAAATATGATTCTAAAATTATGAAGAAAAACAATATTGCAGAAAAATTTTTTATTTATATATCTTTTTATAAATGATTGTGAAATAATTTTCAACATAATGAAAAATAAATCGAAATGCAATTAGAGAAATTGATAAAACAAAATCAATAACTTTTTGGAAAAAAAAAATTTTTAATTTTTCATCAAAGGTTTATTTCCAATATTTTAAAATACTTTTTAAAATAAGTTTATTTGAAATCAATTATTCATCCATCCAAAATTATTTCAAAAACTTTATATTTATATTTTTATGTAAACTTTCTAATGATTCGTTTCTATTAACATTGTTCAATATCAATACTGATTCATTAAATTTTACGAGTTCTATCGATTATATCTCGACGTTTGCCAACTTTACACAATATCCACAAATTTTGAAAGCATGTTGGAATTTATTGTAGCGTAATGTAAATATAAAACGAAACTTCGATTCCTAATTTTAATAGACATAAATACGATCTATTAAATGATATTTATGTAACCAAATGTTTGAAAATCTGTTTAATCTAGAACATTGTATAATAAAAACAAAAAGTAAATATACATTTAAAAAATCAGATTTAAACATTTGTAAATTAAAGTTTAAAATTCTTTATAATGATTTTACGAGTTATATCTATAATGTATGAAATATATTTTAACACTTTAAAAATTTTTAAATAAACAAGCAATATTGATAATTATGATCTATTGTATTTTTTTATATATAAAGTGAATTTTAATAACATAATTATTTCGAATAATTCGTAAATTATTTATTTCATAAAAAAATATTTCATATAAAAATTAGATACAATTTATTATTATAATGTTATTAATTTTTTTCAAAATGGACATTTAGAAAATATATAAAAGAAATATAAAAGTATATTAAATTTTAAATGGAGTAATGTATTTAGACTTTTGATGCAGATTTTTTTAATTCTATAAAAAATTATTAAACCATTTATAATAAAAAATTATAAGTTTAAGAGATATTTTATAACTTAACTTGTTTATAATTTAACTTGAATTTTGTAAAACTTATCATATAAAATATAATAAACACTTATTTTTCTTATCAATAAATAAATTAAAAATCAAAAATAATAGTTTTTTAGTTTTACTTTTGTGTTTGTTTTGATCTCTAGAATTAATTTTCCAAAAATATTCCAATATAATATAATTAATACTATATATAATTAATACTATATAATAATCAATACTATGTATACAAATAAGATGTTATTCTATATAATAAAGTACTGAAAGATTAAATTTTTTTTTTCATTTTTTCATTTTTTTTTTAAATTTAATGATGATACGAAATAAAGAAAAATATAAAATAATATATAATGTTCAAATTTTTCATAATTCTTTATTATGCTTATATTCTAAAAAATATTTTTAAATAAAATTGTATTATGAAACATAAAAAAATATTAAAGTTTTAAGGATTAATTTCATCTTTAAAAAAATTTTCTGAAAAAAAAATTATTTATCTTAACATTTTAAATATATAAACTTTTATTGATTATTTTAAATATTAACTTTTTTATTATCATTTATTATTATTTAATTAGAAATATAAATAGAAAAATGTAAAAAAAAACAAAACTTATCTTTCTCATTTTTTAATTAATAAATGAGCTTTTATAAAAAATATTTTTTTATCCACTTTAGAATATGCAAATGCGATTTTATATTCACAATTATTTAATGAATAGAATTTCATCAGAATAATATTTGAATGTTTTATTAAACATATAAAATGAAAAAAATATTTATTTCAATAATCGAAATACATATTCTTTTTTCTATTTTAACACATTCAATGTAAATATATGTATCATATAATATATGTTGTAAATATATGTATCATAAGGATTTCTTATTTTATAGTGGTTGACGCATATAGTTGTGTCATGAATTTTTTTAAGAAATATGAAAAATGAAAAAATGTTTTCCATATATTTCACTCAATTCAAATATCATCAATATGTGTAGCCATTTTAGATTTTCTTTTTCGCCGTTTTACAAGCGGAAAAATTTTGGCACAAATATGGGATAAATTTGAAATAATTTAAAACAAAAACTGAAATATCTTCATAAATTTAAAAATAAATTTAATATTTTTATTTAACTTAAATTAAACTATTACTATTTGAAAATATTATTTTGTTTATGTTTAATTATTATTTTATAATGTTTAAAAAATAACTCTATCCTATTCTATTTATTTTATTTATGTATTTTATTTATATTATTTATATATATTATTATTTATTTTATTATATATTCTATTATTTATATTTTTTGAATATCAAATATCAGAAATTGAAACAATTTTACAATTATTTCTATATTTATCAATAATTAATATATCAATAATCGAGTACTCTCATCGATTTTTAATATCACATTGAAACAATTTTCATTTATATATAATATTTTATATGTAATTTTGTATTTTTGTATTACGATATATGTAGAAAAAGAAAAAAAATTTATACAAATCGATATTAGTTAATTAAATCAAATTATTGATTTTAACAGAAATTTATTTAATATAAAAATAAATTATTATTTTAAAATCATATTTAACACAGTTAAGAGAATAATTTATATAAATATTTTTTTTTATTTTAAATTTATTATTTAAAATTAAAGATGATCGAGTTTGCCAACAAAATAAATATTTACATTTAAAACTATTTCAAAACATTTATATTTCTTTCATTAAAATAATAAAATTCAATTAAATTTCGAATTTAATTGTATTGTAATAACAATTTAAAAAAGAAACAAATAAAAGTTAGGAAACAATATTAATAGTAAATTTAAACATTTTGTTTAATAATAATAATTTTAATTTAAATTTTTTTCTTATAAAATTATAAATTTCATAATTTTTTAATCTCAGTCGAATCATGACTTATTTTTCTCTTAATAGTCTAAGTAATTTATATTTTATGATAAAATTCTAATACATTTTATTTTTCAATATTTTTCAAAACTATATATATCATTTGTATCCAAATTTTATGTATCATTTTTTTATATTATTCATTTGATAAATTCGATTTATTTATTTTATAATAATAATTCATTCATTCATTTATTCATTTCATATGAATAAGATATGATTCAAGATAATTTAGTTTAATATATTTGCTTCGATATAATGTATAGATTTATTCGTTCGAATCTGATCGATGGTTTATATCCAATACTAGCGTTGCGATTCAATTAATCTATGTGCTCTATGATTAGCCAATATTTTTTATTAATAACTCGTTAATAAAACCAAAACAAAAATTTTTGCAAAAAAGAAAATTGCCTGAAAGTATCTCAAAAATCTCCAATTAAGTTATGTTCATATTTTTAGAACATTTTCGTATTTTCATATAGTGAATCTGAAATATAAATTAAAAACTAAATTATTTATCACAAAGAATAGCTTTAGAAGACTTTAAAATGAATAAAAAATATCGATTTTTAATATATTTACAGTAGCTAAGAAAAAGTAATTTTTTTTTCAATATTTTTATTAACTGTATTATATAGGACTATTTTTTTTTCTGTAAAATCGAATTTGATTTATCATCATTATTATTAGATATTTTATTTTATAATTCTCTTTTTTAATATGTATGAATAAAAACTTATTTTTGAAAAATATTATGTCTTGATTTTTGAAAAATTCATAATTTTTATTTATTATATATAAATTTATTATTTACATTCATTTTATTATATATATTTTTTAATATATTTCTTTTACAAAAAAAATATTTTCAAATTTTCGAAAAACTGTCTTTTTCATCAGTAGATTATGAAATATCTTCAAAGTGCTAGTATCTCGTAAAAAGAAAAATCTATAATGATAAGTCATTTTATAAAGGAAATAATACGATGTAATCGATAGAAATATTAAAAAAAAATTATTATTTTCTTTAATTTAATAAATTTAATATGTAGCGTAAATAACTTTTTATCCTTTTATCTTTTAAACTTAATCTAATATACAATTTTTATGGTCGGATTCAGATTTAATATACCAGAATACATAAGAAACCATTCCATTCTCAAACAAAATTTCATTCTTTTATCGAACCTATCTTATATTTTTAAACAGAGAAATTTCAAAAAAAAAATAATAAATATATATAATAATAATAAACTATAATTATCTTCTTTTTATTATTAAAAAAAAATTGTTTTATATTTTCTATTAAAAAGATATTATTATTTCTATTAAAAAGATATGTTTATATAAATATATATAAATATATAAAATTTACATTAATTTTGAGAATATTAAAAATTATAGGTTGTTTTATAATTTTATAGTTTTGTCACAGAATGTATTTATGAAAAAATTCGAATATTTTTTATTTTAGCAATTCATGTCAAAACAGGATCATATATAAGTATAACAAAACTCTTAAATGGAATATCTTCGAAGATTACGATCTTTGAGAGTACTGCGAATATAAAATTCACACTAGGGAAATTTTTCCAAGAACAAGAAGACATAAAATCTTTCGTCCATTCGCTTAATGCGGTTTCATATCACACAACCAAAGAAATCCTAATTGCTGATACAAGCTAAACAATTTTAATAAAAAAAAATTTTCAAACCGAAATTGTACAAATAAAACGTGTTTTTCTTTTGTATTTTCGAAATAGATCAATCATTATCAATTATCAATATTTTATCGATATCTTTTTGATAGTTTTTGATAAATCGATAATATTATTAATATATCATTAATAGATATAAGTGGATGGAATTTTTCCACTTTGAAAATTATTATTAACGTAATGTAAAAATGTTATAATTTTGTAATAAAAATAATTTATAATAAAAATAAATAGAATTTACTGAAAAATTATATTGTAGTATATTTAAGCTATTCGTATTAACAATATTTTAAATTTAAAAACTCAATGAAATATTGTTATTTCATTTATAAATATTTAATTTATAAATATAGTTATTTAATTAAATAATTTAATTAAATAATTTATAAAAATAGTTATTTAATTTATAAATAATTATTAATTTTTAACAACTTTATACAGAAATAAGTAAATTCTAATAACTATTATCGATATTTTAATGATGATACTGAATTATCGACAATATATTAATATTATCGACATTTATCGATAATGATATTGATAGTCATAATTTTATTTCAAAAGAAATTTAGAATTTATTATAAAATATAAAATTTATTATATATTAAATTTATTACAAATATAATACAAAATAATAAAAAATATAATAAATTTAATTTTTTAAACTTCAAAATTATTAATTATTAATTATTAATTATTAATTATTAAATGATATAACGGATTTTTCTCATAAGTAGTGTGATACGGATTAAAATGACTCAAATTTTTTTTCTCTCTTTTTTTTCATAACGGAATATAAATAAAAACTCATAATATTTTTTTATGAAAAAATAACAACTAGCTTTAATTTAATATATTTAAATAATGTTACAAACAAGAGAAATAGAATACTCTTGCATGGAAAATATGAAAAGTATAAAAAAAATATTTATAACAACGATCTGACCTATCATCATTAATCAATTAAAATTACATCAATTAAAAATTAATTAATAAATATTAATTAATAAATAAATTATAATAGATGATAAAATTATAATAAATTATAATAGATGATAAAATATAAATTTTATAAAACATCATTGTTAATAAATAATTTTAAGACATTGAAGGATTTTAGCATCCTAATAATTTTAAAATATTGGAAATTTGGAGATCATTATAAATACTTGTTAAATTTTAAAGAAAATGTATATTTCTTGAAATAATTTTATTGAAATATAATAATTAGATTGCAAATTAATATTTATATAAATTGAAGTTTTTATAAAAACAACTAAAAAAATAAAAATTAAATAAAAATCTATTTTATTTTTTAAATATTATTATTTGATTGAATAATTTTTTATATTTTATATTATGTATTATATAAAATATAATACATATTTATTATAATATTATATGTTATTATAATATAATAATAATATATAAATATAATAATAATATATATAATATAATATATAATATATAATAAAATAAAAATATATATAAATATAAAATATATAATAAAATATATAATAATATATAATATAATAATAATATGTAAATATAATATAATAATATTTATATTTATATATATTATATTTATATTTATTATATTTTATATTATGTATTTTTATATGTGTATTTTTATATATTATGTATTTGCTATATTTTTGTATATTTAATTTTTCCATAATTACATAAAAATCGTAGTGTCTATAATAGTCTAATAATAATTTTAAGACTTAGAAAATATTGGAACATTATTATATAGAAATTTTTACAAAATCAAAAAATTCCGATTTTAATGAAAATTTATTTATGTATATTTTGTATTATACTTTACAAATGTAAGTTTCATCTTTTTATGTTTAGTATGTTTAGTATTTTTTTACAATAACAAAGTGATACAAAAATAATATAAGAATATTAAATTTTGGAAATTTCTAATTCAAAATTTTTATCTATTTTTTTATAATCATAAAATTATATTTGAAGAAATGGAAACTTTTTTAAAATAATATTTTAATAAACAAAATAGTTGATCTATATGTAACTCATTATAATCTATATATATATCTATATATTCACAAAATTTCATTAAAAATAAATTCATTAAATATTATTTATAAATATAAAAAAAAATAAAAATGTTTAAATTATTAAAGTGTTCAAATTTTTTTATTGTAGTTTATATCATAATAATGAAAATATCTATAGAAAACATTTATTTTAAATGTAATATATAAAATTATTTATTAAAATAATAATTTTTCAAAACATTAAAAATAATTATTTGAAATAAACCTATATATAATATATATATATATATATATATATAGGTTATAATATATATATATAAATGTACCTATAATATAAATATTATTATTATATATATATAATTACATTTCAAATATAATATTTATAGCTATTATTCAATGAGAAAAGTAAACAGTAAAATATAGAAAAATAAAAAAATAAGATGCAGTAAAAGAATAAATTGTAATATACACTTTGATTTTTAAATTTTACATGAATATTATGTAAATATTAATTTTATATTTTTATATTTTATATTTTTTAATATGTAATACATTAGTAAACATTAATTTTTAAATTTTATATGTGCAATGAAATTATAATATGTAATGCATTAATAAACATTAATTTTTAAATTTTGTGTATTTAAATATATATTTAAATAAGAAGCATTTAATATTGTAATATTATAATATTGTAATATCAAATGCTTCTTATTTAAATATTTCACATATCATTGCATGTATAATAAATATTTATTTCAATTATTTCAAATTAAATATTAAAAACATATAATTCAAAAGGATATAATACATATTACATAATAATTTATAATCATAATAAATATTTCAAATAATAGATATTTAATATAAAAAGAAATTATTATTTAAAAATTATTGTATCTAATTAAAAAAATATTTATGTGCAAATATTATTTCTAATTTTAAATAATATTATCCAGAATGTTATCTATTAATGCTTGACATTTTTAAATATACATGTAATAATTTTAAATATTTCTAATTTTATATTAATATTTATGATGTTATTTATTCAATTTCATTAATATTTTCATTTTTTTTGCAATATTATACTATATACTATATACTTTTATAAAACTATATACTATATACTATATACTATAACTATATATTATAACTATATACTATATACTTTTATAAAATACTACTATTATACTCTTTTATAAAAATCACAAATATTTTAATATCTTTATAATAAAAAAAAATTAATAAAAATATAATAAAAATAAAATTAAATATTTTATAATCCTATTTAAACTATTTTATTTGATAAAATTTACATAAAAAAATTATTCATTCTAATAAAAATATAAAATATTTATTATTACAAATATTTATAACTATAAAAATGAAAAGTATGTAAAACATTAAAAATTAAAATTTAGATATCCATACTTTTTCATGACTAAATTTAAATAAAAATGTATTAATTTAATATAAAATATTAAAAAAATATATTAATTTAATATAATGTTTTTAATCATATATTAATCATATATTAATCATATATTAATTTAATATAATGTTTTTAATCAATACATAATAAATGTAAATCTATCGATAAATACACATATAGATATATATATAATATTGATATATGAATGTATTTTGCATTTTAAGTTATTAAGGTAAAACTAGCTTTTTCAAAGGCTTCCTCGTTCGTGTAATCGTCAGTCAAGAATCACAATAGAAATTATATCTTTCCATACAAAATAAAGTAAATAAAATAATAAAACAAAATAATAAAATAAAATATGAAATATTTAGAATATTGAAAATTTAAAATTGTTTTAACTTTTAAATCTCCAAATTTTTTATAATTCGAAAATTCGAATAAAGAATAATTCCTATTTGTATTTATATATAAAATATTGGATATGTATAATGTACAAGAATAAATTTATTTATATTTAAATCTTAGATTCATTTTAGTTATTATGGTTTCAATAATTATTTATAAACGAAAATGATTATTACTAATTAATTAAGAAAAAAAGCAAAAAGAATTGCAGAACTTATTAAGATTTTACTCCAATTAATAACTTTTAAAAAAGAATTTCGAATTTCAAAATTTCAGAAAATTTCAAATATAAACTTCATGAATTTAAAAATCAGATTTCAATTCATCTCTAATTTTTTATCATTGATAAAATAAATTTTATTAATTAATTTTAAACTAATTAATTTTTTTTTCATTCTTATTTTCTTTTTTAATAACATTTTTAGATGAAAATAAATACTTTCTAAAATATTTATTCAGTAATAATAATACTATAATACTATAATACTATAATACTAATATAATAAAATAACTTTATAGTATAAAATTTTAAATTCAACACTAGTAACAAGTTTTAAAATATTAAAAACGCTCGAATATTCTTATTTTACCGGTAAATTTTTTCAAAAATTTATAATACATGATTCATAAAATAGAAAATATGAAATATGAAGTCCAAAATAAAAATCAAAAATCTACATTATCGCAATAATAGATTCGAATAAAACGCTCAAAAAAATTTGGAAAATTTTCATTTCTTACTTTCGTCTGAATCCGTTTATTGTTTGATATCACAGCTTCTTTTTTCTTTCCAATTAAACAAATATCACTCGATGTCATTAAACGTAACACGGAAAAACTCGAACTTGAAGAATGTAAAACGAAAAATAGAGAACAAGAAGAACCGAAGCCGCGGAAGTTCTCCACGTGACTGAGAAACTAGAGATACTCGTCGAGGAGCAAGCTAAACAGAGCGCCAGCCAACGCGCAAGTCCTAACTTCTCCTTTTCTCTCTATTCGCGAGACAGATGCCTACATTCACTATGTGAAACTTGGCAAAACTTTTTTTATCCTTTCTTCGATCCTTTAATTCATTTCAAAATGATTCAGGAAAATACATGAGGATAAATGCTTTCACAACTTTTTCGCCCCGATGTTCATTCATTCTTTGCACAATTAACAAACAAACATTAAAATTTTAATTACTTAGATCGCAATAAATAAATGATTAGCAATAAATATAAATCTATTTTATTAATTATAACAATTTAAAAGTAATTATTTTAAATAATGTAATATTTTAATAATAGTTAATAAGTAATATTTATTATGTTCTTTATTTGATCAAGTATAAAAAGAATTGATTTTTTTTTTATCCTTCGTTGGAGTATCAATAGAGAAATGTAAATATACCAATAGTGGAAAATAGTAGAAACTGTAGAAAATTAGAAATCAAATTTTCTTTTGTTATATTTCATTAAGATTTATATAGGAGAATATTATTTTTTGATGATCTATACTAGTCTCTCGAACGAATCTATTTTATTGATATTGAATCAATTGATCCATTGGTATTTTTTCAACATTGAGAAAACTTATCTTTACGGATATTTACATTTCTAAATTTTTGTTTAACATCTTTCCAGCAGGTTTCAATTATTTAAGTGTTTGCATCAGTTTCGAATTAACGAAATTATCACTGATGATTAATAGTTGTGAGTTTAGTGTATTTTCAATCTTCGAATATCCCTTTCATTCATCATCTAATCTAATCTAAACTTGAAGTTTCCATTTTCCATGGATTATTAAATTTCCTTTTTCTATTCAAAATGCATAAAAATATTTCGTTACAAAATCTATTATGCTTACACAAAATAAAATGAAATCTAATTTAAAAATAATTATTTCAAATAATATCAATTACTAATTGTATATTTTAAATGAATAAATAAATAATATATGTTTTAATTGATGTTATATTCTTTAATCGAATATAAATTGAGGACTTGATTTAATAATATTAAATTATATATTGGATGTAAGAAAAAAATTAATCATTTAATTACAAATACAAATTAACTTTTAATATTCAATTCAGTTGTAACAGTTTTGAAAAAATTTAAAAAAATTATATATTATAAAATTATTATTTTGACTTAACATAAAAAAAAAGAAGATATTAATTAAAAGAATACATTTTTTCATACAATAATTATTTAATTGTTATTTAATTATTAAATTAATATATCATTCTTTCAATTTTTATCTTATTTTTCAAAATTATTTTTGATTTGCATCAAAATATTTTAAAAAATGATTTTTGTAACAATAAGTAATAAATTAATTTAATGATTTTATTTTATTATTTATTATTATTATCAAAAATATTAATTTCTGTTAAATAATAATAATAGAAAGAGAATTTTAAAATTGCATTTTTAATGCATAAATAATAAAGATAAATTCAAAATTTGTAATAAATCGCTTATTTTTTATTATTACCTTTGCCATACGATATAAAATTCTGTTTTAAATATTATATATTAAATAATAATTTATTAAGTAATAATAATATATAAGTAATAATAATAATATAAAGTAGTAATAACGTTATGAATTTCTTTTGTTGCAAAAATCTCAAATGAATTTAACTTATATTTATAATTTTAATAAAAATTTTAATAAAAATTAAGGTTATTATTTTTGTTTTAAACTCACTTAAAATTTCAATTTAATTATAATTTTAATTATAAATTCAACGATAATTTAATAATTAACATGATCATTATTCTATTTTCTGAATGATCCTATAATCCACAACAAAGAGCAAATTTTTAAATAAATAACATAACCATTAAACATTAATCTCATTATTGTCCAACATAATTATAATAATGTTATAAATTATTATAACATTAAACATAATTACAGATAAGTTTATAAATTAGATTCAATGAATTAGAATTTATTTCTATAAATATTCTATTAATATTCTATTAATATATTATTTATTCGTTGTTAGTTATATTTTTGTTAATTTTATTTTTTATTTATTTTTTTTTATTGAAATTATTTATATATATATGTATTCCTATTAAATTCTTTTTTAATTATATTTTTATTTTAAAATTAAACCAAGTTTTTGTATAATATATATATTATTGCATTATATTTTTATATTTATATATATATATATTTATATATTTTTATATTGCATAAAGAAATTTGTAACAAATATAAATTGATACTTAACTATTGTTTGAAATTATCAGAATCTTTTAAATAAAATATATAATTGAAACTTTTATATAATTTTATATAATTGGAACTTTTTATTTTATAGTTAAATACAATTAAAATTATATACAAAATTCATTGAAACAACATAGATATAATGTGATACAAATAAATGATTAAAAAATATTCTTCCATTTCTTGGAAATAAAGAAAAATAAAATTATTGAAAGAATAAACTTATAAACTCATTAATAGATTAGAGATATATACAAATACATATTTTCAAAGAAAAATTGTATCAATACTCGTATTTGGATATAAATATATTTCGTAACTAGAAAATAAAATTTTTTATTTTTTTATAATTTTATTTTTAATAAATATTTAATATTTTTTTATCTTAAATTTTATTTTTTATTATTGTACATTTATTTTAGAATATATGCCAAAATATATTATATATCTATATTTGCTGTGCTATCATTTACAATTTAATTTTATAAGTAAAATGATTAAATTAATCGTTTAAAATTTAAAAAATATTATATTTATGATACATATATTTATATTTTAATATATATATATATATATATATATTTTAATATAATCATATATTATAACTTCGTTGATATATATATTTTAATACATGAAATCATTTTTTTTAATCTATTTTAAGTTTAATTTAAATTTCTTTATTTAAAATTATTTATACAAAGAAAGAAAAATTATTTTTTGGAAATAAAAATAAAAATTAATTATTAATAATATACTAATTAAAAATTTATAAAATCAATGAAAATAATAATTTTAGTGATTATGATTAATGTTAAATGATTTGCAATATCTTAATAAAAAGTTTACTGATATATATGTATATATATATATATATATATATATATATGAATTATTATTCATTATGTATATGAAATTTAATATTTAATGCAAATTTCTTTTATATCTATTCGCAGATCTGATCAAATATTAAGTTTCAAATTATTTGCGGAATCAAAGTTTTTCTTTATTCATTTTTTTTGAAATATGATAATAAATTAAACTCAATAATATTTAATTTTATTGAAATAAAATCTTTTTTTATTTTACATATATTCTTAAATTATTAAATAATTTCAATAGAATAAACTCTTTTTAATTATAAATCTTAAATTAAATACTTATAATTTAAATGGATTTTTTTTATAAAGAAAAAACAATTGCATATATTTTTATATTATATATAAAAATTTTTATATTTAATCTATATTTTTATATATATTCCTAATCCATATTACCTACATTAAATTGTTGCTAATTATTGGTTGATAATTATTATTGATAATGAAAGAAAGAATGCTGATAATAATTAATTATACAAAAACATTAATTTAATTTAAATATTTTAAACATCAATTTTTTTTCTTTCTAATTATTAATTATTTTAATTATTTATAAAATTATTTATATATAATCTTTAATATATAGATAAAAGCAATAGATAAAAAAACTTATCATTTTTATAATATTAATAAATTTATAATTAAAAAAAAATTAAATTAAAATTAAATGTAAAAGAAATATTACATTTAATTAATATAATAAAGTAATAAAGTAATAAAGTAAGAAATAAAAATTTAAAAAATAAAAAATGTTTAATAAATAATAAAAAAAAAATCAAAATATTAATTCTATGTTCTTCTATAAAAATTAATGTTATAGAAATTAACTTTTATACGCTAAGTCTAATTTAAAAAATTATATTATATTAATTTTTTACAAATTTTTTCTTAAAAATTTTCTCATCATTAGAAAATATTTTATTTTTATTCTTCTATTTCATCCTATTCAAAAATGAATTTTCAAAAAAGATAAATAATGATTTTCATAGTTATCGAAAAAGCTATTAGGATAGATTTTCTATAAGCATAAGAAATGCACATCTTATTTCTTTTTAGATAATAGTCAAAAAGTCATTTGCTTTTTATAATAGCAAATAGTGACATTCAAATATATCATGCAAAGAATTTTTCGAAATTTAATGATTAAAAAGAAGCTCGATTTATTAAATAATTATTTTATTATACTTGCAGATACGATACAACAGAACGTAAAATAAAGAAATTAAGAAAATAAAAATTTTAAATGGTTTTTAGAAAAATAACAATTTTTAAAAAAATTAAAGTGAATGAGTTCTCAATTGACATTTCAAAATATATCAATAATAATTAATCAATAAATATTAATATAGATCAATAATTATTCACAAATATAATGATATTCGAAATTACGTTCGAAATTATATGTAAAGATTTAAAATGAAAAAAATATTGATCAATTAATAAAATAAATATTGATTATTAATCAATATCGAAAAGTGAAATTAATATTCTTGTATATTTTAAACTTTAAAAGTCTATTTATATAGGACAAAATATGGTTCAAGCACAAAAAAATCTATAATATAAACTAATAGAATAGTTCATTTTGTTACTTTTTTTAATTTTAACAATTTACTACAACTACCTTATAACACAAATAAGTTTTAATGTTATAAATGGATTAGTTTCTTATAAATGGATTTTTAATTGTTTTTTCTATTTTCTTGATAATAAAAAGAATCTAATGATACTTCTTTTACTTTATAGATTTTATAATTTTTAAATACGATAACAAAAAACTAAAAAAAATTTTTTAAAGATTTATTTAATTGTACAATAGAATTCTATATAAATATTTATTCTATATAATATATATATTTTATATATTCTATATAAATATAATTATTCTATTATATATATATATATAAATATTTGAAGGAAATTTTAGTTAATATTCAATTAATTCTTGAATATTTAAGTATTCATGTATTCGTTTAAAATAAAATATAAAATTTGTTATTTTCTCGAAATCTAATTGTGTCATTGTAGAAAATACATGAATTATTATAAGAATACGTCAGAAATCAGAAACACAACAATGGTTTCAAAATTTTATACATCTAATAAATATAGAAAGAAAAAAATATGGTAAAGACAATAAAAACAAAAATATAGTCATTGTTTTTTTTATATATAACTGTTTGTTTTTATAATACTATGTTGCAATGCTGGCATTGCTAGTGAAAAACTAATATCAGATCAGATTAATTGAGAAAAAAAAAAAGAAATAGAAAATTCTTTATTCTTTAAATTCTCTTACGCTTTATTAGTATTTAATTGGCATAGAAAACTTATCGAAAAAAAACAAATTATTAACAATTAACTATTATTCCTTGTAGGCGTCGCTAATAATCTCATCCTAATACATTCTTTAATAGATGTCGCCATTGCCATACATCTCATCAGTCAATATGAAGATAATTTAGTATGCTCTTTGCACAATTTTAATATTATATAAACTTCTTATATTTATTTTCTTATTATAATTCTGTGTTAATAAATCATTAAAAATCATCGTATTATTTCGCTTTTTGTTTATTAAAAATTATTTAGCAAAAATTGTATTAAAATTATTATTCAAATTGACAATTAATTTAATCCATCAGTAGTATAAATTCTATATCAATATCAAAGTATTATATTCAGTAAAAATTATTATACAAAATTATTATATATATAATTATATATAAAATTATTATATATATAATTATTATATATAAATTATTACACAAAAATTCAGTATTATATAAAAGTAGTATTATACAAAAGTATTATACAAAATTGTTCTTAATTAACTTAATCGCATTATCAATATCAAAAATAAGAAGGAGTAAGAAGTTTAAATTTTTTATAAGATTTTTTGAAAATTAATTATAGCCTGATAAAATTTATATAATTACTTTGAATTTTATGAAATTGAACTTATGAACTTATGAATTATGAACTTATAAAATTCTATTATCAATTTTTTATAAAAATAATAACAATTAAAATATGTTGCCTTTCTCTTTAATTTCATAATAAGAAAATTTTTTATTTTTCATTTTTATTAAAGTAAAGTTTACAAATAATATTTTTATTTGAAATTTGAATGTAATTCATCATCATTTGAAATATATATTATCATAACATATTATCCATTTTTCTCCTTTTAAATCACTCAAAAAGAACATGTCATAAAAAATATGGCCAAATTTTATAGGAATTCTTATGTATTACTATAGAGAATATATAATTTCTTTCACTCAACGATTCTATCTAGAGCTTTTATCTTTTCAAGCTTTTACAGTTACGAAGATAGAAAGCAGTCTTTTATATCCGATAACTAGTATTTCTTCTATCTAAAGTTTCGTTTTCTTTTCATGTTTCATTACTTTTTGTCATTTGTCCCCAGGCTGAATTAGAACTGTTATAGGAAAGCGAAATTTAGACCAATAAAGAGGCGAAATTAGACTCAAAGTCACTTTCAAGGCTGAGAAATATAGATTTTCGAAACAGATAAATAAAAATAAATATTTTCGAATGATACAAATTTTTATATAAACTTTTTAATAATTTTATATAACTTTATATAACTAATAAATTAAATAACTATAATAAATTTATATAACTTTTTAATAATTTTAAATAAACTTTCTAAAATATTATTTTGAAATGAATTATATTATATTGAAATATATATTAAATTATATATAAAAATATAATATTTCAAATAATAATACTCCAAATAAACAATTTTTAATTTCAAAATTATTATAATAGAATAAAATTATATATAGAATAAAATTATTACATAAACATATATAATGTAACATTATTAAAAATTTATTTTCAATAATTAAGGAATAAAAAATAAAAACATAAATAAAAACATATATAAATAGAATAAAATTTTCATATTTATGAATGAAAAATGAAAGTATTTTCGAAATTTATTCTGTTTTAATTAAACAAAAAATAAATATTTTATTTACATCAAATTCATGTAAATAATAAATAATACTTGTTTATGACATTAAATGAAGTAGTATCTTCAAACAATATTTGCCTATAGAAATATTTTAATTTTAATTCTTATTTTAAATTTTGCTTAATTATAATCACTTTTCAATATAATAATTTCATTAAATAATTAATTTCTTAATACAATTAATAATAATAATTTATTATTTAGGATAATTATTATCAATACGATAAGTGGTAAAATGAGATTATAACCTCAAAATATGAAAAAATAAGATGAGTTACATATAAACAAAGAAAAATAAAATCATTTACTTAAACTATAAATACATAACTATAAAATTTTTTAACTGAAAACTAATTTGAATTTAATATATGTTAATGTTTTCATTATCCAATCAGATTGGATGCAAATTAAGATGCAGAACTTAATATACAATATTAGGCCTGGTACGAATATCGCATTGCAATCCCGATATTACAATTTAATTATTTCATTAAAAATAATGATAATGTAATATATATGATTATGCGATTTTATTATGAAAATTGAAATTGAATAATTTTTACCAATAATTTTTAACAATTGAAATCATTATTTTTAGATTTTACATATCAAAATTTAAAGAAAAATATTTAAAATAATCTAAAATGTATTTAAAAATAAAATTTAATCTCATATTTTTTACATATGTATATGAAAATCAATCAAGAATTATATCATAAAAAAATTCTAAATTATATAAGTCATAAATTATAAATAAATAAGATAGTAATTTTTAAAAAACAAATTAATCAATTCAGTTCTAAAAATATTATATTATTAAACACAATAAAAAAATAATCATACATCCATGCCATTCAATGTAATTATTTCAAGATTTAATATATATTTTTTTATATGCCTAATAAATAACTGTTGTGAATAGCCTACAAATCTAGTAATTTCTTGTGTCGGTATAGTAGATTTTTCTTGCATCTTAACCATAGAATTGAAACAACATTGAATGACTATATTTTCACGTGTTAACTTGAAATTTTAAAACATAACCTACGAAATATTTAATAAACTTTTCTTAAATATATTTTTGTTTATTCTATTTTTTTTTATTTATTTTGTTTTATTATTAAAATGAAAAATGAAATTCAAATAAAATTATTAAGATTAAATTAAACTACTGTGCATTATAACCTATAAATATCGTATGTAACTTAGTTTCTATGAAAAATGTCAACTCCGTGTAAAGATATTATTGAAGATATAGAAGATTTAATATTATCACAAGATATTACACCTAAAGAACGATATAGTTCAAGAAAAAGTATTATTATTCGTTCTAAACGAAAACAAATAATTGAAGAAATACAACCTCCAATTTTCAATAGTATTATACCAGGAACACAAATAATTTATGTGAAAACTTGGGGATGTACTCATAATAATTCTGATAGTGAATACATGGCAGGCCAACTTGCTGCCTATGGTTATAAATTAACAGAAAATAAATATAAAGCAGATTTATGGCTTTTAAACTCTTGCACAGTAAAAAGTCCAGCAGAGGATCATTTTAGAAATGAAATTGAAGCTGGAAAAAAAATGGGGAAACATGTTGTTGTTGCTGGGTATGAAAACTTTTTTATATCTTAAAATTATAATTTTCTTTCATCATCTTATAAAAATTAGATTTAGATAAAAAAGTTTAAATCATATATTAATATATTACATTTAATATTTAATTTTTCACAATTCAGAATATTAATAATTTCAAAATATTTGTTATCATTGTAATTTTTAATTTATGAAATAGAAAAAGTTTTAACTTCATTTCACAATATTTTTTCACAATATAATAATAGAAAAAAAATAAAATAATAAAAATAATATTATATAATATAAAATCACAATTTTTAATATTGTTTTCTGAAAAAATTAAAATTTACACATAAAAATTCTAAATTCTTTATAATTTATAATATAATAATTTTAATATTCTTAAATTTTTAATAACAATTAAGAAAAATAATAATTATTAATTTAATTTAAATAATAATTTAATAATTCTTTTTTTTTGTATCTTGTTCATTTTATCTAACAAAATTTTTAAAACTATTGACTTATCTAGTATAGAATATTTATTTTATATATAAATTATTATAATTAAATTGATGTCATGAAAATAAATAGGTATATGTAATTATATTTTTATTTTAATAAAGTACACTATTATTGTGCCAAAAACATTTTTATGTTTTTAGTAATCAAAACAAAAAATATAAAATCAATCATTTTAAAAAATAAAAAATATTTAATATTAACGTATTAATGTATTGTTTTCTATAGAAAAATAATCTATTTTTTATAAAAAATTGTTAATTTAGAAAATATTTTAATTCGAATTTTAAAAAACTTATCATATAAAAAAAACAAAATTATATATAACTTGTTTATGTATATTTTTCTTATTTTTTATACAATATATTTTATTTTAAATTTTAAATTAAAATTTTAATATTCAAATTAAAATATCTAAAACAATAATAAATTCATATAAAAATTATTTTAATTTAATAATTAAAATAATTAATTTTAAATTATAAAAAAAAACTTCATGATTAATTAATGCATTCAAGATATTATATAATTAAAAAACAAAGATTTTTATATAGCTATGTATAACAAAATTATTAATATTAAATTATGCTATCTATACCATTTAATTTTTATCTAAATTTTTTCTATCACAAAAATTAAATGAAATATTTAAAACAATCAAGTTATTTTTTTTATTTTTAATTCTCGAAATTGAGATTTTATATTTTGGATTTATTCTTTAATTTCAAATCTATGTCAATTGCTTTTCAATTTCATTCAAAATTATAAACTCTCTTTAATGATAAAATAATAAAAAATAAAATAAAATAATAAAATAAAATAATAAATATTAAATGAAGTTATTAAAAAGAAATATTAAATTAATTAACAAAGAATTTTTATTTCAATTATGAAATAATAATTAAATATTTTATTAACATTTGCATAAAAATATTAATGAAAAGCGAAAAAGAAATTTATATAATCTAAAAATTATTTAAAAATAATTGTATTGAATTTATTTAATTTATATAAATAAATAAGATTATATTATTAAGATTATATTATTAAGAAATAAAATTAAAAGTTTTTTTTTTCTTTATTTATTTACACTTAATTTCATTTTCACTTTACACTTTATTTTTTTACATTAATTTCTTTTCTTAATCATTTGTTCGTAAACAAAAATTTAAAAATCTAATTCATAAAATCAAAAAAACAAGTAAAAATAATTATTATTTTCAGATGTGTACCACAAGGCGCTCCAAAATCATCTTTTCTACAAGGATTAAGTATGATTGGCGTGCAACAAATCGATCGTGTGGTTGAAGTAGTCGAAGAAACTTTAAAAGGAAATACCGTACGGTTTCTGCAACAGAAAAAAGAAGCTGGTAAAAAGATCGGCGGTGCTTCTTTAAGTTTACCCAAAGTTCGAAGGAATCCATTAATCGAGATCATAGCTATAAACACAGGCTGTTTGAATCAGTGTACTTATTGTAAGACAAAACATGCAAGAGGTGAATTGGGAAGTTATCCTCCTGAGGAAATTGTTGATCGTGCAAAACAGGCGTTCGAGGAAGGCGTTTGCGAATTATGGTTAACATCCGAGGATACAGGAACTTATGGCAGAGATATTGGTTCGAGTTTACCTGAATTATTATGGAAACTCATCGAAGTGATACCTAATGGTTGTAGAATTCGCATTGGAATGACTAATCCACCGTATATTCTGGAGCATCTAGAAGAAATGAGCAAAATTTTAAAGCACCCGAAAGTTTACAGCTTCCTTCATGTTCCAGTTCAATCTGGAAGCGATCAAGTATTAGCTGATATGAAACGAGAGTACACTTGTGCCGATTTCGAACGAGTTATCAATTTTCTGCGAGAACGTGTTCCTGGATTAACTATAGCAACAGATATAATTTGTGGTTTCCCAACTGAAACAGAGAAAGATTTTGAACAAACGATGAAACTTTGCGAAAAATATAAGTTCCCTAGTTTGTTCATTAATCAATTTTTTCCTAGACCGGGTACACCGGCTGCTCGAATGCCAAAAATACCAACGCAAGATGTGAAGAAAAGAACGAAAAGATTGTCAGAATTCTTTCAATCTTATTCTCCATATGATAACAGAATAGAACTCATCCAAGATGTATTAGTTACTGAAATATCCTATGATAAAAAACATTATGTTGGACACAATAAATTTTATGAACAAGTTTTAATACCGTTAAAAGAGGAATATTTAGGAAAGATGATTAGAGTGAAGATAGTAGAAACGACAAAATATTCTATGAAGGGAGAACCAATAACAGAAGGTACATCTCCTGCATTAAAACCATTTTTACCAAAGGGAACTATATCTGGGATACCAATGAAAATGAAACCATCAAAATATAGGATAGTGGCAATTCTAGCAATTTTTCTTGCTATCATTTTTAGGTTATTATGGAAATTTTTAATGATTTAAAATATAATTTGTTAATATTGTAAATAAATATATATAAAAATTTTGTATTCAAACTAAAGCATGTTCTAAATTATTCTCATTTAAAATTTTAAAATATAAAATATAAATATAATGACATAACAATTTATAAGAAATGAAATTGAATTGAATTATAAAACTAATGCTTATGTTTTAATTGATTTTACAAATGATTGTGCTGAAGCTATTAGCACTTAGTTTCTAGCATTATTTAATTAGAATATTGGAAAAAATAATTAAACAATAGTTCTTATTTTAAAAAAAAGAATATTGTTTATTTTATAAAAAATGATTTAAAAATAATTTATTTTATTCCTATATAAAATTACTTATTTTATATTTTTAAGTTACAATATCTAAAAAAAATATTTACATTTTATGATAATTTTATTTATATATATATATATAAACAATATTTACATTTTATGATAATTTTGTTTATATATATATATATATATATATATAACATATGTATATATACATATGTATAAGTATGATAACATTACATTTACATTTATTGAAACTATTGCAAGTTTTAGTGTATAATATTTTCATTGTTCGCGAATAGATTGCAAATAGTTCGTGCACAATAGTTTGCAAACAATTTTAACTAGCGAACGCAGCATTAAATGAAGTGAAATTGAGATAAAGTGAAACAACTCTATCTCTCACTTTATCTCACTTCTATTTCACAAATTAAATTTTTTATAACTCTTATGACTAAAATAAATCTTAATCAAAATTTTTGTACCAATTTTTTTAATTGTTTTAAATCAATCTTCCAAAGGATTCCATAAATATATATTAATACATATAATTCTACATATCTTGTAATATCAAATACAGATTAATATCATGTAAAATGAAATTTGATAAATATCGATCATGTTATAGTTTTTGTTTTCTTATAATACAATATAGCTCAAATTTCTTTCTTTATATTCTTAAGAGATGTTTTCAAATTAAAAATTCTGCTTAAATCTAGAATTTTAAAGGATATATTGGAAAGGAGAAAAGAAAAATTTAGAATTTTGATATTTGAAATTAAAATAAAATGTTTAAAAACCAGAAAAGATAAAGACATTGATAAATAATTAATTAATTATATTTCAATTGACAAAATGATACAGGAACCTGCCCTGAATGGGCTTACAAAATTTTATCAAGACAACCCGAGTATACTAATAATCTTCTAATCAAACAATACCGAATATAATTTAACTTATTCAACATATTCAGAACTATAATAATACAAAAAAAGAAAAAAGAAAAAAATATTGAGCATTCTCGAATTAATTTATTCTCGAGAAACAATAATTATAGGAAATAAAAAAAAATACGTAAATTACTTACTAAGACAATATATTCGCTAAGGAAACATAAACCTCTTAACTTATTGCATTAACAATGCTCTTTTATTTGGTACCGTCCCTCTAGACGCTAAGGTTTTATTTTTCGTTAAAAATACTTTACTTTAAAAGTAGTAGCTTATTCTTATTAAAAATAAGTAGCTTATTCTAAAACGAGTGTAGTTATTGTCAAAGTATTTCCTGAGTATTGAAATTCACAGATGAAACTGTGTAATTCGCCAGAAATAATAAAAGAGATATTTGTAAAAAATAAAAAGAATTGAATTTTGAAATAATCACATCATATTTCTTTTGCATAAAATATTTTACTCATTTATATTTCAAATTGTTATTTACATAGTTATACAATAAATATAACAAAAAATAATTGCATTAAAACAAATTTTTTTTTATTTTGTTTTATTATAAGCATAAAATTAATTTTTAAATTTTTGAAATTTTTTCTATCAAATATTCTTATTAATTGCATCGATCATTTATTTTGTTATATATAAATTATTATATTATTATTTTCAAAATTTAAATTTTTATAATAAATATATATTGTAAAATATAAATATCTATTGTAAAATATAAAATTTTTTTTAACAATTTATTATTATTTATTTCATTATACTATTATCTTTAGATTGAGATATTAAAAGAATACCAAAAAAAATCTCTTTTATTTTTCATGTTACGATATAACGAAAAATTATAATATTATGTTGGCACTTTACATATTTTGGATCTTGGTAACGTTTAAACATTCAACGGAACGGACCTAAAAATACACCCGTTTATAAAAAAATATTTCATATATTCCTTTTGCAAATGTCTATAATAACATAAATTGATAAATAAGAGAGCAAATGTTTGACTTTTTGAAGGATGATCAATTTACTTTCTTAATATGTTCCGTTTATCAAAATCACTTAAATTAATGCAATTCATTTTTCCGATTTTTTTTACAATTTCAAATTTCGATTATTTTAAAAAATATATTTTTATTTCATTAAATTTTCTTTGCATATTTTTATTTCATTCAATGCGAAACTTCGCATTTTTATTCGCATCAATCCTCCAAAAAGTAATATATATTTATAGTATTAAATTAAGATTAGCAATTGAACAATTTAATTATCATTTTATTGATGATTAAATTCATATCATAACAATCATCATTATTAATACAAAATAACAAGTATATAAGTTAATATAAAAAGAATATCGTAAAATCTATTTTCAAAGCAATTTCAATATAAGGCACATTTTTTTTTTCTTCTTATATTAACAATAAAGAATGATTAAATCATTAATCACTAATCTTAATTCAATTATACATCTCGGACACATATTTGCACAGTATTGAAGGCCACCATTTTATACAGATTACTTTTGAGCTATTGAGATCCTGCCGAGAGTATACAACTTCAATTTCAGGTATGTTACAAATTTTAAATAGTTCTCTGGTATACATAAAAAAATAATGCTGCAGCCTCGTTTGAAAAAATTTTGGCATCCTTCTAGCTTGATCTTAAAACGCACTGAACTCTTATTTCGTATTACCATATCGTTCATTGTTATATTTTTACCGTTTTCGAGGCGACAGTACACAAAATACTATATAATTGTAAAAATCGAATTTCCATCAGTTCACCTACAAATATTTATGAACAATATATACAATATATACATACAATGCATTCGATTTTTTTGATTAAGTCTTTGAGCGTGTGTATTATTGATCATTAGAGTAAAAATTACATACACTGGAATGATATTGTCCCATATCACAGAAATGTCGCGTGTGTCTGTTGTATCCACGTTCTTCAATGATGTTTCATTTTAACTAATTTTGAACAAAAGAAATTGTGGATAGGTTTAACAAAAAATTATTCATGCAAAATTATATTAAGTAACTGAAGAAATAATTTATTTCTTGTATATTAAATGATAAATAATTTAGAAATGATTTAAAAAAAAACTTATGCCGTGAATTATTAGAAAAATGTTTAAAAAAATAATGAACTCTTTTACTGAATAATTTTTTAATTTATATATACATAACAAAGGCAAAATAATTTTATTTTTTTCATTATAAATCAACCTATTCGGTTGGCTTAATTTATTAATATAATTTAATTTTTATATTCTTTTTTTTAACTGTTAATGTGAGCTTATTTTAATATATTCTATATAAAATTAATTATTGTAATTAAAATACAAAAATTTATATATTTATATTAAAAGATAAATATATATTTACATATATATGAGCTTTTATATACTAAATATTATGATAATACATCGTAAAATTTTTTTTATAAAAATTTAAAATTTTGAGAAATTTTTTGTTCTTTTAAAACTATTCTATAAAGAATGTTTTAAATTGATTCAACATGTTCAAAAGGAATCTCTTCACAAATTTATATGAAATTATATATAAATAAAAATATTTCATTAAGTAATTATAAGAAAAATAAAAAATTCAGCATATATTAAACAAAGCTATCAAATCTGCTTTTTTTAATAGAATGTGAATATTTGATTTCTTATATTTTTTTAATAAAATATTTGATCTCTTGAATATGTTGTATTAATTTCTTCTATAAAATAATCATCGTTTTATTAAAAAAATAAGATAGAAAAATGAAAGTAAATACAAATATAAACTTTTGCAAATATCATATAATTCTAAATTTAAAATGCTTAATTATCTAATAAAAATATAAAATTATAAAATCTTTTTTAAATTATGACAATAATTAATGAATTTAAAATACTTATTTATTTTGAAAATAAAATAATATAAACTTTATTCTATAATCCAAAATTATTAGAATTAATTTAATTAGTAAAGAAAAAGAATGCAAAATTTTAATTTTAGTTTATTATTAAATATCAATAAAATTTTAAATAAATTCACTACATTCTAATAATTAAAATAAAGAGCTATAATTTTGGCACACCACGAATTTTTTAAATTCACGGCATAAGATTTTATATATATTTTTATATATACTTTTGCAATAAATAGAGAGCATTTACATACACAAAGTAATGAAATATTAATTGAACATGTGAAATTAACGAAACACAGATCTTTTCACGACATTTCATAGAAATTATTTGGATTTTCGCTTAGAGAGACATATTAATAACATTTTTTTTTTTTTTTTCTTTACAAAATATAAATTTCGTAATCGATATTTAAACACTTTACTAATAATGAAAGTTATAATTTTATTTGATTAAAATTTCTAAATGTTCATACAATGAAAAATAAGATATCTTATTACAATTAAACAAATTCTTTATTTATATAAGTATCAATTTCTTAATAAAATATTTTCTTTATTATTTTTATATTTCTTTTTCATTGTATATAAAGTGAATAAAATGAAGAAAATATTTTACCAATATATATGTCATGGTTTCGCAGAAAACAAAAGAAATTTTCATTTCATTGTTTGAAAAGATCAATTAAAAATGAAATTATGAATATCAATCACGAAATTTAACCGAACACGAATATATTACTATACGCTGGTTATTTACATGCAGTCTTTTGCGGTCCAGCATACACCGGTACAAAAATAACATTCAAACGAAAAAGAAACGGAAAAAAACTAATTATAAATAAAAGAAAGTGGACATTCAAACTTTAAAACGAACGTACGAAATCGACGTGGCATACTAGTACACTAGAACAACGTAAAAAATAAAGTATGGCTCTTAAGATATGAAAAAAAAGAGAGAAGCATTTACCTTTGATTTTATCCTTATAATGTGACACGTCTCTCTGTCTTTTCTTTTGCATAAAAATTAATTAAAAAAACAAGATACATTATGGCAATTCTTATGGCGTAAATTACAAATGGCACAAAAGTGTATTCTCGTTTTTGTACCGGTTCAAATGTTGAAACCTTGGGTGTAATATGACAGAAACTTTATTCATGAAAGAAATATAACCTGAGATTCTATTGTTAAATTTAATAATAGTAATTTTGGAAAAATTGAATATCAATATCAATAATATCAAAATAATACTTTAAGTTTCGTTTAAATATTAGCAAATCTTTGTCGATCATCCATATTGAACTCGATTATTATATAAAAAAAAGGATGATTACATTCTTGATAAGAAATGTTCTCATTGAAAAAGTTTTTGTCATTACTACCCTTTTTTATCTCCCGATACTTGACTCACATTCTCTAGTTTCTAGTACTGTACATTTCCTCTTTCCATTCATACTTACACAACTTTTATCTTACTATAGAGCTAGACATACTTCAATAATACTTTTTGAGCGACCCTTTCTACGAGTCATGGCAATCCTCTTTTTGATCTCGCAGTTTATGAGACTAGGAGCAATACGTACACACGTGAAACAAATTTTCTTTGTTCCCTTTGGAGAGAGGGTCACACCTTAAGAGGGGAATAACCAATAAGAGAGAAAAAGAAATGTATCGAAATTACGATTCAACGAACAAAAGACGATATTTAAATTGCACGAGGTACATTTTGCTCACACGTGGTCACTAATTTCCAATGAATAAAACTCATATTAAAAATTCAATCATGAGCAGAAAATTTCCAATAAATAAAAATAGATATTTTTTTTTTTGAAAGAATAATTACATTTGAACATTTTAAATTTATTTCATATTATTGTCAAATAAATTTCGTGATATTAATAAAATAAAATGAGAGACAGACTGAAATAACTTAATCAAAATTAAGAGATTAAAATAGGGAATGCATTTTCCGCATTAATAATATATTAAAATTAAAATTATTGAAAAACTTGGTCAAAAAATTAAAATTAAAAAAAGCAATTTGGCCTTCATTGAATTGATATATCTTTAAAAATAAGACACGATCAAATATAAATTTCCTTTTTACGAACGTTAAAATTCTGCCGACACTTAACGTTTCATTTCATTAAAATTCAATGATCGTTCATTCTTCTTTCGACGATCTATTTCAGTCGATGTTTTTACCGCGATTCAATTGCATTGTAAGTTGTCGACTTGAAATCTCACAACTCAGAAATTAGTGGACAGAAAACGCACCAATTAACCAAGACTTAATCAAAGAAAAATTAGAAGCTTGAGATATATCACATCGTAAATAACACCCCCGTCAACGGTTATCATTTTATAAGAGAGTGTTCGCGTAACAAAGAAGACTAGTCGGTCAAAAAGACACAACTTTGTTTTTAACTAACCTCTCTGCTAGCTTCATTAGGTCGTGAAACACGGTGGGTTTGACTGGGTAAAAAGTGGTCAACGCAAAGTGTCGGCCTATGCCCTTAAAAGTTTTACGACTTGGTTCTCATATTCTTTCTCATATTTTCTCTTTTTCTCTCTTTCTGCATTTCTTGTCTTCTTAATCGACAATTTTCGGCCCCTTTCTCTTCATCTCGATTTGCCGAACAAAATATTGAGAGAAACGTTGAAATGTTTCACTACCGATTCAATTAATTTAAGAGCCACGTAAAAATTCTTTTGATCGTATGAAAGGTAACATTCAATCACATTGCGAATTTATGATTCTTAAAAAAATGATGTTTAATTTGTTAAGTTTGAAATTTATGAACTCTAAAAAATTTGAACAAATAATAGTTTCTTAAAATTTTATAAACCTTCCAATAATTCACCATGAAATTAATAAAAAGACGTATCTGAAAAGTTTTTAAATTTCGATTTTTTTTTTTTAAATAAAAAAAGTAACTAGTGCTGAGAGTTTTTTCCTCCTCTAAAAGATACCTCTCTCCTCCATATACTTATCTGATTAAACGCACATCGTAAATGGTTCGAAATCGATAAACTTTAACAGCTTAATTTTAAAATTATCAATAATCGTCAGTTTCATTTATAAATCATAATTTACAAATGAAAATGATTATTTGTAAAAATGTAATGGTCATTTATGAAATATATTTAAAACTATATTAGATTAAAATATTTTTTTTTCTTTATAGTTCTTTTTTAAAGTTTTATAACATACAGATTTAAAAATCCATTTTATTGTCGAACCATTTAAATTAACGATGTCCATTTTACACTTCCAAAACACTGCGTATCATAACAATTAAAATAATCCCGAAATTATATTTCTTACAATTCTCGACATTTTCTCCATTTTTGAAGATTATTATCGAGAAAAATTATTTTATCGAGAAAAATGATAAGATTAAAACAAAAATTCTCGACATATAATAACGAAAATGTTTATAATCTCCTGAGATTCCGTTTGCTCTGTTTCGAGCCAATGACCAGCCGTTTATTCCTCTTCGTCGGCGTTGCTAACAGGGGTGTCTTGCAAGGACCAGTATGTGGTCTTGATGAACAGGAGGTGCAAAATTCCATCGAACAACCTTGTCTTGAACACGTTCCTACGTTCTTCTCGCCGTCCACGTGACAAGGAAACGAACACTTTGGGCACGGTAACAAATGTTCCCAAGGAGCGAGTGTACGACTAGCCTGTTAACAAAAATTGAATAAAAAATATAATTAAAACATATAAATTTATTACATTTAATCATTATTTCTTATATACGTGTTATTATATTTAATATTCTATAAAAAAATATTTTATTATTTATTTATTTTTCCGAAAAAACTATGAAACTTAATATTAAAATGACATGTTTATTATGTTAGAAAAAGATATTGTATTTATTTTTTATTATTCATATTATAAGAAATAATAATGTTAAATCTTCTCTGTCTGATTTGATAAAACATAAAAAATATATAATAATGAAATATAAAACACATAATTTCTTTAAAAATATTCTTATTGATTATTATGATATAATATTATCATAAATTTATCTTTTGTATATGTAAATTTTTTATTTCTATTGAATTTTTTAATAATATAAAATTGATATATCATTAAATTCATAATCTTTATTAATTTAAATTATATATGAATTATATGAATATATGAATTGTTGTTGTTGAAAATCAAATCATATATGAATATATGAATTGTTTAAAATTTTTATATTACCAAAATTTTTTCTGTAAAATTTATAAAAAAATAAAATTTGTTATGGATGGTAACATTCAAATTATTCGTGGAAATAGTAGATTTGTTTTTTATCGACACTATAGTCGGTAAAATAATGAAACAGTACTAGCGAAATTTCTGTATTTTTTTTTCACACAAAAATAAAATTAAAAAATTTCCTAATATAATTAAAATACATTAATTTATCACTGTAATTTTTCATTTTAAAAATCTTTCTAATAAAAAGAACATATTATTTTTTGAAGTTTAATTTTAAATTAAATTATTTTTAAAATGTTTAGATGTTCCAAAAATCAAATCTATATCAAATTTATAACAAATCACTGTAATTTTTCATTTTAAAAATCTTTCTAATAAAATAAAAAAATAATAAAAAGAACATATTATTTTTTGAAGTTTAATTTTAAATTAAATTATTTTTAAAATGTTTAAATGTTCCAAAAATCAAATCTATATCAAATCTATAACAAATATAAAAACTATCAAAAATGAGAAATATTCTCAATATGAAAAATACAATAAATCGAATTGAAAAAAATTTAAATTTTGAAAATTCAATTGATATTAACTTTTATTAATAGCTCTAATTAAATAATTTCAATATTACATGACTTTGAAATTTTACAAATTACACATTTACAAATACAAATTCCTAATTTTTATTTAATTAATATTAAAAAATAATATAGATTGATAACAAAACATACTGCTTTACCTACTGCGATACAAATAAATTTTACATTATTTGAAGAAAAACAGTTTTATATCATGATGCATAAAAAAATATATTTTTCTCTTATCAAACTAACATATATATATAATAAGAACAAAAAATTAAAATAAATCTTATGTGTGAAAAAAATCCATTAGTGTTGCTCCTATATTATCTGAAATGTCTCTTCTTATTATCTACTTTTCGATAACAACTGGCATTTCCTATTTACTTAATTATCAAAAATATAAATTAGAGAAAAAAACAAAACTGATATCTTGTAGTCTTTTTGAGGTAAATAACGGAAATAAATAATGAATCGCATTAGTTATGTCAAATACTATACTTTTTATTCATATCAGAATAACTTATTGCAATATCGCAAAGCGAAAAAAGTATTCCATGAAGATTACAATAAGATTTACGTATACATTTTTGCAAACAATTAAATATAAGATAACTTAATTAATTAATAATTAATTTATGTTCAAATAAAACGACAAATATATCAAATAATAATATAACCTCATTTAATTGAAAAACGTTAAATGATATTAAATAATTAAATAAAAATTTAATAAGTAAAATTAATTATTCTTTTTTATTAACAAAAGATCATAATCATAATTTATTTGCATAAATATGATACTTATGAAAATATATATTATATTTTTATTATATGTAACAAAATTTATAATATTAAAATTAAATTTTTCGAAAAATTCTAAGATCAAACGAAGAAATAAACAAATAATCAATGAAATTTAAGAAATAAACAGATGATCAATGAAATTTCTAAAGACAAGAAGCCATTCACGATAAACAGACGCATGGATTGCATGCGTTCAGAATTCAGCATAGCGTCACGAACAACAAACAACGTTGTCGAAGCGAGCTAGCAAGCATCTGTCGTGCATTGCTAATTAGCACAGCAGAAAATGCGTGAGAAAATTTAAGCAATCGAGTATGCGAGACAAAATCGAAGGTTATCAGGCGAATATCCTTTTCCCCACTTCAACTGCAACACAAAACATCGCACAAGTTTCAGCCAAATGTTATTCACGACTCACAGCTGTGCCATTCGAATTTCCCTGCCTAGCAACCAAGCGGATTCCGACCGACCTGGACAAATCCGAAAGTAGCGTCAAAACGTTGGCGCCAGAATTTCTGGCGGGAAAGGAGTGGGTCTCACAGGTTAAGACACAGATCACCATATGTGATGTTATCTCCTTTTTATTTCGTTACAAAAGGATCCGACACGATGAATTATTTTATACCTATGAATTTTCTTTTCCTAATGATAATTTACATTACATTTTATACATAATTTAAGATATTTTCAAAAACTTTTAATATATCATATAAATGTATTATAAAATTGTTAAACAGATCATTTAAACATTAATGAATAAAATTATTTTTTAAATAAAATACTTGAAAAATGATCATTAAAATAATATTCTATTTGATATATATTTATCTAAAATAAATTGAAAAATTGAATCATTTCTTTATTATTTTATTATAAAAGAAAATAGTTTTTTATTTTATTTTTAATTTGCATATATTTTATTTTTAATTTCCTAAAATAAATTTATAAATAATTTTTAATCTTATTATGTTAACTGTAGTATAAATATCATTCATAGTCTTTCAATTATATTAGCTTTTTATTAAAAAAATTAGTAAAATGAAAATAATTTGGAAAAAAAATATTAACATATTGTAGAATATTTCAGTTTTATTTTTTATAATTCAAATATATGGAAAAATATGTGATTCAAATAAAATATTTAACATTTAAAATTGTTATTTCATTTGGAAGCGTCTACTAAACTAAACTAAAACATTATTTTAAAATAGTTTATATTGAGATAAAATAAAGTAAGTTTTCATAAGTTACTTAATAAAAAAAATTAAAACAAAATAATATTTTAAATTTATTTTTTATTTTCTATAATTTCATTGAAATATAAAAAATCAAAAATTAATTATTCTAAATATAATAATATACAAAATTCATTTAATTAATAATATTGAAAAATCATGTTATAAATAAATAAAAGTTTATATTATCTTTTTCTGATATTCAAATTTTGATAAAAATTTATTAATGAAACTTTTAAAGAGAAAAATACATTACAATGTACAAAAAATACAAAATATTAAATCTTACGAAAAAAAAAAATTCAACATTCAAATAAACATTCAAATTTGAAATTGTACGAAAACTAATTTTTTTTTAAATTGATATTTGAAATATATTTTTTAATTTTTACTGTTCAACATGACAGTGATGATAGATAGTACTCTTTGTAAAATATAGTAGAAACTAATTGGAGGAAACGAATTCTACGGAAAGATTCATATAAGATTAAAATTTGAAAGCGTGGTAATATTTTCTTCCAACACAGTCTGTCGGTTGTAGCGTCTACTTGCCTGTGGCAACCGCGCTCGAAAATGTAGAAAATGATGGTAGGGTATACTTCTACCCAAAGCCCTTTGCTCACAATATAACAGCCGGCTGGCGCAACATTGTGTGGTGTAGTTATATATCTACAAAAAGCTATGTCGTAACGAAACTCCCCTAAGTATAGTCCCTTACACATACTTCCTGCAACTTAAACGTAGAATTCTTTTCGACAGTTATAATACAGAGGAAGATTAAAACGAAATGTGTTCTTAATTACACATTTCGTAAGAGTACAGTCATTCAGAAAATTGAACATATATACATAATTAAAACAAAGTAAAACATATAATTAGAAAAATTGTACTTTTTATATATGCATAAATGCAAATGAAAAAACAAAAGACAAAAGAATAATGAAAAGAAATTATTATTGCTATATACCTATTATAAATTTAATAACTTATTTGTAATAGAAAATGAAATATTGCGCCATTTTATGTGTAAACATATCCAAATAAATACTTTGTATAAAAAATTAACTATTTTCAAAGACATAAAATATTTATAATAATTAGGAATCTAGAAAATAATTAAAATTTTGAATCAGTGAAAGTTGTTGAAATTGCAACAAGATTTTTTTATGAAAAAAAAATTACATACAGATTTACAAAACTAAATAAAAAAATATTGTATAATTATATATTTATTAATATATAATATATAATTATATAATTATGAAATTCATTAGAAATCATAATCTGTAATATTTGAATCAATATAAGTTGAATCAATATAACATAAAATTATTATACAATTATTATTAATATACAATAAAATGTATCGTACAAAAATAATATAGAAACTGAGAAAAGTTTATTTATAATAGAAAATATTATTAACAAAAATATTTTGAGAAGTTTCAATCATATATTTTGTTATTTTTTCGTTAAAATATTTGAATGTTGTAATAAGACATTTGAAGATACTGAATTTCCTGAGGGAGAAGATAAATATTCAAGGACGGTTCTACATAACGATTGAGCGAGTTGAAAAAAATTTCTTTCTACTATAGATAGTTAGATAGCCATGAAAAAAAAGGGCTGCGAGAACAGACCCATACAAAGGACTATCCTACAATTTCGTGGAACCAAGATAAAAATTCTTGCCTACGAATGTGAATGTTGCTACGCTACAATATTGAAACAAGCGTGTCATTGTATTTGATCGCAACTGTTCTTGTTATTTTTTCGTCGAACTGTTTCCCTGCGATATTGGATTGCAAGACTATATTGCGTCAGAGTAGCTTAACAAAGTAGAAAATTTGATAAAATGTTAGAAATAAGATATAACCATTCAATATAATAAAATGGATAAAATTTTGAATGCAGACAACGAAAAATTCTATGTATCCGGAATAAAAATCATCGTATTTTCTTTGATGTATACTTCCTTTTAAATGCTTTTTTCAACATATATTTTTTCCTTATAATTTTTCTTTTTTTTTAACTTTTTTTTTATTAATTTTTTTTTATTAAATTGAAAAAATTTGTCTTTTTAAATTTAACTTTTTTAGTATCTATGGTAAAATCAAAAAATTAAAATTATAAGTATGAATATAAAATTATTATGAAATTACAATAAATTGTTTTCATTTAATAAATGAATAAATTAAAAATTAAATATTATCATGATTTTTACCATTTTTCATTGTTTTTTTTTAAAAATAATTTAGTCATATTTTAGAATTCGTTTTTTTCATTATTATGATAAAAATATTTAAATTGATACTTAAAGCAGAGTATTTTTTAATACTCTTTTTTTGTAATATTGAAATATAAAAATATATCTTAAAAGAGTAAAAGTAAAAAATATTGTTACAAAAATTATTTGATACAAAGAATTATGTAATATTACAATATTTTTCTAAAAACGAATGCGATCATAGAGATCATATAAAAGTGATATACATTTTTTTCTTAAATGAAAATATAATTTTTAATACATTAATTGATGATTATTGTTTCCAATATTCTAGATATTCTATTCAAATATTTATATTTTTTCTAATATTGCATAATATAATATAATATAATATATCTTATAATATCGAATAATATAATTTTCTTTCTTGTTTTCATAACTATTTTACTTTTCTGAAATTTTTTTATTATTTTATTATTTCGATTTCTAGAAAGGTCTCTAAAGTTGCAAAATTAATAAAGATGTCAAGATAATATCTCAAGGATTGTAGCGTTAATAGAAGATAGAGCGTGAAAAATAAGAATGGAAATAAATGTTTCGTATATGCAAAGAAGTCAGTCTTGATAAACGAGACCAATTCTTATGCTAATTATTCTATCAAAAATGTATCCGACAAATTTTTAACGAATTAATAATATATAATAAATGGTGTAACTTTATCTTGAAATTTTTAGTAATCAATAAAAAGATTTTGAAAAATTTTTATTTGTTCTTTAGTTTTATAAATAAAAATTATATCAGTTAATAAAATATTTACAATTTCAAAGAAAATATATAATATTTTAATTATATAACATTTTAATATATAATTATATATCTTTATATTAGATTAAATTTTATATAATCATAAATATCTGATATACATTATTTTACAAATATTTTAATTTACAATAATTTCTATCAAAAGAAATTTAAAATAAAACTATCAGAAATTACATAAATTAATCATATATACATATATAATATGTAATATAATATTACATATTTATTTATATATAAATATTAATTTAAGATTTGATATGATATCTCAAATTGATATATATGATATACAAATTTATTTACTTCTAAACACTTTTACTTCTTATTTGCAAAAATAGTTCAAAGATTACATATTTTTATGCAAAATAAAAATCTTTTATAAATACGACCAAGAAATGATTTAAATAAAGATTTTCTCTATTTCTCAAATTTAATAATGCATACTATATATTTTGTATCTTTTTACGCATATTATACGCATCCTATAGATTTTTCTTTTCTATGTTCAAATTTTATATAAATGCATAAATATTCGTAGTTTATTTATAATACTCTATTTATAATATTTCGTCAGAAATTAATAAACATTAATTAAACTTCATCTAGATAACGGTTGTTGCTCGACGGAGATAAAATCATTTCTTAATCATGATTTAAATTTACTAAATTTTATTTAGAAGTACATACCTCCATTAGTAAATGTTTATATTTGCACATGAAATATATCTTTCTTATCGTAACATATACACATGAACACATACAGTCTATTTCCATTAAAATAGAATACGAATAAGACACATTCAAAATAAATGCTTTCGAGTATTTTCACCGGTAGATTTCAATCGATTTTACAAAACAAAGATGAAAAAGTGTCTTGAGATGAATTTTAGAAATCTATTACCTGTGGTGTGACCGGAGGCTTTCAAAATTTCGGACCATTTATTTCAGTTTTTTCGCCTATCACATCGAATTAAGGTGTACCGGTAATTCAATATCCCCATTAAACGTACTACTATGAACGTATCGAGTTTCGGACTCTGATTCCGTCATCAAATTAGATTTCGGTTCAGTTAATCCTATCAACCAGCACGCAAGTTTTCTAGTTTACGATTGCTCGAGATTTTTTTTTGTTATCTGTGCCCCTATATTCCGATTTTTATCTCATCTTTATCAAATTTCGTACCACCACTTAGAAAAAAGTTTGAATATGCTTTTAGTAAAAATGAAACACTAGAAATTATTGGTAATTCAATAAATTTCTTCTTTTTTTAAAATGAGAAAATTATATATCAAATTCTAGAATATAAATCTCTTTTTTCACTACAAAATAAAATTGTTATAAAATTACTATAAAATTGTTGCTATAAAATTGCAAATATTTCAATATGGATGTTAGTATCCAATTTTTGTGTTAAAAGAACTTAAAGAAATTAACAAAATTATATAAAAATTTAGAAATAAAATATGTAAAAGAAGAGATTCAAAAACATATCTAGATAAATTAAGGATACAAGAAATGAATTAGGTAAGAATCTGAAAAATTTCAAAAACCAGGAAAAAAAAATGAAAAGAACAAAGCCAGACAATTTATTGAAATAAAATGAAAATAATATTGTTATCCATACGTACATAATAATATCCCCAAATCAAAATATTCACAATATCAAATTTGCTGGTTGACTTAATAATAAATGTAATATAGATATTTTGATATTTTGATGATTCTCAAAAGTAAAGAATAATTAATATAATATTATAAAATATTATAACTAATAAAAGTGTTATGATTAGAATTTTCATAAAGATAAAACAAATTCAAATATTTAACTAATATGTTGAAAATATATCATTTTATTTAAAACATATATCAAATTATGTAATTATTTCAAATTATATATTAATAATTTTATTATAAAATTTATTTATATAAAATTAAAATTGTATAATTCTAAACTGATTTTCTAAACTGTTGTTATTTATCTGAAAAATAAAAAAATAGAAATGGAAAATAAAAAAATTAAAAAAAAATTTTTCTACAAGATATAAATGAATATATACTCAATATCATATTGGAATTCATTAATTATTTCTATTACAGATAAATCTAGAATTTTTTCAATTTTTAATATTATATTCTAATAAAAAGTATTTTATTCAGAATTCAGTTTTATTTAATTAAATTTGTATATAATATTCAATTATTCATATAAATAATATTAAAAAAAAATACATTATATATTTATTTATCGTTTATATAAAATAAATAAAATATATGTAATATAAAAAATATCTATATATTTGCATATCAATCTATTTAGAATAATATTTTTATTATTTTTATTTATACGAATAAATCAACTTGAATTTAGATTTTAGAATTTACATTTTAGTTATAAAGTTTTATCAATTCATAATCTACAATAGTTTATATGGAAAAAAAATAAAATATAAAAATTTAATTTTATTCAAATTAATAACACGATCATTGTTAATATTAATTGATTATATATTATTTATATATAAACATAAAAATTTTGTAAAATTCCATAAATTGAAATTTATTATTATTTTAATTCTCGATAAAATAAAAGGGGAGAAATAAGCATTTAAAAATATTAATAGTCTTGAGTTTCGAGGCCTCGAAATGTTTCGGATTCGACTTTCACGAATCTAAAAATCAGGTTTTTAGCCATCTTTAATTTTTAGCATTCGAATTATTCAAATATTTTTTTTTATTACATAAAATTTAATGATGTATTTAATTTTTTCTCGAATTATAAAAATTTGATATTTATTAAATTTCTATGATATATAGTAATATTTGAAGTATGATAATAATTTTTTTATATTTAATAATTTTGAGAATAAATAGATATTACATTTAAACTAGAAAAACAATTTTTATAATTTAATTCTTGTAATTGATTTTAAATTATTAATTAAAAAATATATTTAATAATAAATTGTTATATTTTAAATTTTATTTAGAATTTATTTTCTTTTCCTTTAATTTTGAATTTAGCTAATACAAAAATTATGCTAATATTATGATATAAGTATTAATTCAAGTATCAAATTTCATATTTTAATCTCTTTATTTCTATATGAAATAATCATAAGATTGATCAAATGCTTTTAAAGAGATTGAAAAATGAAAAATTAAAACATAAATAAAAAATTTGGAGCTAACAATTTGCTATTATTTATATTTGCAATTAAAAAATCTTATATTAGCTTCACATATATTTATTTTTTATTTTACTTAAAGTATTTAATTTATTTAAATATAATATATTTTAAAAAATAACATCATCATGTTATAATTAACATTTATAATTAATATTAAAATATTCAAAATGTTAAAAAATTTATTCAAAAATAAAACTGTAATTTATAATTGACAAGCGAAGAGAACGCAGGAGGTATTAAATCTGCAACATCTTCGATAAGAACCACTCCTTTAGACATAGGTTCCGCCTACCAGATGTTCCCAGATATTCTGTCTGCAACAGAATGCTTTCTTTCCCAAGGAAAAAGAAATAATGAGACTTTCGATTGTTGTTAGATTATTTCCGATTAGTTAATATAGTATAAAATCGTATATATTAAATTATAATATCAAACGTAATACATGTGTAAAAATAATATATATAAAAATAAATATTCTCATATATCGATTTTAATTTTTAAATTTTTGATAATTTGATATTGAGAATATCAATGAAATGAAATTAAAATATAAAATGCTATAGATTACATTTCTTGTTACAAAATAAAATTATAATTACAATTAAATTATAATTAAATATTCATTAAATAAAATATTTAAATTTTAATAATGCAATTAATTTTATTATTTTCTTTTATGCTAAACAATTATTTATGGTAAATTACCGATATAAGATAACTAAATTTTATATTTTAAATAAAATGAAAAAAAATTCCTAAGAACTTATATTATTTTAATTGTATAAATTTCTATGTAAATTTTTTTTAATATTTATATGAATTACACCAATGAAATTATTTCAATATATTCGATTTCTCTATTTTCTATTTGCATTTTATTTGAATATTATTTTATATTTTTTACTTTCATAATTTTTAAATATCGTACTTAATAATTCAGATTTATTAAAAATTTTATCATCAGTAATTCTATATATTTTAATTGAGTATACAATATATAGAGCCATCACACGCATTTTTACTTTACTACATATAATAGCAAAAAAGGCAGTTCCTTATTACCTTCGAAAATAATCGAAGGCAATAGACATACAATACAGGTACCTTGACCTCGTCCTTCACAGTACGTTACTTTTATCGTTTATAATTAGTTAATCGATTCACCCAGATACCAAAGACGTCAAGGTCGTTTAAAGGAACGCCCAATGTCAGCGAGTGATGACCGTTTAACGAGTCTTCATGTAAAATATGGAGGCGTATATTTTGAATCACGTTGAAGAATCTTAAAAAATTTAAATACTATTTCCTTATTACGCATAAAAACTTTTTTTTATTAAAAATTCATTTATTATAGAATGTAAAAAAATAAAAATACAAATAGCTTTTAATAATTGTTTTTAGTTTTTATTATCTAGTATATTTTTCGTTTTAAATATTTTAATATTTACTTTACTTTAATATAAGATTAATTATAGTTTTTATTATAAGATTTGAAAATCATATTAATAAATTTTAATATATGCAAAAAACAAAAAATTGCATCAGAAATGAATTATATCTTATAGATTATAATTCAATCTATATATATATATATATATTTCTATTCTATTATGCGAATTAATGAACTTTAATGGATTAGAGAGACAAGAGAGAGATTCTTTAATTTAATTCATATAACATTCATTCAAAGAAGAAAGTATAATTAAAATCTCATCAGTTTAATGAAAAAGAGATTAATAGAAATTACCTATCAATCCTAATGAATTATACATTCTGATTCTCGCCGAAAGTGACAGATGAAATTTAAGAGATTGACTCGAGGTTGTGTCGAACAGGTCATTCCAAACAGGCGCGTTTAACCAAACAAGATGTATCATTCAGTCTAGTTTTCGCACACAATTGCCTCCTATTTCTTTCTCTGTAATTATCATTCAAGTACTTCCATGTAATATCTGATATACGAATCAAACATTCTGATATTTTTTCCTATTATTATTAAGTTAATGTCTATAATTTTATAGTATTCTTTCATTTACGATAAAAATATAAATATTGAAGCATACATTTAAAATTATAGAAAATAAAAATATTAATCTCTTTCTTTTTAAAAAAAACTAAAGAATTAAAAAATTTTCAAAGTAATTTTCAATTTATAAATTGAAACTACAAATTTTTATTTTTTATAATTTGTAAATTTTTTATATAACTTGTAAATATTTCATTTTGCGTTGAAATATCTCTACGTAAAATTAAAATATCTTTTCTTTTATTCAACGCGATGAATATAAAACATTAAAGCATATAAAAATTATATAAATATTAATTATTTCTCTATTAAAAATAAAAAATTAAAAAATTCAGAGCTTAAACATTAAATTTTGCAAATTGACAACTAAAAATTTTTATTTCGCATAATTTGTTAATGTTTTATTTTGTGTTAAGATAAAATAAAATTAAAATTTCTCCTATTTCATTTAAAAATCATTATATATGATAAATATGAAATGAATCATTTTGGAATAGATAGAAATTGACAGAGAATGGGTAACGCGATACAGTTTGGTCCTTCGCCGAAATGCACGATTTCTATCAAGCGAAAAAATTTTTTTCAGGCCAATCGAAACAATGTCCGACCAAAAGGAAGGGTCTTGGGTTTCGGGATAAAAAGACCTCAGGTATATCACTACTGTAGACAGGTATACATTCATCGATAACTTTGAATGTACAGTTAAAAATCTATGTGCGAGAGTTTAAAAAAAAAAAAGATCCAAATGTTCGTCTTTTGAAAATGAAGAATAAAAGAATTTTAAAGAAACATGGTTAAGGTAATTACGAAGATATATGGGCAAAAGACGTTTTCTTAGTATCCCAAGTTCGATTACCATTTTTCTCTCTTTTGAGAGAAAAAAATATTTGTATGAAATATTTATCTTAAATGGATAAAAAATAAATTACATTGATAAATAAAAAAATGTGATAAATCAAAGTATTTTATGAAAGATCAAAATTCAATCAAGTTATTAAATGCAATCATTATATATCTTAGATATATGTAAATTTAGTTAATTATTATAATTATTAAAATAAATATAATAAAATATAAATAATTATTAAACTTAGTTAATTAATTACTATATAATAATTAAATACTATAATTATTATAATTTGTATCTTTATTTAATTAATTATAATTATAATATAATTATAATATAAATAAAAGAATATTTTTAAAAATAAATTTTATTATTTCTATCATTAATTTCTATTATTAAAATTTCTATTATTAAATTAATTAATGAAATATAAAATAATTTCATAATAAAATAATGCTTTTTTACAATTAATTTTTAATTATTTTGTGAAATTATTTTTTTCTATATATTAACTTTTTAAATTATAAATTTATTATCCAAAACAATATACATTTTTATTTAAGAAATATATTAAAACTTTATTTTAGCATAAAATTTTAGCATAAAATTTATATTTTATATTTTTCATTAAAAAAAGTCACTTATCTAAAGCTAAAAATATAGATAAACAAATTACAATATTCTTTTTTTTGAATAAAAATTGAATAACATTCATTATTTTCCTATATAAAAAACATATTAAAGATAAAAAAAATAGATAACAAAATTTAAAATAAAATTCGCAAAATTAAATTTTAAATAATTAATTTTTAATATAAGTAAAATTAATCATTAAAAATAAAATTTTAATTAATAGTAAAATTAAAATAATAAGTAAAATTCATTATATATTACATACTACATACTACATATGTAATATGTATTTTGAAAGCACGAGCAGAGGTTAAAAGTTGGGATATCGGTGAAGGGTTCCCCGGAGAGGTTCGCGCCAAAAGTTGGCGACTTGAATTTCCAGACGCGAGTTGCGTGCGAGAGGAGTTTGCGCGCACAAACACGCGGGAACGGCGTGAACATGCATGGGCCCGGGATCGTTCGGTTTCGAAGTGGGCCAGATGCCCGCCGGCACGCACGTCAGATGTATCATTATCTCGGCCTCACTGTTGCTATGCAATTAGAGTCCGTTAATCGGGATCCCCACCACCAGTGACGCCAACGCGGCTTTCGTGACGCCAATCGGCAGGGAGTGGGGGGGGGGGGGAAGACTGGAAGGAGAAACAGAAACAAGAGAACGGAAAAGGAAACGTATCGTGGAGAAAGAAGACAGAAAAACGTCTACGAGGAAAGAAAAAGAAGAGAAATCGAGTATAGAAAGGAGATGGCAAAGGTGATCAGACGACGAAGACGAGGACAGCAATAACAACAACAACAGCAGCACGTGGACGTGAGAGCGCGAAAGTTCTGTCTTCGAGTTTTGCTCTTTTCTTCTTCCTCATATTCTTTTTTTTTTCCCCCCTCGAAGAACTTGCACGTTTTTCTTTTTTCAGGGAGAGAGGAAGGCGTTTCTTATTTTGCCTCTCTTTTTCTTTCTCTGTATTCCGTGGACCGTAACGAAGAAGAAATTTTTCGCGCACAATTTTCGGTATAATTGTTCAACAGACGAAATTTCAACTTTAATGGCTATTTCTTTTTTATTACTCTGTTTTTATTATTTTATAATTAATTTTCTAGAATTTTTGAACTGATCTATACGATGGCAACACGTTTTGATCTTCCGTATAATAGGATTATTTATCTTATTATTATTTATCCTATTATTTATCTTAAGATATTCTTTTATCATTTAGATATCCTTTTATCGTTTTAATATGGAAATTTAATTTTCAATAAAAATTATGCTTTGATGATATAAAATAAATTTAGGTTAAATTGGTAAAATAAAAATCATCATTTTTTTACATAGTTCTTATATTTTTTTTTTTAATAAAATTTTTTCTCTTAATTTTAATGCGCAAAATAAAAATATTTGACGTTAAATTTTGTCACGTATCGTTTTCTGTGCTTGTTTCCACTTTTACTGCACGAAGGCTAAATAGATTGCCAATAAAACGTTTCTTTACCATTCATTAAGATCTGCTTGGCCTTGAAGAGATTTCAAGGAAGACGCGTGCGTGAACGCGCGGGAAAACCATGTTGATTCGTTGGTTCATTCAGACTACAAGAATTCAATTGATTTTGTTCTTTTTTAATTTTTTTATTCAATAAATATTTGAAATGTTATAATAATGAATAAATTCTGATAATGGAATTATTTATTGAATCCTTTATAATATCATATAACTAAAAAATTACATAATCAATATTTTATTTCAATATCTTAAAAACTTTTTATTAATTATTTATCATTATATTTTATTGTATTTTATTATATCAATATAGTATAGTTTATCTATAATAATTTTATGACTGTAAATTAAATATTATTATTATTAAATATTATTAAATATTATTAAAATATTATTAATTATAATCTTTTGTTTTTAAAAGCTAATAAAATTATAATTATAAAGTATCAACAGAAGAATTTGCTAAATGCTTCTAATTTAATATATCGTAATTTTAAAAATGTTAAAAAATAAAACATACTTATGATAATATAATTTTTTAAAACATTATTATAACTAATATTAATAATATAGAATTTTAATGTTTATTTAATAATAATTTTTAAATAATTATAAATTTAATAAATATTTTTTTAAATTTTACAAAAGTAGGCAAAAAATATCAACATGAATATACAATAACATATAACGTTCGAAGAGATTTATTAGAAAATTTTAGAATATAAGAATTCAATATAATAATTTAATTGAAATTAATTAATTTATTAGTTTTGATTTTCAAAAATGATGAAATTATTTATATATGTCTCGTCATTCTCTTCTTGGAATTTTGACTAATCGAAACTTACATATTTTTTTCTTTTTTATACTATTATGGTGGTAATATTCTCACGTCATTTCCAAAAAAAATAAATTGCAAACTCATCATTTTTATTATCTTAACATAATCATATGATTTTTAATCATCATATGATTAAAAATTCGTATAATTACAGCAAATATCATTAATATGCCATATATATATATATATATATATATATATATNTATATTCATGTTTATATTTATAATATATTCATTACAAAGATTTGCAAATAATTAAATTTTTTATTTTTTATAAAAGAAAAACATGATATTTGATAAATCTACAAAATTATAAAATTAAATAAAATTTTTAATTATCATTTATATAACGTCAAAATACATAAACTATATATGAAAATAAAATCTGTAATAACTTGTAACAACGAAACATTTTAATCATTTTTGAAAGTTAGAAAATAAAAATTATTTTTTAAAAAATAATTTCATAATTAAACTAAAGTTAATAAATTAAAAGTAATTTTATTTCACATTACAATGAATTATAAAATATTTTATATTTGATATTTATTATATTATATTTTATTATATTTTAGTAATAAAATTGAATTATTTTACGATATTTAATTTCAATAATTCTTGAATAATAAATATACGAATATAACACATAGATAGAATTTATATTTCCAATTAATACAATAAAATTAAAGATTATTTCAAAAATTACATCAAAAAACGCTTATTGATATAAAATATAACATAAAAAATTATTTTAATAACCAAATATTTTTTGTTTATTATAAATATATTTCAAAATAAGCAATAAAATATCATAAATAATATGTTTAAACAATTATTTTTTAAATCCGTTATTTGAATAACATTCATATATAACTTTAATTAAAATAAATTATTAGTTATTTAGCACTGTTTCTAAAATAAATTTGTCAAAAGATCATCGAAAGATCTTAATATGATGAAAAAAGCAATCGAAAAGTCGGCCGAAATGAAAGAGAAGCGGAGAATGTTGAATTTACGCAGTTAGCAATCGATCGAATGAACGACAAGGTTCAGGATGCAGGATGGTATCTCTTGTTCGGATGACGTGACCTGTTCAAGGCCATCCATTTGTCCTGCGTAAAATGGATAGATGTCGTCCCTGTGATAGAAAGGTGTCTGGTAGTGTCAAAATCATTGCTAACCAGGGCCACGCGTCTATTAGACATACATTATTCAACGCAATATCACGAAAAAGTCTCGTTGCGAATTCAGCACGATGCACCATAACCGCGTAGCAACAGGGGCCCGGCAACAGGACCTGCTCTCAGCCTCTCCCTCTCTTTTGGTCTTTGGTCTGCGTCGTTCTAGCTTTCGGTAATATCAATCTTCTCTTTTTCTTTTATTTCTCTCGGTCTCTCTTTCTCCATAGTTCTTGGACGAGGAGAGCACGTCCGTCGCTTTCTCGTTGCTCGTTAACAACGACCGCAATGGGGAGAACTACTCGATGGTGGCACTGACGCGACAGTTCTTTTCTGTACCTTTTCGGCAATCCAGAAAGAGAAAGAGAGAGATTGGCAAACTTTGAAGGAGCGCTACCTAACGGAATGTTTTGCTATTGGTCAACGAACCGGTAAAGAAGAATGCAGCTCCGCCAATTCGAAGCAATTTTCAATAATCTCACAGTTGAGAAAAGAGAAACCAGTCGATATAATTCGTTTGTGAAAAAAGATCATGTAAAAGAAAAGAAGGACAATACTGGAATGGATAAACAGAAAAGTATGGACAGTAATAACATTTAATAAAGAGTCAACTTCTGTCGTGAAATATGAGATGTGATTTCACGATGAAAACAATCATTTTGAATTGTATACACAAGATATTAATTTTTTTTCTCATGTATTTGTATTTCTATTTTTAGTTATGTAAATAATTCAATAGACAAGATATGAATGAAATATAAATTACAGTAATTTTGCTCACTACTAACGCAAATATAGTATAAAAAAGAGTTCATGATGTGACGACATTACGTATTACATTGTTGGAACGCTTTTAAGTGGACACATTTGTATTCTAATGTACCTTATGTAAAAGATACCATTCGCAATACTATTTTTTCGATAGTTGTATTACAAAATTTGTATATATTGATTTTGAGAGCATATGTATTACTTTATGTATTACTAATATTACTAGTATTTGCTATTTAGAAAAAATGATCATTAAATTGTAGACAAATATAATTTGTTTTAATTAATTCTTTAATATTTAATTTGTAACATAATACATATAATTGATATAAATATGATAAAAAATATCTAATTATTTTGAATATTTTATTATTGTATATTAAAGAAAAGCAATTCAATTTTTATACAATTATCTTTAATAATGGCTAATTCTATAATAATATTAATTATTTTAATAAACTCGATTAAATATATATATATTATAAAAAATATATACATAAAAGTATAATTTGGATAATTAAAAAGTACAATATACAATATTTGTGTTATATAATATATAGTATTATATAGTTAAACATACATAATTATATATAGTTAATATTTATTCATATAATATTTGTGAAAAGTTTTTAAATATCTTAATAGAAAAATAATGACATCATAATAATATAAAGAAAAATCATTTAAGGAAAAATATTTAAAATCAAAATAAAAATTATTAAAATAAGGAATAATTAAATAAATAAAATTATATATAAAGTTATATATAAAGTTAAATTAATTTTATATAACTTTATATTTTTAAATAAATTTAATTTTTTTTTTTATTTTAAAAAATAGATATTAAAATCACTTGAATTCAAAGTTTTTTATATGTATTATATTTTAGTAAAAAAAATCTGATTATTTTCTATCATCTTATTTAATACAATATATTTGTATTTTGTTTTTTTAAATTTTTTGAATTTTTCATTTTTTTTAATATTAAAATAATGTAAATATTTAAAAATATTGTGAATGTTTTTTTCTTATCTATCATTTTAAATAACAACATCTAGATATGTTTTTTTTAATAAATATTTTCATATTTATCAATGTTTTTTTCTCTTATATTCGTCTTAATAATGTAATGCAAAATAAATCTTTTAAAAGATCTTCAAATGTGAAAAAATTATCAAATTGTAGCAATATATTGTTTTTATCAACTATTTTAATCGAAAACATAGTATTAATTTCGTATTTGAATATAAAATATTATAAATTAATCTTTATTAAATCATAATAAATTTCAATTATTATTAATTATCGTGTTTGTAGAATAAAAGTGATTTATCTTTGCTACAAAATCCAATTTAATCATACATGCAAACATGACGTTCAAGAATGTTTATTTTGAACGGAAGTGAGTGGGCGTCATACTGAATGAAAAGGATTAATACAAGCAAGGACTTAAGAGAGAATAACGAAACCCTGACATGAATACGGCTTGTCGATAATAATTTTTTTGCATTTCATGAAAAATTTTAATATTAATATGTTACGTGTCAACTAAATATATAAATCTATTAATTATTATAGCAATTATTTAAAACGAGGAGTTGACAATCCATAAAATTTCTCAAATATCTAGAAATGAAATGAAATTATATAGATAAAATTTTTAAATTAAATCATTTGAAATTTTAATTAAATCGCGAAATAAATTTTAATTACGATTGCATATAACAAAACTTTTAAAATATTGAAAAAATTAGCATTGTATTATTGAATTTTAAATAAAAAATTATTTATTATAATATATTGTTGTATATACTTCTTATATTGTATAATTTTTGTATAAAATCGATTTCATAATCGTTCGAAATCACATACCCATCTTTTTTATAATGACCAAACTTTTGCTTTAAAAATATATGTTATTTCACAATATAAAATAAGCGTAATTTTTATGATTAACATAAAATATTTTTAATATGATTCTTAAACGATCGAAAGGAAATATTTTAACAACTGAATTAACTAAACTATTATTTGTATTTCTCCTTAAATGATTCGCATAACTTTGGTTCACACCTGCCATTTATGCTTCGAATGCTTTCACGGCTCTATAATTAAGCGTGTACGAACATAAATACAAACATTTGTGATCATGCTGTGTATGTGTGTGTGTGAAAAAATGTTGTTATATATATATATATATATATATATATATATCGAGGTGTAACATTTTTTCTGAGAAACATTTGCAAATATAACATTTATGCTTTACGGCTCTAATGTTCACACCTTCGCAAATTTCTTTTCCGGTCTCTTAATATTCTGAGACAATTAGCAAAATTTGAAGTTAGAATGTTTCCTTCTAAACTTTAATATTCGTATTAGCAATGTTCCGTGGAAGTCTATTGATACTACTTAAATATTTCAATGAGATAATCAGAGAAATAATATTATATATATTATATATTATATTATAAATTATACATTAATAAAAAGAAATTTTATTAGATTTTAGAATATATATATACATATTTTTTACATATTTTATAATTTTACATATTATTTAAATTTTTAATAATTTTTAATTATTTTTTTAGTTTCAAAATATATATTATAATCTTTAAAAAATGAATTATACATAAAAAATATTTTAACAAAATAAATAAATCAATATGAAAGAAATTAATTTAAAAATATATTTTTATAATATTCTTATGGAACCAAAAAATATATACAATCAATCGCAAAAGTATTTATATCTTCAAAATATTTTGAAAAATCTAATTTGAATAAAAAAAAATTTATATATAGAGCATAATAGATTATATATAGCAATTTATTTTTCGACAAAAAATCTTGAATACGTGAAATCTTCAAATTTTTATCATTTTTGTATATAGTTTTAATTGAAAATATTTTTTATAAAATTATAATATAAATATAAAATATAAAAGAATTTAACTGGAAGAATCAAACTTATAAGTTTAAAATATTTTATAAATTAATATTTTCATCTATTTCGTATATTATTACGAACTTATATTTAAAAAAATTTTAAGATTTGCTTTTGTCCTGTCCTTTCCTAAAATTAATAAAAAAAATCATTAATAAAAAAAATTGTTTTGTATATAATAATCTTTTATCATCATTTACATATTTACAATATTTATAAATATTTCTCAAAAAGAAGATTAGAAATAAATATCTTTTATGTAATTATGTTATAGAAATATAACATTTATTATCAATGAAAAAAAGAAACATAGATCTATTTTTCAACAATTAAAATAAAACAAAAAGACAAATGTAATAAAAATGTTAAAAAAATTTTCATACATAGAAATTTATTAATTAATAATTTTTTAATTATCAGTTTATTTTAATAATTTCTCGCAGTATTAAACATATTAATTCTAATTAAATTTAATTATATTATTCCATTTCAATAATGTTTTAAATTTTTTGTTTTTGATGTTATGTACATACAACTTATGAGCTGAATTCGTATAAGATGTACTGAATACTTTTGCGACTGACTGTACGTATACAGAAATATAATTAAAATTTTATTATTGTTACGTTTAAAAACATTTGCATTACGTTTCAGGCATATAATTGATACAAGGAATAAACATAAGAGCGAAGGGCTGTGGAACGGCGAACGTGCCTCAACAATAAAGCGGTAAAAATTTCAAAGTAAATGTTCCCAAAACAATTCACCGGTTCTCGGTACGCGTTAGGGTCGAGTTCTCACCTGACCCAACAACGAGAAATACGAATAGAAGGTGGCATTAGTACGTGAATACGTCCTCCTCGCGCTACGAAATAACCAGTAAATCCTTACCCGAACACGAGCTATGTTTTACGACGGTAAATTGCTAATCCATAAACCTCGAACTGTACTTACAGAATACTTGACAAGTAAAAGGACCGCGTACAAGAAAAATTTACAACGTTTGCGCCGCGTCCCTTCTTATACCGCTGCAATAGGCTTTATCTAAATTAACGTGGAGGGTTCTGAGTTGGGACAAAAGAGATAAATAACAGGTTGAAACGTTCCTTCGAATTACTCGAGTATACGTTATCTTTATCTTATTAAGAATTTATAGCTATTAATTTATTGTTTATCGTGTAAACTTTCAGTTTAAACCACTTAATTTTATATTTACCTTTGAATGTCATAACCGGTGTTTCTAATTTTCCTATTTTAAAGTTAATTTTAACGCTAGAATTATTGAACTTGTAAGTATTTAAATATTTGTATATAGGGTGTCTCATTTTCAAACATCTTGGTTTTCTCATTATTATTCGTAATGAAAAATGTTCAGATAAACATTAAATATTGTATATTCTGATGTTATTAATTTTTTTATGAATAAATATTAGTAAAGATCATATGAAGATTAACTTTGTTTTTTTAAAAGAACTTTTTTTTAATATCAATCGATGCAACTAGATATTCTTTATAAAAAAAATATTAATATTACATATATTTAAAAATTATTAATTTTTAATTATTAATTATTAATTTAGTAGATATTTTGATTCAAATTTTTTAAAATTAATTGTATGAACAAACGAGGATTATTTTCTCTTCGAATTTATTTCAAACGATAAAAAAATTATATTTATTGAAAAACATATCGATGAATAATATATAGAAATACGATTTAAAAAGAACTAAGAACTTAAATTACACAATCAAATTACACAATCATATTATTATGATTATTTATCTTCTCTTTGTGCAAACTAACATAATCACTTTTTAAAAAAATACATCCATTAACTTGTCTAAAAAAAATTCAATTAAAGTAATATAGTTTATTAGAAATTATGAACAATTTGTTATGATTTATAATTTATCTATTTACATTAAATTTAATTAAATTCTCTTCATAAATTCTAATTTGACTGGTTTCGTATAGTAAACAATTAAAAATGAAAATTGAAATCCCAATTTAACGAATTACGGATGCAGTTAACGGTTTATATCTGTGCTAGCTTGTATTCTGCATTGGTTCTGCATTGGCCCTTTCACTCTTTGTTCCACAAGTAAATCTCTTGAGTCTAGACTTTAACACGAGGTATGGTCTTCCGAACCTGACACTGAAGGAACACCCACAGTAACTTTATCTCTACCTCATTATCGGATCGTCGTTAGCCGTGAACTTTGCCCTCGTACCTGTTAGCAGATCGGGCCACCTTTGCTTTCATTACCTACAACGAAGTGAAAGATCCGGTCCGTTCTCTAAGGTAACACTAATTACATCTTAGATAAGCATAAAACACATCTTTTTGCACTTTTTATTATTTGGAATGTTAGCTTTTGTATATTTCGTGTGAAACTTGAAATAAAGATCATATCGATATTGCTATTATTATTATTAAAGGATATATATCTTTGCAGACTCTACAGATTGTTTAATCAAGTAGATTCTGTATCAAAATACAAAATTTGAATGAATAATAATAATTATATAAAAAAAACAATAAAATAAAAATAAATAAAATAATATATTATAGTATAATGATATTTTGTATTTAAGGTATATGGAAAGATGATTTTATAAACAAAAACAAATCAAAAATATGAAATAAATTTTTTCATTTAAAATCTTATTTTTGAAAAATCAAATTTGTAAATTCGATTATACTTCATTAAAAAATCTATATATTAATTTTCATTTTCTTAAAAATGAGAATTTAAGAAAATTTTATTATATTTTTTACTTATTTTTATATTTTATACGATCTATACACTATAATATATATTCGTATTCAAACGAGAATTTATTTTCGAAAATTTTCAAATTTGATTTTCTCTCGATAGAATTCTTTTTAAAAAATAATTGTATTCTATATTTTCGCACGCGTATAAAATCACTTCTATTTTTTTTGTACTATCAATTACTTATAAATCGCATTATTTTTGAGAAAAGCATATCTAGAAGTCAAACCTAACCTAACTTTCCATACCAATTTACACCGTTAATTCAATTGCGCTAAATTCATGCTTTATTTAAACGAATCTTGATCAGCGATACACAATTTCATTCTATGTATCGCATGCATCTTACTTAAACGAGTTAATAAATCTTGTTGTGCATACAGTATGCATTATCTTGTTAGCCTAGCGTAATCAATCGAAGAGAGAGAGAGAGAGAGAGAGAGAGAGAGAGAGAGAGAGAGAGAGAGAGAGAGAAGGAAGACCCGTTGACCGAGTTACCTACGTACACCAAGACCTAGAGACGTTCCATTGAGAAAACAAGCGATGAATGAACGAACAAACCGGATGTCGAAGGAGCCGCGCACTCAGGTAAAAGTTATCGAGCACTGGACACGATTAAGCTCGGCCGGTTTTATCTACCACTAGCGCCACAGCTCTAACACCGTTGGGTAGTTATGCGCTGCAAGTACCGGTACTATCTTACCCGATACATCTCTCAATTACAACTATTAACTAAACTTCTTGTTTTCTTTAATGATGTTGTACAGGTAAATAGTATTTGCACGTTATCTACACTACCATCTGGTATTCGAGCACGCGACCAGTTTCAAAACACTTTATTTACGATCGTTTCACTTGCTTTTCAATTATCTTTTTCAATCAAGGCGGCAACACTTATTTACCGTGAGTACACGGTATGTACAAATAGCGTGAAATATTCATTACGGTACGGATAGTATTTATTCCTTCATTTTTTTTTAAAGAGAATAAACAATAAATAAATAAATAAACGATAAATGTTGAGAAATACGATCTATGCATAAATCGATTAATAAAATATTGTTGTTATATTTAAAATGTATATATTAATATTATAAATAATTTAGTGATACTTTTTTAAATATTCTAAATAAATAAAAATTTTTATTCTAACGATTATAATATGCCGCAAGAATTTGATTATAAAATTATAAAATATGTCAAAAAAATAGAAAAACACTGTTTTAAAATCGGTATCATACTTGGTTTTTTTAATTATAAATATTCTTTGTTCCAACACACTATTTTTTCTTTTAAACATCTATGAAAAAGTTTTTATTATGTTTAGACACAATTAATTTTGTGTCAAAAAATTTTAATCAATAATATGTTTATTTTTATTATTTCTCAAACTCCCTGTAAAAAAAGCATTTGTTGTTATAAATTCTTTAATTGAGTAGGATAAAAAAAAATATTTTGAATAGAATTGTTACTAAATTTCAGCAATAAATTAAAAAATGAATGACATTCTATACAATTAAATGTAAAAATTAATTAAATAAAAAATATTGAAATATATTTTATAAAGTATTTCATGGAATAAAACTAAATTGAAAATTTCTAATGCATCAAAAGCCAAGACTCAACCTTGGATGTCGCCATGCAAGGACGTTCATTGATCGATAAAACCACGAGGAGTCCCTGTATCTCATCTCATTTCCTTTCCTCTGTTACCATGCGTATAATTTATTTTTATGTGTAAATAACTTTAAATTTATCAATCGGATAGCACTATTCCGTTTCTTTTTACGATATAAAAATTTGTAGAATATTTAATCTTTCATAATAATAATATTATGATATTTTTATTATAATATTAATAATATTTTTTTATCACAAAAATGGAGATATTTTCAATAATTCATAAAATATTTCATTCTCGAGCATAATCTCATTCTTGAATAATTTTACATCTACATTAGAATTCTTGACTATAATGAAAGATACAAGAAAATATGTTACGACTTTTATGGCGAATTATAATTAATTGCAAGAAGAAAAATCAAAGAATCAATTTATGGATTAAAATAAAAGATACAAATATGATTATAAAAGTAATAATTTAAAATAATAAAAATTATCAAAGGACAAAAAAGAGAATTTGAAATGAAATCAACTTTTTAGTTTTATTTTAAATGAAAAGTATAAAAAAAAGAAGTATAATGGTATAATTTCGATTATTGTATATTTGTGTACATTGATTTTTCTCATTTCTCATTAATAGGCAAGTAAGTATTCTTGTAAGAACAAGGAACAATTCGTATAACATAAATATAAATTCGTACACGACTATTATCTTCGAAATGGTTGCCTGTTGCCTTATAATTGTACAGTAGTGAAATGCGTTGTAACACTTTTATGGGGTCTCGATTCGTGAAGCGAATAACTTAACTACTTTAATGGGTGGTTCAGTATATCGCACTTCATTCACATTCATTAATCGCATTAAATATACATAAGATATTATAGTTAATTTTTTTGTTATTGTTCGCAATGAATATATAGATTCTACAATAAATCCAAATCCAAACAATTAAAAATTAAATTATTATGATTATTATTCAAAATTATGATTATTAATTCAAAAGATTATAAACAAAAAGAATAAATTTTTCAAAATTTTAAGTCAAATGCATATGCTTATTTAAATTTCAATTCCTTTTTTCTATTTTTATTTAATAAATTTAAATTTTCTTTAATTAATTGTTCATTACATACTATATAATTAATGAGTTTTATTTATAATACATTGAAGAAGAATTCATGAAGAATGTTTTCATTAATTGAATCTGAATAATAGAAATCACTTTTGTTAGAATTTAATGAATATATATTGCAATTATATTTTAAATGCAGTAATTAAAATATTTTTAAAATATTTTTTTTTAGACTAATTTTTAACTCTTAACTCTAATATCTAAATGAATATATGAAGAAATTAAAAATCTATATATATATATATATATATATTTTCTTTTAAGAATAAAATTGCGACTTATATAATAAAATCCTAAAATCCATTTTATCGATCTTTAACATTTTCAATATTCTAAAGTTTCAAAAATTTTTGAAAAATTTAGAATTATTTATTTCATTAAAATAAACTAAAATAAAAATATACATATATATACATATATATGTGTTATAATTAATAACATTAATTGCAATGCATAATGTAAAAATTCAAAAACTTCTTCATTCTTTCCGCATGAGCGTCCGAGAAAAACAGATTTAAATACCTCGTGCTATTGAATTAATCAAAAACTATAACGGAAAACGAGGCAACAAAACCGTTGCAACGGTGCATCCACTGCACATCGGTTTACCGAAGCGGAGAAGTCAAGGACGTTCAAAGCACATTCTATCCTACACACGGAGTTGGTTGCCGCGTGTTGTCTAGGTCGTGCAAGACCGAAGGCGTAGAGGAGGAGTTTGGAATCCGAGAGACGCGAATAGCTGACTCGAAGTCCGTGAGAAATCGGTTTATAGTCTCATGAACGCTCGTTGGAACGTTAATCGTTTTTACGGAAAGGATATGCCTTTTCCGATAAAACCAGTCGTGTAATAGCACTGTCTCTTGTCAAGTCGCTTTAAATGTACAATTATAGGTACCTTCCGGTTTTTGAAAAAAGATATGTATGAAATATTCGACTTTAATTTGTTACCTAAAATATTTTTATCATAATTAGCAAATATTTTATAAAAATATTTCTTACAAAATTTAAATAATGATTAATATTTAAATTTTCATTGACAAATTTAGATATCAATTGGATTAAAATGGTCTATGGATTAAAATGGTCTATGGATTTTAATGATCTATCAGCTAACAATAGATTAAAATATAATTCATATTTTAAGAAATAGAAAAATTAATTTTTTTTCTTTCTTTTTTATATTTCATTTATCTATTATTTATTGATAATTAATTTGAATGAAAAATTCCATTCTTAAATAAAAACGATATAATATATGTCATTATGTTATTAAGTTTTTAATCGAATTGAGGCAATATTTAACAAATTTAAATATGCTAATTCCAAATAACACTCTATCCTACCAAAAGATTTGGCGTGTGTTATAAGCATAAAATTAGGAAGAGGAGACTGCGTGGCAATACAAACAATATCAAATGACACTGCATTTATCTAAATGTTTTGAAAATACTATCTTTATATTTAATACAATCTTATTATAAGTGTTACTGTTATTTCTTGAATTTTGAAATTGATTTATTTATTTGTAATATATAATATATTTGCAATATATAATATAATGAATTGAAATAATTCTTATTACTATAGCATTTTATAAAAATCAATAAATTTTATTCATAAAATCTATTGTAAATATTAATATGTAAAGAAAAATTACATTTTTTCAAATTAAATCAGTATTTGAAAGAGTAACTAAGTAAATTATAATAAATAATATAAATTCAATCAGAATAATAAAAAAAAATGAATTATATTTCTTCAAAATGTCAATAAATATTGAAAATATTTATATAAACTTTGAGAACTGATATGATAAGTAGTTAAATTAATCTTTAAAATTACTATTGTCCATAAATAAAATTTAATAGCATTTCATATTTAAAAATATATTTATCCTTTCTATTTTTTTTAGATTAAAAAATTGGATATCTTATTGCTAAAAAAGCAAAGAAAAAATTTATTAAGATCAAAGTATGTATTATAAGAATTAAAAAATATTTCCTAATATAAAAAATACAGAAAAAAATACTTTCAAGGATAACAACTAGAATTCAAGTGAAACGTGTTTCAAACGTTTCGTTATAATTATATATTATATATTAAATGATTTTAAAGTATTGCTTTATAAATATTATTTTCAGTTAAACAATTAAAATGATTTTCGAAAGTGTTAATAAAAAACATCGTTAAGAAATATCAAATATTAAGAAATAAAATAAAAATATAAAATATAATTTTAAGAGAATTGAAATTCTTTCACAAATTTGAACGAACTTTCACTTTTGAAAATGTACCATTTTATACAAGCATACAAATATCTACAGTATCATACCTAATTTTTCAAAATAAGCATTAAACCTATATCCATTAATTCTTTAATATTTAAAAATTTTTATAATGCTTATTGTAATCAAATTTTTTTTATTATTTTCTATAAATTTTCAATAAATATAAAATATTCAAAATATTATGGTGTTAATCTATAATTTTTATCAATTGAATAAAATTTTAATTATTTAATAAAATACTATCATGTTAATTTATAATTTTCATCAATAATTATTGTTTATTTGATACATTTTGTTTGTATTTGTTAATAATATCACGTGCTAATTTCTTTCTCTCTTTCTTCTATAATCTCTTTCAATCCTTTCATCTTGGATCCATGGAAAGCGACCTGTTGCCAAGGGAAGGCTTAAAAGTAAACAACGTTACGTCATCAGGGTTCCTGTCTAGCTTGGTCGATGTGCCAACTCAAAGCTCGTGTCTGTTCATTCTATCTTTATTTCCCTATCAAGATCTAAGTTCATTCTTCAACGATATATAAACAGAGCAAGATCAATTCGATATGTTACAATTTGAAATAAGTATTAGTGGTCCTTTGAAGATGAAAAATATTACATACAACATTAATTTATATATTTTAAAATCACATAATCAATATTTGTAATTATTTCTTTTTTGATTAACTATAATATTATAATATAAATATAAAAATAAATGTGTGAAGAAAACTATCTTCTAAATTCTTAATTTTAATTATATTGTTGTCATGGATAACAATATAAAAACCAATAATCATACATAATCTATACATAGTCATTAATATTAAACAATAATAATCATTTTTTTATATGAATAGCAAATTAAAAGTTTCGGATATCAAAATATATAATATATCTATCCTGGAAAATTTTCAATACTAGTGAATATAAAATTTGTAATAAAGAAGAACTTGATAATGATATAATAAAGGATAATGAAATAGTAAAAAATAAATTACAATTGTCAAAAATTTCGAAAGTTTCGAATAAATTGAATGATCGCTAGAGCGATTTCAATGCTCGCAATTTTGTGTACCTCATAAGAGGCCACACATTGGCAACCGATAACTGAATAATAGGAGGAAGAAAGAAAGGATATGAGAGAAAGAGAGACTTGGGAAAGAGAATGAGAGGGAGTGAAAAAAGCGGCCGAGCAAGAACGAACACACGGCGAAGCATGCGGCTTCTTTCCCGGAGGGTCGCACTGGTTATTCGGCCTGCGAATAATAATCATAGCGGTCGCCCTCCTGGTCGTTTCGGTTTCCTTTTCTCTTTCCCTCTCACGGATCCCTCCCTCTCTTTCTTTCCTCCGCTGCATAGCAACAAGGACCGTTTTCTCTTTCACTCTTAAGGATTGCGAGAAGCCCGTCGTCCACACATGAGGCTGGAGAGGACGGAAGGCATGCCAGCGAAACAGAAAGAAGGTAGAGGGGGAGGACAAAACACTTTGAATCGAGAAAGTGAGAGGATATAGGCCGGGCATCAAAGAAAGATAGAAATATAAACGAACGCAGAAAGAGTGGCTGACAAAATCTCTTTTGGAGGAAAAGAGTATGGATAAGGAAAGATGATAAAGAAACGAGAGAGAGAATAAGTATATATAAAGGACTTAAAGGAGAGAAAAACAAGAAAATCTATATAGAAACGATTGCATTAATCAAAGAAAATCAAAATACAAATTATAAATATGGAATTATAAATAATTAAATGTTAGAATAATTTTTAAATACGTTTAGAATGAATAAAAAAATAAATAGATGTGTGTAATTATAATTTTAATTATATGGTAAATTATATATTGTTCTTATATCTATTTGTTATTGTATGCAAATTATATTATTTTTATTTTAACATGTTAATTTTATATTGTAACTAAAATATAATATCCCAAAAAAACTTTATAGTTTAAACATAACAATTCATTTAAATTTATTTAAAATTATTAATAGACTATTACTAGAAAGTAAAGCATATAATACCAATTTTACATATATACCATATATACAAAATGGTATATATATTTAAGAAAGAAAACAAATTAAAAGCAAAGTAAATCATATTTATTATAGATATTGCAAATGCATTAAATTCTTTTCGCGTCATCCAATTGTACAAAGATAAAAATATACAAAAAAATAATAAAACTATTAATTCAAAGAAATGTTTTAAATATTTATAATAATATAAATATAATTATTGTTTTCAAAAAGAAAAAACTTCAAATCATCAATATATTTAAAAAAAATTCATAGCCAAAGAATTAGATATCATAACAAACATTTATTAAAGTTATGTAAATAGTGAAAAGTATATTAAATTAAGAAAAAAATAATTAAAAAAATGTATTATGTATATATATATATATATAATTCCAAAAGCATTTAATAATATATATATTGATATATAGATATTTTAATTTATCTTATTCATTATATGGCAATATTTTAATGAATTGTTTGATTTAATTAGAAATATTATATAATAAACAATTTAGAACAATAAAAGCATTAAAAAGTTAAGTTATAAGAGAATCATGTAATAAAAAAAAAATATTGTATAAATTTATAATTAGACATATAAATTTAGAAAATATTTCTTTCAGTATGTTTTTTGTATATTCGTTATAAAATATAAATTTTTCTAGAAAAAAAAAACTGAATGAATAAAGAAAATAAAAATATAAAAACTTTTTGATTCAAAAAAAATTCAAAGATTTTTAAAATCTAACGTTCATATCAGATCAAACTTTCACTTTTCTTTTCATTCTTATCCAGTTAGAAACTGCAGGGTTAACAAGAAAAACATGAATCGAGGTTCTTGGCTTTGGTCCAGGATGCAAAGGGCTCTTAGGAGTCCATGTGTGACTCAGCAATCATATGGTTAGTGACGTCAGAGACTAGCAAAATTGATCGAACTAAAAGCAACGACCGATAGAACTAACCGGTGCTTGTATGTAGTCCATCCGGATCTTGCTCGTACACACTAACTCGCATTAGATTTTTCTACCTGCTAGACCGGATAAATATTTCCATAGAGACCTTTCGCTTTCTTGGAAAAGAAACATAAAATTTTGTACAAAGAGACAACGAAATTATTGCACACTGACAACGATAAAATTATAGAAATAACAGTGATGAATTGTAAATAAATTTTTATTTACTACTTACACATATTTTTCTCCAACATAAAAAATTTCAACATAAGAAATCTTCCAAAGAAATTTCTATTAAATTAAAAGAAATAAAATATTAAGATTTTTAAGTATTTATACAAATCATTATCATGATTAGAATTATATGAAACAAAAAATAATATTGTTCATGATGAAAAGTATATATAACAGACATTATTTTCTCAATGTAATATAAAATTATTAATAGCAAATTTTAATAGCAAACTCATTAATAACAAATTTGATTTGACATAAAAATAATTAAATTATAAATTATAAAATTATATATTTGTATATATTTTTTAAAATATTAATAAATATATTTCATAAATCAGTAAATAGTTGAATTAATGATACCATTGCTCTCTTAAATTTTTCGATAATAAGTTTAAGAAAAAATTTCTTTTCGAAATTTATAAAAAGATTTTAAACATATATTAAAAAACGAATTGTTAATGTTGATTGTAATATTATGAATTATTAATTTTAATATTAGAGTGATTTATGAATTACTATTTCTATATTTTATATATTCATAAATAACATTTTTTTCATCTATTTTTTTCCTCTATTTCTAATGATCTCATTATCTTCCAACGCAATCTTTATTATGGGATGATAAGAGTACTTCATATTATCAAACTCATACCCCCATATTTTATCATGCTTATCACATTTGATATTTGTAATTGCATGGTAGATGCGGTTAAAATTATTTTTCAAAAATATCTAATATTCCAATTCCTAATATTTGTTAATTCAAAATATGAATGAATTCTTTTAAATTTTCAAAGATAAAAATTATTGTACTATTCAACAATTTGATATAAATATACATATAAACAATTAAATTTCATTAAAATGTGCTATCAAAAAACAAATATATATACATTTTAATTTAATAAATTTTGAAACTAAAATATTTTGATAGTATACGAAATGAAATTGTATAAACTAATATATGTTTATAATTATATAATGTTACAAACTTCTTACGAAAAAGTAAATGCAGTGTCAGTTTCATCTTAAATTGATTCGTCATCTGCAAGGCATTTTCATTATTTAGCACGCAGATATGTATGCGCACGCACGTGTGCGTCGAGTGAAATAAAACGCGTAAGGAACTTGGTATTGTTAACATTCATTCAAGGTACACTGACAACTGTTTCCTGAAAACCTTGAGAAACATATTCTACAAAAAAATATATTATTGATATTTTATTAAATCTTATAAAACAAATTAAATTAAATTATTAATAATTAATTAAATAAATAAGTTATTATTTACTAGTTAAAATATTTCGAAATATGGAATAGATATTATACAAAATGTTTCACAATAACCATTCATCTTAAACTGATTAGAAACGGATTAACTAACTTTTCGATAAGAATATGTTTATACGTAAAGAGGGATAGAGGAGTGACGATGCAAATGAAAAGAAAAGAGAAAATGGTGGACAAAAACATTTTCTGAGCACAGCTGCCGCTCCACTGGCGAGGTTTATCATTCTAAACAGGGGAGATTTCTCTCTTTATGTTCTCTTTCATGTTCAGTTCTCCATCGTCCCTTTCGACCCTGTCGAGTCTTTCTAACCACCACTTTCTCAATTGGCCTGTATTTAATAAATAATAAACAACAAATACAATAATTGTTAAATATTAACTTATTAATTATCTTTAATAATAAAATATCATTTATTTCTTTTAATACAAATAATTATTTAAAGAAATAACTTTTGAATTTTCACTACAAACTTATAATCCATTTAAAATTATTACACTTTATATTTACACTTGTATATTTATAATTTATAAAGAAATTTATTATGTAGAAATAACTATTATATTACTATTTAAATAAATTAAGAAATAACTTTACTAGATTAAATAATTTATAAAATAATTTTTTTCAATTAAAAAATGCTCATCATTTAAAATAATTTAAAACAAATTTCATTAATAACTAGTTTATAAATAATAAAAAATTGTTTAATTAAGTATAAAATCCGTTTATAAATTAATTTTCAATAATTGTATTTTTAAATAATAATCGAATGTAAGATAAAAGAATATATTAATTTTACATTTATAAAAAATTTATTTAAATAAGATACAGCTGCACTTTTTTTATCCCCAAGCAGCATATTGGATTACTATCTTTCGTTAGAGACCGTTGCCAGGATTTCAAAAGCAAACGCATAGAATATAGGGGCAGCTGTCGTACATTTCTGCGTCTCTATCCCTCCGCTCTGAACATCACAATCCTATATTTTTCTCTTTCTCATTCTCAAATAGTTATTGGCTTTCCTTCTTCTCTCTTCGATTGCTTGGATTTTTTCAAGGATAATCAATGATAGAGGAATCTAAGAAAAAAAAAAACTATGGAAAAAGCTGCACTTGAATTCAAATCATTATATCTTAATCTTAGTAATATAAATTCGATAAAAATTTTTTTCTTATTCATTAATCTTTCTTACATCTGAACATAATTTACAGAAATGTACTAAAATTTAAAAATTATGTTATAACAATATAAAATTATTATATACACTATTTTCAAAATATATATAATAGTAATAATAGTATACACGTTTTAATTCGTTTCTAAGAAAATAAAATAATATTTAATTTATTTTGATTCATTTTTTATTTTCTTTTATTATATTTAATTAATTCTGCTATCGATAAATACTAATAATTCAAATCTATAATGAACATGCAGAATGATAAATAGTAAACTATAATGTTATTTATATTTATAAACATAAAAACATAGATAGAGGTATATTCTCATCTTACATAATATTGATTATACTTAAAAATTTTTATAAAACTAAGATATGTATTTATGTTCAAATTCTAAGCAGATGTTACATTAAAGATTAGTAGCAACGATCCCTATCTTTCTATCCTTCTTCTCTTGGTTATTCTCTTGAATTCTCTGTTTGCCACATCATCAATAAAGCGGAAGTCGACGGAGAAGATACTTCTAAACATACGCTTTGTGCATTTAAATTTTTATTTTTTCTTTTAAATAATTTTTATTAATTTCGAAAGCAAATTAAAAACAAAATTAAAATAAAATGTGAAAAATTAAATTACATAATTAAATTATTTAATCATAACTTTGGATTAAATATATACCTATATATTTATAAATGAATCCAATTTTCGGATAATACAAGTATTGCATAAATTATTGAAATTATTTAATCATTCACTTTTTCTCGTATTAATTATAATTTTATATAAAATGAAAATATTTATTTATTTTTTCAAAGTAATAAACATATATACATTTTCTTTAAATTCTGCTGAAAATAATATTAATTAATTTTACTATATTTAAAATTTTAAATATTTTAAAATATTTATATATATATTTGATTTCATAAATTATTTGAAATTTAAATGCATGAAAGAGAAGTATTAGAAAGGAAAGATAAATCGTTGCGAGACGTTGCATAAATATGCAATCCCACAGTATACGCAGTCTTCGCAAAAGTTTGCAGAAGTATGCACTAAATTTATACGCGTTACTTTTACGTCGAGTTATCCTTACGTTGCAGTTAATGCTATCTGTTCACAGAAGGGTTAAAGGGTTTCAGCAGTAACATACGCGATCTTTGCTTGTTACTACGCGAGATAAAATCCTCGGAGATTAGAGTAGGAACTCAATTCGTATCTCCACCGGAAATTGTCGACCCTCGCCCCAGGCTAAATCTCTTGTTCGAATCTTTTCTCACTTTTACTATTGCCTCAGTTGCATAATTACGACAAGCTCTTTGACAAATGATAAAATCTTTAATAAAATATATAGTAATTTCTTACATAAAAAATTGTTATACAATTATTATTACAATTATAAAGACATATTAAATAATTATTATTCGTATAAATCAATTCAAAACAGTTTTATATTATATATCTATAAATATTTAAATCTTATATATAATTTATCTTTTTCTTACGATTAAATATGTTTCAGAAAAAATAATAAATTTTAATTAAAAATTTGTAGATAATTATTAGTTTCTATTTATTTTATTTTTATTTTTTATTTCAGTATTTTCAATTTCTTCATTATATTTCTCACAAAGATAGTAAAAAATATTGATATTAATGAAATAAAATTAATTATAAATAATATTAAAAATATATAATTATAAATATACATACCAATTATTTAATTACAATATTATAATTAAAATAAATATAATGTAGATCTATATTATAAAAATAACGTTGATTAAAAATATTTAAATATTAAATTATTAAATTATAAATATATTTAAATTTTTTCAATATTAATTGCTTTTATACACTTTATTACTATATCAATAGTTTATATGTATCATGAATGTTATTTTTATATAGTGCTTTAAAAAAAAGATACATAATAAAAAAAAAATTACGTAAATTAATTTGAAAGATTGAATAAGGTTAGAATAAAATATGTTATGTGAATCATTATAATATACGAATTATATTATGTATAACTTTCTCTCTGGCATTATTTTTAAAAAAATATTTTTTAAAATATTTCCTATATTTAAAAAATTTTTCTTTTTTCGATAAATATCTGTCTTTGACTGAATTCTTACATAATAAAAATTATTTTCTGATACATAAAATATTGCAATGAGATTATATATTCCATTAATAATACATTATATATGAATTATGATGTAATAAATATCAATAATAGCGTTAAGATATCAATAACAGAAAATAATTGGAATTTCAATTTTTTCTTATTCAAAGTTTATAAATGACTAATAATATATTTATTAAAAGGATAGAATTTTTTTAAAAAAAATGTTCTATATATATATATATGTATATATATATATATATATACATATATGAAAATTTTTTATTTTCTATTTTAATATGATGAATATATCAATGTACATATTTATTTAACATTTATTTGTTAATTGTGCTTCAATAATTTTTTATTCATAAACATATATAAATTTTTTAATAATTAAAAATTTATTAAATTATTAATTTTTATCTCCAAATATATTTTTGTATATTTTTAATTTTAATAAATATTATGCTATTATAATATATTGAAAATGCATTATTTTTCATGATCAGATAGAATTTTACTTATCGAGATTCATATTGGAGAACAATAATATATGATGGAAGTTCACTGATTCACCCTTCACTTTCTATTAACTTTTAATATACGTTTCAATGATAGAAGTTTATATTCAGATAAATATACATACTTAACAGAAGTACAATTAATTTATTTTTTTCAATATTATATGTTGAAGAATTTAATTTTAAAAATATATAATTATAATCTTATCATTATTATAATCTAATCATTATTAAAATAATAATATATCAATGAAATGATATAATAGAATAATAGCTATAAATAAATAATATAATATAAATAATATTCTTTACATTGCAAACAAAAAATAGAATATATTGAAAGAAATTCATTCAATCGAGTACAAACGAGAGAAAGTTATACATAATATAATTCGTATAACGTAAAGAATAAAATATAATCTGGCATTATATTCGAATAAAAATTAAAAAAAAAATTTATAACAAAAAATATTAAACAGATAACAATATGAATATTTAAATATTTTAAATTTATAATATATATTATATTATATTATAATTTAATTTTATATTATAAATTATATAACATAATATTGTCATACATTTAATATAACATATTATATTATTATATAAGAATATATTTTAAAAATTAAAAATAAATGAAAATGAAATAAGCACTTCTATATTTCTAATTTTTATCTCAATCATTTCCTTATTCCTATTTCGTTTTTCAAATAGTACATCATATAAGCAAGGAAAAGAAAAATTATATTATAAAGTTAATTAAAAAAATTATATGTTCTGTATGTATATAAATAATTTTATAATAAAGGTACTTGTTAATAATTATTATTTATTATTAATTATTAATTATTATTTATTATTATTAATAATTATTTTATATTTATAACATCTTTTTTATTAACTATAATTTATTTTTTAAAATATATTTATATGATAAAAATCGCAGAAATTAAGTATTTTTCATTATTAAAAATTTAAGAAAAATAAATATTGTTAACAAGAAAAATTATAAAATTTAATAATAAAAAAATAACATTCTATTTTTATATTGTATTTTTATCTTTGTATTATAACACTAAAATTTGTTATTTAAACATTGTCATAATATTGTTATGGTAATATCATCTTTTAATCATTTCAAATAATTTAATCAGAAAAAATTAATATATAAAATTAATAATGTTTTTAAATTTTTATGTTTTAATTATGTTTTTAATATTTATTAAATCTATAAATTGCATAATTATGATTTTTTTAAATTTTTTTAATATAAAATATTTTTTTATCATTTTTTTTAAAGATGAAATCTTATATAATTTGTTTATTTTCATATTTTAAACAAACATTAAATATCATTAATTTGTGAAAAATATAATTTTTTTTATTATGTTACAACATAATATAATTATAATATCATTAACATGATAATAATATTTTAAATACATCAATAATTTTAAATAATTAAAAATTAAAAATATATTAATTAAAAATATATTAAAAATATATTAAAAATAATATTATTATTGTATCATTTTAATATTTATTTGAAATATAAAAAACAACAAATAATAAGTTCACTTAAAAAATTAAAAAAATAAACATCATATTAATTCTTTATTTTACAATATTTAAATTAAAATATTAAATTAATAATTTTGATATAAATAATTTAATATCTTCTTTAAAGAATCATTATTAATAATATATGGTATTATTTAAACAAAATTTAAGAAATTTATTATATTGTAACAAAAAATTTTCCAAAATTGTATAATTTGTTCGTTTTTCTAAAATATCATTTTTTTGTTTTACACTGCAGATTAACATTTGAATCTACCAGATATCCTAATATTTTTCACTTTTAAAAGACACGTTGAAATGCTTGCTTCTAAAAAAATATATATTGAAACATATAATTTTTATTAATCAATGTAATATTTGAATATCTGAATAAATATTATTAAATTTAAACCTCTATTTGAAGTGAAATATTTCAAATTTAATAAAATTTATTATAAAGTAAATTAATTATAAAGAATATAATACATTAGTGCAGAGATTTTCAAATGTTATGTGAATCATTATAATATTCCAGAGATAGCTGAACTATAGTATTGTATAAAATTTTTTTATTTAAAAATTTATTTTCAACATTATCATATAAAATATATTAATTCTAAATAATTCCAATAATCCAAATAAAATGTTAGAATTTGTTTTCCCAAATTTCAGTTTCTCAATTATATAATAAAATAATGTTTAAGAACTCATTATATTTAAATTTTAATATATTTATGATACCTTAATAAAATTTTCAAATTCTGATTTTAGTTATACATGTTTTGAAAAAATTAAGAACCGTTGTATATATAAAAATAAAATCCTATTGGAAGATAGTTTTCATTTGTTTCAACAAGTTTTCAAAGAACTAGCGTAGATATATTTAAGTATTCCAATAGTCATGCTATACGTCTTTCAGAGTCTGCTACCTGAATATTGTTGCAAATTAAAGAACTAAGTAAGAATGGTCCTTTCTTATTTGACACCTATATTTCAAAATTGAAAATATCTTTGAATTTTTATAATATCGTACAATTACTAAACTTAACTATTATAGAAACTATTTTAATACGAAATTTGCATAATATACATAAAATTATAGTTTTAAGTATTATCATATAGTAATAAATTATCTAGTAAACAATATATTTTAAAAATTAATTTTTGCTATTCTTTGCAAAATTGTTTCTTTAAGATATTAGATGATAATTATTGATGATGATTATGATGTATTGAATATTTATAAAATACATTATTAAAATAATATTTATAAAATAAATTAAAAAATTTGAGTTCTTAAACAAAGCTAAAAATTTCAAAGTTAAGCTTTACTACGCGGATTGTTTACTTAAATGTCTGCAGAATTACAATTTATCACCGGCAGGTGTGTTTTGTCATATTTTTTCATTTTTTTTGTGTCTGATTACATTGCAGATGCCAAGACATCTGTTACTTCGATGTGGAAATTACCAAGGATATATTTATAAATCGTTTATTTTCAATTATTTCACTAACAATTCTTATATATTGAATTACAGTATTAATTTATATTTTTGACATTCTTTTTTACTTTTTTCCAAAATTGAAAAATTATTTAAATCAAATATTATTACAATAATATTAATAATAAACATTAGCGTTTAAAGAGAGTAAATTATATTGTTACGTTTTGTTAAAAATAAACTACTTTACAACAACAAATTCGATATAAATAAATAAAATATTCTATTTTAATAATCATTTTGTATGATATTAATTCCTCTATAGTATTCTTATGCATAATTGCGTGCATAATTTTAAATATTGGAAACGAAATTAAATTATGCATAAAATATTCAGCAAAATAATTATTTTTTTTATAGAATTAACTTATTTATTTTTAGAAAGTTGATAATTAATTTTTAAAAAAACTTTTATTCTTCAAAATCTTGAATTTTTTTATACAATTTCTACATCTTATTATTGATTTTATTTAAATTTGTTTATTTTTAATATTATTTTAACAAATATTTATAAAATATTTATAAAAAATATATAAAATATTTATAATATATTTATAAAATTCGATAAAAATATTATAAAAATATGTTTATTATATAGTTATAATCAAATTAATAAAAGAACTAAAGAAATTATGTTATAAACATAATGTTTGATTTTACTTAAAAATCTTCGAAAAATATCTAAAATCTAAAATATCTAAATATCTATCTAAATATCTAAAAATATTATTACAAAATAAATTCGTTAATAAATTTCGTTTGAATTGTGAAATAAAGAATAAAAAATCTAAAAGTTTTAATTTGAAAAAAATGATCTTTTTAATATGTGAAATTAGTTAATATTAAATTAAAGTTTTTAAACTTGCAGCATCTTTATAAATTTTCTGCCGGCAGTGAACCGAAAGCAATCAACTGCAGGTGTACCTCCTCATGCAATTTACTGCGTTTATCGAGGCGCAGACATATTCTTTTTTCCCGAAATTTGTTCTTGGAAATCCGAAACCACAAGAGGTCAATGCCCTATAATTGCAAATTGCACCGAATTGCAATTCTCAGACGTGAAAATGATAAAATTTTATTTTATCTTTCAATATTGATTTAATATTAACTATTTTTCTCGTTGAATTAAAAATGACTGAATCTTTTTTCATAAAAAAATTATAATAAAATTATAATAAAAAAATTATATACTTTTTTACACAAGATAAAAATTCTTTAATTTTGAATTTACCAAATTTTTTTAGAATATTTAATAATGATACATTATTTAATAATGTATCATTATCATTATAGAATTTCAATTATTTTAATCTTTTATTAACTGAATATTTTATTATTCAAATTATATATTATTTATATTCGTAACAATATAAATAAATATCACAATAGTAAAATTCAATTTGAAATTTACACGTTTATATTATATATATTATATATAATAAGATCACATAATATATACATATATATATATATATATATATATTAATTATTGAAACGAAATCAGAAACATTGAGAAATTCATAATTATGCATTAAAAAACAAAAAAAAATGAAATTAAAAATTATTTACAAGACACTTTTTTGTATAGTGAAATTTCTATTAATATATTCGTTATCAATTCATTCATCACATTTTTTCTGCGAAATATTCGTTTAAAATCCAATATTCGTAACAAAATAATTTTTTACTGTTTGATTCATTTTCTACCACGCCTTCTAAATAAAAATAAATTTAAATTTTTAGTTATTTATATATTGACCTAATTCGACAAAAATTACTTTTTTTCATTAATTTCACAATTCAAAAAAAATTGATTCTACATTCTTTCTTTCAAAAACGGATTAATGGTGAAGATATATTCTATAAAATATTAAAAAAAATTATCTTTAATTTTCATTATCTTCATTATAGAAAAATCTTGCATTATCCGAAATTATTTTACCTTTATTCTATTATTTCAGATAATAAAGATTCCGACGGACTACTGACTTACTTTAATTGAAAAAAAAGATAAAAATCTTAAAATGTGATGAAAAAACGGAGGAAAGAAGATAAAGAGAGAAACGTTTCTTGAAATTTTCGGGAACAGGTTACCGCGCGAGCTCCTTTAACGGAAGTCTGTATTGAAAGGGAGTAAAGGGGGTAGGTTCGGAACAGGCGTTCAGTCGATGGCTCCCCACGCGATTTAATGCGTTTATCGAGGTATCGAGGCATTCCTAGTCTTTTTGCGCGGCTCTTGCTCCGAGAATCGTGGGACCAGAGCTCGCCGCTCGTTACACACATACCAGCAGCAGCCCTGTGCGCAGCCCTACTGCCATCACCCCTTAACGCTTCGAGCTCTGCACTCGCTCAATCCTCCACATCCTCTGTGTGTGTGTGTGTGTGTGTGTGCGTGCGTGCGTGCGCGCGCGCGCGCGTGTGTGTGTGTACGTGTGTGTACGGGTGTGTACGTGTATGTACGGGTGTGTGCGTGTGCGTGTGCGCCACTGATCGCTCGAAAGAACAGAGACCGAGATCACAATACCGATAGCGATCGATCTTTTGACCATACGACTGCCAACTACGGAACATTCAATGGATCCTTTTAATTTTTTTTTTTTGTATTTCCCCATTTAATTAGGAGATTTTGCGAAATCGTTAGTGTTTTTTTCGATAATTTGACAATTCTTCTCAAGTTGATTCGTTGGCTTCACTCGTTATAGCTTCGAAATGGTCTCTTCGTTTCGACATGTAATAATTATACTTTATGGTTAATTTTAAAATCATTTCATTTTTTTTTTATATTTGAAGAAATATTTGCTTTTTTCATTATATTTAATTTTAAAAATGCAAAATATGTTATTCCACGAAGCTTATTAAATATACACATTTGAAAAAATTTATATTTTTATAGGTTTCTATATGCATGTATGTTTATATTATAAATATATATTATGTCAGAAATATTTAAATATATATTTATAATATGAAATTTATATAAAATTTTATTACAGGAATACAATAAAAATGAAAATGTTTATGTTGTATTAAATTTGTTAGAATTAAAATATAAATTTGTTAGAATTAAAAGTTAATTTGATATTTATCGTTTTTTTTAATCAAATAAAATATAATAAAAATAAAAGCATTAATTTTATTCTATACTTAATATAATATAATAATATTAAAAAAGCAATTTAACGATACTTACATTTAAATTTGTTTATATTTTCTGAAATAATTTCTATTTTTAATGCAATTATTATGATTTTTAATATTGTATCAATACTTGCTTATATATTTACAGTTATTTTCAAAAATATCAACTTTCTAAATATTTTATATATATTTAATTTTTAATGTATAATTTTTATGCATTCTATTTTTTTATTAGTTATTTATGCCATAGTCGTTAAATAATATAACAATAAAATATCTATATATAATAAAAATTTATTAAATTGATTTTTTTAAATCGATATATAATTTTCATAAAATATACTGGATATCCAATGTGTCAAAATATTTTCATGATCATTCATATTATTCAAAAACAATTGAAACGAGAACAATCTTAAGAATAAATATCTTTATAATTCTGATTTACATTTTATAAAATGATATATATACAAAATATAATAACTATTATGAATAAGATAGTATATAAAGTATTTGAATTATTATTATTATTATTATTTAATTTTAACATAAAATAAAAATTTTTTGCAAAATTATTAATGATTATTTATTAATGATAATAATATATAATAATAATAAATTAACCGAAATGTTTAATTATTTCAAATTATTATTTTTTAAATTTTTATTTGAAATAAAATTTTATATATAAAATTTTGAAATAATATTTTAAACGTGTTATCTATCTAGGAAGCTAGTTATGATTTGTGACATTTTCCCATCGTAGTTGAAAAGCAATAAATTTCGTTATCGAATTGTGAATATAGGGACAGTGTAAACTTCCCCTGATATATCCTCAAGAAATTCTGCGAAACCCTTCTAACCATTTGACGAGACTTATCCTTTTTGTAAACGATAGAAGTTTCATTGGGTTGCAGGAACAGTGCCGCGTGTCGGATGGTGCTTACGTCTCGCTTACAAATGTGCATCCTTCTTGAATTTCATGAATGCATAATTATTTCTTTGTATTACTTCTTCGTTACTAGTTACTACCAATGAGACACACAAATTTTTTACAAATTAATTCATCTGAACATCACCTGATATAATATTTATATTACTGATTTACATTGAACGAAGATTGACGTTGAAATATTTTTATCAAAATAATATAAAAATAATAATTTCTTTACATGCCTTACATCCTTTACATACAATAAATATTAATCTCAAATAAGTTATATAAATCTTGCAAATTCACTTTTTTAAATTGAATATGATTCGCATAATTAATCGCAAAATTAAATAAATATTAACTTATTTAAGAACCATTGTAACAATTCGTAAAATCGATTTCATTAATATTAGAGAAATTTATAAAAATATCATCCAGAATAGATCTAAAAATCAATCTTTAAAAAATATTTAATTGATTGAAACATTTACAATAAATATTTAAAGTTTGTATTTTTCGATTTTGCATAGTTTTCATTATTTTTCATAATATATAACAGATAAAAAAAATAAATTATTTAAAAAAAAAGTAAAATTTATATGTTGAAAAATTATTATATTATTGTATTTCAATTTTCGACTCAATTATGAATATGGTACATTATATAAATATGAAAAATATTAATTATTAATATTTTTTATATTTATATTTATTAATTAATACATAATTAATATATTATATTAATATATAATTAATATATCAATAAAACAAAGGAATATCTATAATAATTCTTCAATGATTCTATAAATTAATATTTAATATATATTCATTTATAATATATATAATAAAATTATAATAAAATTTATTTAATTTTGATTATTTTGTATAAATTACATTTTTTAATTTAGAAAACTGTTAATAAAACCATGTTCGATCAATATTATAGATAAATATTTTGTTAAATAACTTTATAAAAAAAGAATTTAACTTCTATAACTAAAATAATAAAGAATATTAAAAAACATAATATAATGAAAAACATTTAAAGAAATGAAATATATATATATATATATATATATAAATATGTAATATTTGTAATAATATAAATTACTTATATTAAAAATGTACATTATTAAATGTAAATTATATTGTAAAAAATTGCGTGTAAATTAATTTTTATTAAATAAATTAAATAAATATTATATACTTTTTTCATATATTTATATATATGTTACAATTGTTTAAAATGATACATAAAATCATGCATTGACGACAAATATTAATCATCACGGCACGAAACAGTCACACAATTATGTTTCTAATTGAAATGAAACATACATATATCCGAAGCTAAATTAAAACGAATTTATATTAACTGTGTCATCTCACGAATTTATATTAACTGCGATCATCTACTATGTAAACTGAATCATGTGAGAAATTCATTCACGATTTCATTTTACTCGAACTCGTATAAAAAGATCTCTCTCTCCGACCGTTACCACCACACCACTTTACGCTTCATGAAGCACAGAGAGACATACACCTGGCCAGGTGTTCTGTACTACTGGGTCAATATGTGCACGTGATAATGGCGTTGCAGCACCATTGCACTCCGGCAGAAAATTTCAGAAAAAAAATCAACGGTTTTTACTGTAAACTTTCTTTCGCGTTTATGTTATATTCGAATATCGATAACTCAAAACTATAATCTCTATAATTGAAAATATATTTATAATTCTATAAGATTGCAATTTTATTAATTTTCTTCAAAAAAAATCGAAAAATTTTTATATAAAAATATACAAAATCTATTGTGTTCTACATAATCATGAAATTTTATTAAAAATCATTTGTCAACATTTCATGAAACAATAAAAAAATGTTCGAATAATTTTCTGAATCATTATATATGTTACAAGATGTCGAAAAGCAATCTTCTATATTGTTTTTTTCAATTATTAATTCGTTTATAAACATTGAAATATATTGCAGTACATGCATCGATTCAAATAATGTGTTTAAGTCAATAACTCATATGATGCTATGACTATATTACTTTCAATGTGAACTATTAACTTAAACCCATCGCTTGAGTCGATGCAATATGTTTCAGTAAGTTTGTAAGCCGCTTTAATATCAAGTAACATAAAATGCAAAACTTCTATATATCTTGAAACACTATCATGAATCGATTCAAGTGATGGGTTTAAGTCAATAACTCACGCAATGTGTAAATATTATTCAATTGTATATTTAGAAGAAGAATGATGTTTTATATGAGTCATTAACTTATTCTTTAAATTAATGCATCGCAATATATTTCAATATATCTGCAGACTGCTTAATTTTTCAACTACGAACTTATTCACGAAAGTTAATCGTTTTTTTATCAATTTTATGATTAAGTTTATATATTTATACAACAAATAATTCGTATTCAAAAATTGAATTTTCATTTATTAAACTTCTTTTATTTGAAAATTTTAATAAGTTGAAAACAATTCTACAATTCAAAGATAATATTAATCAAATTTTGATTCAACAAATTCCATATATTTCGTTTATTGAAAAACAAAATTAAAATTATTATAATTAATTGATTTGATTGATTTAATTAATTATTATTAATACTTGCTTATTTCTTTATTATATTTATTATTTATTATATTTATCAATTATAATTTGTATAATTAAAAATTATTTTTTCTATCAATGCTATCAATCTTTTTTCGAAAGATTCATTAATGTTAAAAACAGTTTATGTAAAAAAGTTTTTATATATTGAATTTTAAACCATAACTATATAAAAAATATTCGAATTTCCTATTGAGTTGAATTTATTATATTATAATACATAATTTGTTTTTTATAATAATTAATAAAATAATCAATATATTGGATCATCTAGTTTTGAATTTAAATTGATGTATAACCATTTATATTTCACAATCTCTTATTTTTGAATTATTTTACGGAATTTAAAAATCAATTATTTTATTTTATATAACAACAATATATATATAATATATGCATTACATTTCGTTCTCACTAAGCGAAAAAAAAAACGGACAAAATCCATAAAATAAGACCATTTAAAACAATGTTACCGATTAAAATTTTAAAGCACCCACCGGAAAAAGGACCTGGAAGGAAATTTCCTTCGACGACAGGAAATTGGCTGCACCAACTGTTAGTTTATACAACCACTCAACGGCTCTCGCTAGCCGTTGCTAATTATGGGACAATTCTTTTCTTCCTTCCTTTCTTCCTTCCTTCCTTCTTTCCTTCCTCTCCCTAGAACTGTCTTTCGTTCTCGAGCGACTTTAAGGAAACGATTATTCCAAGCTGTTTCATTGCTTACCAACCATAACGGATCAACGACCAAGCAATTATTTAATTGCACATTTTCTTTAACCAACTAACGTATCGAGAACAGACAACAAAGCTTTTATGTCCTTTTGGAAACGAGAGCGACGAGTTTTTCTGGCGTATAGGTTTACACTTTGAAAAATTCTCACGATATCTCCCCAAGTCCTAAGGTAACGAATCCTTACGAAAATAAGAAAAAAAAAAATATGTATATTTTAAAACCATCTCGATTTTAAAGGGATTGATGTCAATTTCTTACCGCGAGAAGAAATTTCTATGGTATCATGCACGGACTACCCGAGAAAAGAAACCAAAACAATCCACGATATAAAATATTTAAATAATGATTCACGATCTTCGAATTAATAAAAAAATTTCAAAATAAGAATTTAAAAGTATTTGAGTAGTTTTAAAAGAATTTGAGTAGTTTTATTCGATCTATACTATAGTAGATATAAATTTATTTAATTTCATAAAGACAACTGGATCGAAGATAATCCAACTATCTGTATAAGTTTAAATAAATTTAGATATAAATTTAAATTATTAGATAATTTATTATTTTTTAATGAATCTAATATATAATTAATTCTTATAATTAATTCTTGATAAACAAGAGAATTAAGAATATCCATTCATTGCGTAATAAAAAATCCGCATATATTTTTTTAATAAATAGCTGCCAAAAACAATCTCTACAACAATATTCAATATAATGATCTTGACAACATATTAAAAAATCATCAATTAATGAAATCGATGAATCTTTTTGTAAATATTTATTAAAAATTATTTGCAAAATATACACAATATTTCGTATATATATTTAAAAAGTTGTGCATTTAAACAAATAAAAAAGTACAGAATCTTTATTAAAATATAAATTTTAAATAAAAATTGTTTATATCATTATCTCAATTTTGTCATAAATAAATATATTACTTTCCTCAAAATATAAAATAATTCATCTAAGTAAAATTTATGATCCATTATCCAAAAATTTTCTTATTAATTCTTCTTCTCCCCATTAGTTCGGATAATGAAGATTCCAATATATTCGAGATAATTATAAGGAAAAAAAAATACATATATTTTATTTATACATATATTATTTACGCTATTTATTCATCAAATGTTGAGAATATAAATTAATATATAGAGCACGTCCGGAACGATTTTCTGGTCCCAGCGAATTTGTTAGAAATTTGTTAGTAAGTAGATCTTCGTCTTTTTTTTTTTTACTTCTACTGATAATTATAATTTATGAGTTATGGATTATCCTATACCATATATATCCTATACCAGAGAATAAAAGCAATTTGAATAGACTGCTCCACGTTGTTTAAATTCGTATTATTCAAAGACTTACTGTACAAAGTATTCGCGACATACTATGAATTTTCAATTGCTTAGAAGAAATATAAAATAGAAAAAATATCTGAATAACCCAAAATTTATATATTAAATATATTTATACACAAATATTAATAAACATTTAAAAAAAATAGTTTATTTTTATATGAAACTAAAAAAATTAACCATAAGAGATATAAGATGATAGATAGAGAAGATATTTCGAAATAAATGAATTTAAAAAATATATTAATTCTAAATGGTATTTTTAAGGAACGGATCAAGAAACTTTTCGAATTTTCAAAAACCTGGATAAAAATAATAAATTTCTATTCTCAAATAATTTATAAAAATATTGTGATATCAATTTATTGTTATTTAACTAATAATAATCCACGTTGAATTAGATTCATTTTAATTCAATTGTATCATCGCTATAATTTATTTTTATTTTATTTTCATATATCATATAATTATATAGTTTCATATAATTTAGCTAAAGAATAAATATTTAATTTTTTATGAGTAAAAAATAATTTATTAATTATGAATTACTGAATTTGAAAGATTCTAGAAATTAAAAATTATAAAATTTTCTTCAAAAATTAAGTTGTTCTTAATAATAATAAAAAAAAAAAAAATAATCATTTTAAATTTCGATATTTTCGTAAAGTTTTGGATTTCAAGTTCTCAAAGTTTTGAGAAAAATCAATTTGCCTAGTATTTTATACATATTGTATAGCTAGTAGTAATATAGATAGTAGAAATATCGCATTCGTAACGAATCGTGAAACTACCTTTTGTTCTCAGAAAAAAAAAATGCGAAGCTACATAAATACTAAAAAATAATATAATGGCTGGATACATAAAATGTTACAAGCTATTATTCTGAAACTATTGTTTTTTTTCCCGTTTAAATTAAAAATTGACAAGAATTAACGATTCAGAATGTGACCAAATTTTTTTTTTTATTTCGAGAAAAATCCATCCACTTTCAAATTTATACAATATATTTATTATAACAACAAAATTTATTGAAAGATTAAAAGAATAAATGATCACAATGAAAAAAATTGGAAAACATGTTGAAGAAAGAATAAAAAAAAATTTATTCTTATCGAATAAATATTTATTAATAATTTTCAGTACAAATATTTATGCATCTCTAGTATTGAGAATTATAAGAAAAATTGTATGAAATTATTCAATAAGATTTTTAAATTATTTTAATCAATATTCATTTTAAAAAAAAGTTTCATTTACAATTTTAGCCATGTTGATTTGATACTAATATATACACATATACATTCGTACTTGCGTTATAAAATAACAGAATTTATTAACCCGATTCCGTTACAAAGACAAATCGAACATCTCTATCGATAGAAATGTTCGACTGTGCTGTTATATACCACGGAGATAGAAATTTTCGAGGGTGCAAGAGAAAAAAATGTTTAGCCAGCGATTTTCGTGGAACTAAGTCTCGGTTAACCACGGGTGGTTTGGCGTGTCGCATCTCGATGTAATCCTCGTAAAAGACAAAGAGAAGAGTAGCTCGCCTCTTTGTTTTAGCATCGAATACTGTAATATATTCGCATTGTTCTCTGCGGCCGGTTTTTGCCTGAGGGCTAACGTCGGCTTGCCCTCCAAAGGTAAAGATTCGTTGCGTCTGTGATGCGGAAAGAAGGGAGAGCTTCTCCCCTTGTGATATATCGGTCCCACAACTCACTTTATTGAAGGTATAGGAGTTCGTGTATATTCGCATGAAAATGTTAACACGCGCCACCCTCGAGAAAGTGCGAATTATATTTATATGAGGGGTTTGCGGTTAGATCGAGATCACTTGGAAGGGAGCCGCGGTAGCGCCAGTTTCTTGTCAATTATGCAAAATCGATTAGACTCGAATAGATTAATAAGATATTATGTCTCGTTTCGAACGATTATCTCGTCATTCGTAACAAAAAACATTAGAGGAAAGGATACGAATATGAAATATGAGAATATTAAGTTTTGTATTGTGAATTTTGACAATATGATTGTAAATTCAAATTACATTATGATAATTGAAATAATCTTTCATAATGATTGTTGTTACTGGTAATTGTGGTAATTGTCTCTTTCTATTCTTTCATTTAATAAACGTTTTATATGATACGAAAGTTTTGTGTACGCTTATCGAAATAAAATTCACTTTGATTTATTTTGTGATTTTTGAAGGAAAAAATAGAAAAGTAAACTATATTATAATAATCGTAGTTTCAGTAATGAAGATTTGAAATATTCTTGTTTTTGATTATGATATGATAAAAAAAAGTGAAATGACATTATAACATATATCATATGATTATATTTGAATATATATATATATATATATATATATATGAATATATGACATATATTTTGAATATTTTGAATTATTTTTTATGTCATTTTGTAAATGCATATTGTATTTAAATTTTACATAATTTTAATACATTCACATTCTATTAATAAATCTATTGATATTTATAGTTTTATTGAAAATGATATTAACCAAAGTTTAGTTGAATAATTCGATATATCTTGTTCTTATCGAATAAAGTTAATATTATTACACATAATTGATTCGATTAATTTAATTTATTGTTATTAGTGAGAGATATTCAAAGTATTATTCATTTGTTTTGATGTAACATTCGAATTATTGAATTGCTAAAATTAGAATATTATTTATTATCTTTTCATTAATGTGATAAAAAATTTTTCAATTAATATAAATGATTTAATTTCTTATGTTATATTGTCATGAAATAACGAATAAATTTAATTAATATTTTTTTTCATTTATATTTTTGAATTAATATATCATTTTCTTTATGAAAAATAATTAATAATCTTTGATTATAAATTGTAAATTAGAATTAATCTTGAAGGGAAAAATTTATATTATAAAATTATAAATAAAAATAAATAAAATTTGAATTAAAAATTTTGATATGATTTCTTTAAAAATATATCGTTAGATTTTCGTTAAATCACTACTTACAAGATTTTTTTACATTTTTTTTTTTACATTTTTTCATATGCATATATTTATATTTCTTTTATACGATTTTTATTTCTCATACCGATCAAATATACAGTTTTGAGGATAATTTATAAAAATAAATAATTCATCAATTTTTATAATAATTAGTCAGAAAGAATCAAATTTATTATGAATAAATATCATAAAACAAAATAAAAATTAAATAAATAGATTAATATAATAATTTTCAAATAGATGTTTATTATGTTCAAAAACACGTATATAAATACGTATAAAAATATATAACACAAAAAATAATTTAATCATTTTTAAAACATTTATTCCAGAATATAATTAATAGTATTAAATATACACATTTAAATATACATACATATCCTAATATACTTATCCTACTCAAACAATCAGTCATTTGAATCTTCAAATAACCGATGTTCCATTGTATTATGTTATTCATGTTTATATTTTAACATTGCAACATAATATAAGAAAGATATATATATATATCATATTAATATTTATGTTTATATGATAGTTATCACAGTATTAGGCAACAAAAAATACTGTGAAAAAATTTACCAATTGACGTGAAGTTAGATGACTGTTTAAGATTGCAACAAATTAATTTGCGGTATGAAATGATAATTCGTTTGATAAACAAGCTAATGAATACTTTGTTATCGCGTGCAACACAAAAGACCTTGAAGTGCCGCATGCCATCATGCGCGAGAGCTTTTGTTACTCGCATAATGATAACAAAGCGTCTACCCTTCCTAATCTACCGCTATCGTAATTTAAAGCGAGAAGAAATACACACTAGCGAAAGCTGAAGGTGCTAATGGCAGGTAGTTGACGTACTACTCCAAAGTATAGACACGTTATTATTAACGTGCTCGCTCCTATGAATGAAAGAAAACGAGTCTGCATGTATTTTCTCTCCCCTAAAATGGAATCACCTAGCACTTTGACGAGAAATAATATAATAAATGAAAGATCCGATTGCATAATCTGAATTCGATAATTCGAAAATATTTTATATATATATTGTTAGAAAAAGATATTGTTGAAGAATAAAAATTTTTTTAATTATTTATATATTCTTTATTGATTTGTCAATTTTAATTTTTGATATTTGTTGAGTATATTTGTTATGAAAAAACGATCATTTTTAAAATAATGACGACTACTAAAATATACTGATCACATAAAAAAATAAAAAAAATAAAATATTTTTCATTACAAAATTAAAATTTTTGTAAAAAAATTGTAATATTTGCCATTTCTCCAGCATGCAAATAATTATAGAATAATTATATTTATTTTGAGAACTTGTTATTGTTTGATTTTTATTATGAAAATTATAATATTAAGCAAATATAAATTTTTTATAAGAAATATAGAAAAAAGATTTTTTATAAGAAATATAGAAATAGAAAAAAATTTTATTAAAATTTATTATATATATTTATTATATATTTATATATATATATATTTTATTATATGTATTATATTTATTATATATATAATATTTTTAATAAAATATTTTAGTGTAGCCAAAAAATGGAAATTTGAATTAATAAAAAATAATTAATTTTTTTCAAGCATTCTATTTTAATAATAGTATAATTTTTGTTAATATGATTTTAATAATAAAATTTCTTTTAAAAATATATTGTAGCAGGGCTCACAAATGACCTAGGATATCATTCGTATCACTGAAATTATCGCTATAATCATATTAATCATTTATATATGATAATATATAAGAGATTAATTACAAAATTTCTGCATACAAACATAAAAATTGATCTTTGTTCAATTTATATATTTATACAAAAGATATTTATGAATAATTTATTTATATTTTTATATATAAATAAAAATTATTATTTATATATAATGGAACAAAATATAAATATAATTAGATTACATTATATAATGAAAGAAAATAGAGCAAATATCAAATAAATTGAATATATATTTTATATTATACTGTTAACTGTATACTATAAAGTTTATTTTCTCTTTATTTTTTATTTTTTTTCTATTTTTCGATTGTTTTGCTTCATTAATTAATAAATAATAAATATAAGACACAATAATTGTAATATATTTGTATTAGAATTTTAATATTGGATCAAAAATGCAAAGCAAAATATAATATACATAGATCCAAATATATCCTTTGCATACAAAAGATCATAACACAATTTTCAGGTATATATTAAGGTAAACAATAAAAGACAAGTGCACTTTCATTTTATCAATAATAACTGAGCGTGTAAAATGTGCAATAAAAACGAGTAAAGAAACAGTAGAAACACTAGTAAAGTGTTCACAATGCAGCCAATATAAAAATATTATCCGTAGATCTATTCGTTTGAAAAATAAGGAATAAAAGAAACCAGTAGTATATTCATAAATATTTGAAGATTTTAGGAAAAGATTATAAAATTTATTATATCAATAAATTTATCATATTTCGTAAATATTATTAAAATGAATATTTCTAGGATAAATAATATATTAGTAGGTTCTTTATATATATATATATATTTATATATATGAAAAAATCTACTAATATAAATTAATATAATATATTCTATAGAAACAAAATATAATTTATATTTTATATAAATTATAATAAATCATATATAATAACTTTGATTAAATTTTATAACAAATTTTATAACAAGAAATATATGTATACTTTGCATCTCAATGCTATCAAATTAAGAAAGCAAATTTCTAAAGAATGCAAAATTTGTTATACATACGTTCCAAGAAGGTCATCCATTGCGAGAGGGTAATTTTTCAGGGTTGAACATATCTACCGTCGCGGTTGACGAGCAAGCGGCGTTTCAAAGAAGAAATTACAATAAATCAATGTCAAACAGATAATTTCACCAACGAAACAATTATGTTGTTTAATTCGAATTCGTTCGTTCACTCATGTGCAAATTACGCCGCTGAGATGTATACTGCCTCACAGTAGGATTATTAAAAAAATTTTAGACTGAGTCGATTCTAGTCGATTACTATCCACATAATTATTCTTTAAAAAAAATTCTGTTCATAAAAACATAACTTCAGATAGGTATAATGACGACGAAAGAAAAAAAATATAAGCAACCTAATTACAGGTTTAGATACGTCTGACGATATTTCATATCCGATATCTCTCTTCGTCACATTACAATTTTCTCGTTAATCGAAGTTGCAAAAGTAATATAGATCGTTTATTATTCAAAAAAGAACAAAATATATTAGTATATATGTTTATAATATGCTTATTTCCACTTCTTATTACAATACCTTTAGCTTGCAAACAATCATATTAACTACAACACATATAACATATCACAGACCACAATATAATTTCCGCAGATAAATATGTGGATATTTTAATTAAAGATTAAAATTAACATTATTTTAATTTTATTAAAATGTATAAATTAATAACAAACAAATAATTAAAAAATTTTTATATAGATAAAAATTATATTATACATTAAAATTAATAGTATTTTCGATATATTTGCTGATTTTAAATAATATTTTTTGAATTAATTTCAAAAGTCTCAATTTAAGAATATATATTATAACGTATACATATGTACAGAAATTTAACAATTTAATGATAAAAAATTTCTCAAAATAAAAATATTTTTATAAAATTTAAAAAATATATTTAAAACATAATTTATAATATATTATTCTATTAGCAATAGCTATAATATGACAAGAATGAAATTTCTTGAAATTTAATTATAACTCGTTAAAAATGAACAATAATGTTTGCATACGTTTCAATAATATGAATTTAAATTTTAATTCTAAAATTAAAGTGAATATGTGTGAAAATTAAAGTGATAATCATATTTTTCCTAAATTAATAATTGTATTATAGCAAATTTTAATTGAAATATTTTTTTTGAGTTTCAATTTTTAATAATAAAAATATAATAAATTATTATTAAAATTTGGCTGTAATGCTCAAATATCTAACCGTTAGAATAAGTTTTATGATAAGAGAGAAGAATATAACTCCCTTGTTAGTGTAGAACATATAATTCTCTCTTTACAGGGATCGAATACGATCCTCAGACAGAAACTTTGTGTATCGTTTAAATACGCAACGTTTGCGCATTATACATTATATAGTAACTACACTTTTCTCACGTTCGTACAAATAGGTTAATGAACTAGTTATTTAATTTAATTTTTTATTATATATATTTTATAGAATTGAATTTACTTTTTAGTTGTAAAATTATAAAAATTTAATTTAATATTTATAAAAAATAATTTTATAAAAAAGTAAAATTAAATAATTTAATATTTAACTCTACAGAAAAAAACATTAAATAATTTTAATATATTTATCTAATTTTATCTATAATTTATTTTGTATAAAATAAAAATCATATATGATAAAAGTTTATTCTAATATATATTATTATATATTAGAATAATATCTAACATTACTATTTTGAAATTATTTTTTGTATAATCTTCTATATTATTATTCATATTATTCCATAAACTTTTTCATATAATATTTTTTATAAATTATTTTATATAATATATATTTATAATATATATTTGATATCTTAATCTCATTATAACTACTATCTTACAAATATATTTGAAAAAATAAAAAACTTACTTACCTTGACAAAAGAGTGGAATTTTACTTTGCTTGGAGAAACAGGTGGACTGCTAGGTGGCCGTTTATTTCCCTGTACTTGAAGAAGATTTTGCACTTCTAATAAGTATCCTTTCCTAGCGTATCTACTTCTAGGACTGCTTTGAATGTCTCCTTCTATTTTTGATTTTTTGATTAATTTTAAATTCTCTTTAGCATTCTGTCTGAGTATTATATGAGTTAGTCTTCTCACATTGGCCCTAGAATCACTGAAACAGATTCTCCTCCATGTTTTAGACACCATACTAATGGAACAAAGGTCCTGAGGTCCAAGGAAAGACAATATTTTAGAAACTATTCTCCAATGATTGCTTTTGTCTCCAAGAAGTGCCAATATATCCACCGTTTCTCTACCTGTATAATCTGGAGTAGCTCTACTATGATGTAAAGCAGCAGATATGACACGATGACTGAAATCCAACCTCTTTGGCTTGATAGCAGCAAGATACGTGATAGAGAGCTTGCTTAATTTCTGATTGTCTGCCGAACTAATAGCGGGACTAGCTTTTCTACAGGTCGGCGAAATAACAATACGTGGAGGTGGTGGTGGTGTCTTCCGTCTAGGTGAAGTAGTTACCTGGGGTGTGCTCTGAGGCACGATGACTAGTTTCATTTCCACATCTTCCTCGATGGGTTCGGAGGCTATAAACGAAGATGAAGGCACTGACGGTGATGGTGGCGGTGAAAGAAGAGTCAAGTAACCACTATCGACACTATCATGAGAATTGCGACTGCTCGCATTTATCGTGATGCGAGGTGTTTCGGTAATATTTACGTTTTCTATTTCATCCATCTCCGTGCTTTTTAAGGAGAGAATCTGTTTCAACAAATACCGGTGGAACTACCTCTTCTTAAACACAATTACGAACTGTTTCCGAATAAAAAACATATTAAATTTCTTTCCTATGATTTATCACAGGAAACGAAACAAAATAGTTTGAATACGTTTCACCTCGTTGACGTTTCAGCGGCTTACTACGCACCACATTGCAAGCACTTCGAAACTTTGAAATCTGTTTATCCGTTGTCCCACCGTAGCTCCCTTGGCGATTGCCCGACCAATGGGCTAACCTGACTGATCCCGCCGTTCGTTGCCAAGTGCTACCATTGGTTCGACATCTCAACCGCGTTAGCGATACTATCACCTCTAGTGGTTGTTGCTGGACTTATTAAATTCTGTTGCTGGGGAGACCTCTTGATTTCTCGTTTCTCTTTCAAGCGCGCATACAGAAATTGAAATTTACTATCTTAAATCTTTTTTACTATATTTTTTCTTTCTATTAACTAATATTTATGTATTATTGTAGTAAAATAAAAAAAATATTTAGTTTTTTATATATTAAAATCATTATATAAATGATATATTAATTATATAAATCCTATAATTATATATTACGTAATATTATATTTTTTATCTTTTATTATATATATATTAATAATACATTATTAATAAATATAAAAAATTATTTTGAATATAATGTATTTAAATCCATGAATTTACAAAAATTATATTAATAATATAATTTTTAATATAAAATTATATTAATAAAAATATATTATTTAATATTATTATATAAATATATTTTCTTATATTTTTATATTATTTGAAAAACATTGCAGTAAATCGATAGAATTTCAATGATTTATTGATATTATTTTTATAAAAGAAAAAAATATTTAATTTTAAATATTAATATGCTAAGCTTAAATATTTTTCATTTCTGCTTATTTTATCACATAAAATAAAGAAAAAACTAAGATTTAATACAATATAAATTATTTTGTTTCATATTAATATTATAATAAATAATATTAATAATATTATTAATATTATAATAAATTACAATAAAAAAAATTATATTACAATATTACAATAAAAAAAATGAAATGAATTGAAATATTAGATTTTAAAGACGATTTTTTCCATAAAATATAATAAATAATATAATAAAAATAATAAATATAATAAATAAATAATTTTTAATTTCTCAAAGATAATATATAAAAAAAAAGGAAATGAAAATTATGTTGATTACCAATTACTTTATAATTATAAAAAATCATCATTTATCGACATTATTGAAATAAAATTTTATTCATGTTATCATTTTTATCAACATCTAATAACTTTGATAACTATAAACTAATGTATGATGATATGTAAACGGAATGTAATCACATTTCTGTTATCTATAGTCAAATAATTTCCATCAAAGATTAATAATATTTTGTATAAAAACAAATATTTATTATATAAACATTAAACATAATATAATGCATAAATAAAATCTATGTATAACAATTTTTTTATTTTATAATATTATTTTTGGATAGAAAGCTTCAAAATCATTATCATTTTAATGTCACTCTCAACGTTATCGATTCAGTAGAAGAATAAGATTATAACATTCATAGTGGTTAGAATTAAAATTACATTTTAGTATAAAATAAATAAAATATAGAAGAGATTGTCTTGTAAACAAAAATCGAAATAAATAGTTATTTTAATTTAAAAAAATTTTATTTTTTAATTTTCGAATTTTCTTGTATATTTCATTTAAGAGAATATTGGTTTTTATAAAATTTTTATGGAAAATAACGTTATCATTCTATAAAAACTTTTTAAAAAGTGTTTTTATAATATTTTAGAATCAATAATATAATAAAAGTTTCGTGGAAATAAATTATTTATTAAAATATCAAAAGTAAATTATAATATGATATAATAATGATATAATATGATGATATAATACTAATAGATATTAATTTTATTACAATATATTATATTATAATTATAAAATCGTTATACAAATAATTTTTTAAGATAACATTATTATATTTATTAAATTATTATAATTGTAATTATTAATATGTTTATAAAAAAAGATATGATATATATTTTTTAATTTCATTGTAATATTATTTATTACATACTTGTTATATTGATCGAAAATTTATTTATTATTGTAAATATAAAAAATTTTTATTTTTATGTTTATATTTAAAACTTTATATTTAAAATTATTTTCAAAAATTTTTTTTTATAAAAATTAAAATTAATAATGAAAATATTTTTTAAAAAAGTTTTAAAGTTCATATTATAAATAAAATTTGTGAAAAAGTTCTACAGTTTTTTCAAAATTTGCTTATAAATATAAGCAATAAAACTTCAGATTAAAATATATTTCTTTATTCTTATTCTTAAAAATTATTATGAAAGATTTAATTGAAACAATGATTTTGAAAATATTATGCTTTTAATGTCTTGCATTAACTCAATTATATAATATAACAAAACAAAATAAATGTAAAAACAATTTTCTTTTTATTTTTGAAAATATTAATTAAATGAATATGATTTTATTTTCCTTTTATGTACAAGATAATTACCTATTAAAGCAAAATTATTTTTATTATCAAAAAATTATGGATTTTTATTTTGCAATTTTGAATACATTTTGAATCTGATCAAATATTTAAAATAAGTATTATTTATGACATATTATATATAAAATTTTTATATATGTTTTATTCCGTAAATCAATTCATTTCATAATTTTAATTAAATAAATTTTATGATATAAACTTAATAAATTTTAAAAAATACATATTTTCTCAGATTTTTAAACATAAAATATTATTATAGAATATTATAAAATAAAAAATTGTTTTTGTTCAAAAATTCATCATATAGTTTCTTTAAAAATTTAAATCATTAATATATTTATTATATATTATACTATAATATATTATCATAATATATATATTTAAATATATATAAACTATACTTTATATTGTTATAATGTCAATTTTACATTCTTGTCTTAAATTAATAGAAGTGCAAATATATAGATTCAAAATTAAAAATGTTTTATTCAAAATATATTATAGAAAATTACAGAAAATTCAATATATTTTTTTTTTATTAATTTACTTATTTATTTTTCAAATTCTATATTATCACAAAAGAAATATTTCAAAGAATATTAAGAATAAATTGTTCAAAATCATAAATATATCTGATTATAAGAACTATTTCATTTCATTTTAAAACATTAAATTAAATCATATTTGTAAGTAGAAAATTTAAAAATTGAAAAGAATAAAATAAAATTGTAAGTAATGTATATTTTGATTATTTTAAGATTCAAAGATCTTAGATTATTTTAATTAGGAGAGGTATACTAATATCAATATATTTTATACATAGTAGTATCATTTTCTATAATTAGTTGTTTAAGTATAATTAATGTAATTAATTGTGTGCATATAGTCTACACTCTATCTTTATACATATATGTACTTCTAAATAGTTTGATATGAATTTTCACACAAATTTTTTTATCTAGTATGAGATTTCTTTATCTAGATTCTACTTTTTATTTTAGTATACTTACGTGTACTTTTAAATTGTTTGAAGTATTCAAATTTTCATACAAATTTTATCATGTGTTTTTTGGTAAAAATTTTTTGGTAAAAATATAATAAAAATAGAATCAGAATCAAAAGTAAAACAATTTGTGATATATATATACGAAGGTATGTATTATAACATATAAATAAATATTAATAATCTCACATTTTATAAACTACAATTAAATAAATAACAATACGTATTTTAAAAAAATAATGAATCTTATATAAATATTTATTCTTTTTATTTTCTTCAATTATATAATTTACATAAATTGAATTACAATATTAATGAATATATAAAATAATATATTATATTATGAATTTTTATATTATTTATTTAAATAAATGTCAGTATATTATATTGTTTTAAATATTAATATTTTATAAAACTTAAAATTATTTAAATATATCTTTTATTTTAAGAAACAAAGAAAGAAAAAAAATTATTATTAATTTTATAATACATTTTATGATATCAAAATTGTTTTAATTTTTTTTTTTGAATAGTTTTTTCTTCAAAAATGTCTAAAGATTTAATATTGCATAACAAATTCTTACAAAATAAACAATATTTTATAAAAATATAAAAATGTATTAATTATTTGTGTATAAATTATTTGTGCAACTTTTTATAAAAATAACTTTTTAAAAGATAAAAATATAAAATGCTTTATGAGTTTGACACTTATATGTTCAAAGAATTCTCCTTTATTGTTTAAAGTGAAATTCTAAACATTCTAATGTGTTTAATTTTCATTTAACATTTTATTTTTAAGTAAAATTATACATATATTTGTATATATTTTACAAAATTTGGTATTTTTCAGAAACTGAGATTAATAAATCATTTCTACTTTTAGATTAATATTAAAATGAAAAATTCTAGAATCAATTAGAATATTATAAATTTTTTTTATTATAAAAATAGTATACAATATTAATTTTTACATATTACGTTTTAGATTTGTATAATTCTTTTTACTCTATTTGTGGAATATTACTTTAAAATATAAGCAAAAAATTCAATTAAATGTAGAGAAGATATGGAATTATGTACAAAAAAACATATAAATAATAATATACATGTATTATATACATGTATCATATAAATATAGATATAAATATAATGAATAAGTTATTTTCTTTAACAAATATTTAATAATTATTTGATATAAGATAAATATAAGAATTAAGTAATTTTTAATAAAAATATTTATTCCTGACATAATTTATTATAAATTATATAAATTATATTTTTATATTTATAATTATAATCTATATATATTTATATTATTTTAAAGAATTTTAATATTGATTAAAATATTTTTCATAGTTTTTAATAAAATTTATAATTATTTTATTTTATTAAACCTTATAATAAAATTTTTATTTTATTTATCAAAATTTTATCAATTATACAAATCATCTGATATAAAACATTTTAAGCAATATATTTTTACTTAGAAAATTATCTTTTACAAAGAAAACTAATAGTGATATTAGCAAAATGTTAATATTCTTATATTTTATAAAATGACATTATATTTTTTAATATCATTTAATTTTTTAAACTTAATTTTATAATATCATATAATATAAAATTATAATTGTAATTAAAATTATAATATATATAATATATACAATATATATATAATTATAATATATTTAATATAAAATTTTAATACAGATCTAATTTGCAAATGACTTACTTATACTACATTAAAAACAATATTTATAAGAAAGATTTTTGATTTAAAAGTTAAAAGTTAAATTTCAATATAATATCAATTTGCATTTATCAGGATAAGGTTACAATATTAGTTGAAATAAATGAAAATTTTCTTTTCAAAATATTAAGAACAATAGCTCATAAAAGATTAACATTCGATTTTTGATTCAGACAAACCTTTTTCTCTCACAGGAAGAATGTTGTTATAATCTTTTTTATTCTATGTTATTTGATAACGTTATAAACACGAAAATAACATTAAAATAACATTAAAATAACACTAAAATAGTAAAATATTTTTTAATATTTATTATTATATTGATATTAAATATTGATAATATTCGAATGATCCAATACCAAATAATATTAATTACCGGATTCAATAATAAATATTAATATGTATCAAAATTTTAAATAATTAGTATTATTTTTAGATATTGATATCTTTTTTTTTATATATTAAGCCAATGTATTCAAATATATATCAACGTAATATAAATATATATCAAATATATATCATGTAAATAAGTAGTTTTTATTGGTTTGTACAATGGTTGTCTATCATTTGTCTTGCTGTCGATATTTATTCTTAAATCAAAGGACGTTAGAATAATATGCTAATATTTCTAAAATAATAAATAATTATAAGTAAATAACATAGAGCTTACTATCATTTCAAAATCTGCTATGATTAATAATTTATTTAAAAAGATTCTTTTATTCTGTCAATTTGTGTTCGAATTAATATTTAATCTTGGTTATGTTTAAAAATGAAAATTAAAATATTTAAATATTTTTTTAAAAAATGTTAAAATTTCATTTTTTGGCTATATTTTTTTAAATTTAATAATTTAAAAAAATTGCACAATAAGTTAAGAAATTATTATTAAAGGAGAAATTTTAATCTTCAATTTTTATTATAATATTATTATATTAATTATTATAATTATAATTATATTATTATAATAATAATATTTTATTATTTTAATATAATAATAATAATATTTTATATAATAATAATATTTTATTATTATTGGATTCAATCAAAAATTTTTCAATAACTTTAATAGCTAATAAATTTTTTAAATTTAAAAAAAAAATATGTTTATTTGATATAAAAATTATTTATTATTTATTATTTATTATTATATAATAATATATAATATATAATTATAATATATAATATTAATATATAATATATAAATTATAATGATATATAATAATAATAATAATATATAATAATATTTATTGATATTATATATGATTATTATATAATAAATATTAAATATATTTATATAAAAATATTAAAAAAAAAATGTGAAATTCAATTCAGGATTGTGAAAATAAAGATTTCATTAAAATGAATTCAGAATTGATTATTGTATGATTTTGTTTTACAAAATTATAACAATTTCAAAAATTTTTTATTGAGTATACTTACACTGCTTACTATCTATCTATTTAATTGTTTACTGCTTACTATTTATCTAATTGCTACAAAATCCAAATGCTAAGCTATGTATGTACATATATATTGAAGTAATAACAAAGAACTTTTTGTTGTTTTTTGATGAAAATGTTTCCAATTAATAAAAATATTTTATCTATACTGAAGCAATATAGTGTGAGAAATGTACTTAGATTTTGTTTCAGTTTTAAATCTATATTTGTTGTTGACAACAAAAAAACTGAAAACAAGAAACTTAGAAAAATATTTAATAATAAAAAATGATTTTTTTAAGAAACATGAAACATTAATAAATTATTATTTGTTATTATTTTAATGAAGACAATTTTAGGTTTTTATTTTTAATGTTCTAATTAGTTTATTCAAAAATATATCATAAATCATAAATTATTGTATCAATCAATATTTAACATAATTAATATCACAATAACAGAAATAACAAAAACAAAACAATAACAAAAATATTTATTTTAAATGTTTGAAATACAAATTTTATTAGTTTTCTATTTTAGAAAGTAAACTAGAATTTTTATAAATTCTTTTTTTGTTATAGTAGATTAAATGAAATAATTTCAGATATTATATTATATATATATAATAACTATGATATAATCTTGACAAAAGAGATTCTTTCTATGGTAATAAATCAAATTTAATTTTACAAGTGAACGATACTGTATACGATAATAACGATATGATGTAATTAGCAAAAATATTAAAAGAAAATTATTTTCTCTAGAATAATTTTGAATATAACAAAAATCAATAAATTTTATTCTGTAAATTTAATATGATAAACAATTTTTGCGATTAAATTTAGATTCAGGATACAAAAATATCATTCCATTTGTAAACAAAAAAAATTCGTATAATCCATTTTTTCATATGCTATTATTTTTTAAATCACACTTTTTATATAAATGAATCAAATTTGTAAAAAAAATATATATAATAATGGATATCAAATTTATAATAAAATGTTAATATATGATTGATCTTCTATATTATTAAATAAAAAATATTTTATATAGATATATATGTAAAATTTGGATAAATTGCATCAAGAATTAAATTGCAAGAAGAATATTAAAAATTATAACATATAATTTTATCAGTATAAATCTCAACTGACAATTTTGTATATCAACTTTTATTTATTTTGGACTTTAGAATCGACCTTGTACCTTACGAATATACATATGTAAATAAATATATATATATATATATATATATTAAAATTTCGTAGATCTTTGTTCGCAAGCTTCTATGTACGAGAATTTTTTTCACAAATTACTAATCATAATCAATAATTGTTTCTATCAATTTACTATCTTTTATTGTTTGCAAACTATTCGTCACGAATTATGAGTTTTTGCATGTGAAACAGTAATTTAAAGAGTTATAAAGAAAAATGTGTATATATATATATATATATATATATATATAAAGTACGTATTGCGATCATATATATAATATATAAACGATATAATATAATATATATATTATGTAATCTATATAATTATTATATAATTTAATATAATACTATTTATACTATATAATATATAATATATATGTTCATTTAGTGAAAATTATTTAATTCTATTAATGTTGATATTATTTCAAATTTCATAATTGGTATTCGAAGAAATTCTTGAATTGCTATTGATATATCATTCTTAAATGCTAAAAATTCTGTAATATTATTTAGTTGATTTAATTTAATAGTAAAAATTCTTTTTACTATGTATTAACATGTTTAACTTTTTTTTAATTTAACAAATAAATAATTATAAAAATATAAACTAACAATTGATCTTGCTTATTCCTAATTTTTTACAAATTTAAATTAATCATATATATTTTTATGAGTTTTGATTTTTAATGGATAGTTCATTATAAATAGATAGATAATAATATAATAAATAGATAATTTATATTTTAAAATATTTATTCTTTACTCTATATAAATATATTTTTTATTTTATATATTTTAACATATTTATGTAAACATTTATTAATAATTAATAAACATTATTTAATAATATAGTAAAAATTCTTATGTTGAATTCAAATTTTTATTGATATTTAAAATTGCAAAGAAGTATGATATAATTTAATCTTTGGATGTGATATCGTTATAATTTTTCATAATTAAAATATGGAAATATAGTATTAATGTACATATTATTCGGAAGTTGTAAATTTTATTCATACTATGATACAAATGCTGAAGAATATATGCATATATTTATTATATATATTTTCATCAAAAATAAATTAATATAATTTTTAAAAACAAATAGATAAACAAATAGAAAAATTTTTAATTTTTGTTAAACTATTCATCATTTCATAACATCAATATTTATTACTTTTGATCTTCGAACGTTCACAAGATTAAAAATAAACAATCATTGGTATCGATTTTAATCTCGACTTTAACTAACAGTCTCATATTCTTTATTCTAGAAGAAATTATGTAATTCCTTTATAAATAATTCCATTTAATAAATTCAAAGATTTCATTTAATGATTGTTTAAAATTTTCAAAAAGAAAATTAAATTTTCAAGAAAAAGAATTAAAGATTAATATTTATAGTTTTTTTTTTCTAAAAGAATTCTAAAACAGAATATATATTACATATACATCCTGAGGCTTTCATAATATGTATTTCTAGTAACAGATATAATTAATATCACTGAATAATTTGTTTAGGAATGAAAAAAAATTATATTGCAATTTTGAACAATTCATATGGTCCACATTGAATCATAGTAGCAAGATTTCTGCGCAATATAGCGCGCATATCTTATATAAAGTTCTATGGTAACCAATCAACGAACAGTATAAATTTGTGTTAGTATAGTAACGTAACTTATTTTATAGGAATTCAAATGTTATTCATAGTTGAATTGCGGAACTGTATGTTTCGTATTATATTACATTCAATATTATATTCATATGTGACTTTATATTAAAATATTACTTAATATAATAATGTAATGTATATTTTATAATGTAATATGTGCTAAATGAAGTATATAAATATATTATATATATATTTGATTATTAGAAATTTTAAAAAGAAGAAATGGATACACATGTGAATACACGTGTTCGTAAAAATGTATAATATTACATATTAATCATTAATTTGAGGTAAATACTTATTATTTATTATATTTTATATATATTATTATTATATATATTATTATAAATAAATTTATATATGTATGTATAAAATTATGTATTTACATATATAAATATCTATAAAATTAAAAGATAGTTATTAATTTTATTTAAATTAAATTTTATTTAAAAATAACGTATTTTAGAAAGTTTAAAAAGTTATAAAATTGTTGATGAAATTTAATTATTTACAAATATTTAATAAAGGTCATAATTTTGAACATATGAAAAAAAAATATATGAATGTTAAAAAATATAACATCCATGATCTTTATATGTAATAATTATATGTAATAATTTGTATATAATTTTTTAATATCAATTGTAACTTAAACAATTCTTAAAAAAGAAAATATATATTCGTGATTATTATTTTTATCATCATTAAAAATATTGTGATTATTTATTTTTTTTTGAATATATGTTGATTTGATACACAATTACTAATTTTATTACTATATGTTATTAAATATTAAAATAATAAGTTCTTATTTACTTTTCTAATTTGTAGTTTTTTTCTATAATAATAAAAAAATTTCTATAGATTTTCTACAATTTTCTATAGATATTGTATATAATTCTGGAGATTATTTTTTATAAACAGATTATCCTGTTTTTTATTTTACATTATTGAATTATTAATTTATAACAATATAATAATATTATATATAACAATATTATATATAATAATATTATATATATTATTATATATATTTAAAAATATTATAGCACTGGAGTTTTGAAATATAATAGTTTTTTTCCCTTATGAATTAATTTTTGTAGAAATATTTTTTATTCTATTATAATATAAGTAATAAGTTAAATTATTGATTTCATAAATTTATAACTTGTTATTTCATAAGCAATATTCTTCTTTTTTAATATAAATTTAACAATCAAATAGAAAAGTTAAAATGTATCTTTAATTTTTAAAAGTATTAGCTATATATAATAATATAAATATATATTATAAATTTAAAAGTCAAGATATTAATAAACATTTTTTATAAATTTTTTTAATGCGATTATTCATTATATATGATTAATATTTATTTTCTAAATAATTAACAATTTACTTTAATAATTTAATTTATCTAAGTAATAATACAAATATATAAATAATACAAATATTTGTTTCATTGATATTAATTGTTACTTAAAATTTTGATTATTTTATTGATATATATTATTCCATTGATACAATAACTGAACTAATATCTGAAATATCTAATTTCTACTTACTTTCAATAATTTAGTTTTAATAATAAATAAAGTATATTATGACTTTATATAAATAATGAAATATGTTTTAATTAGATTAGTCATTAAGTATTTAAAATAAATAATAATTATTAATAATATAGCAGTAAATTATTATTATTTTGCTATATCCAATAATGAAGAATATATGATCAATAATTTTTCTATATATTTAAGAAATAGAATATTTTATATCTAACTTTCTATAGAAACCATTTTTATATTTGAATTTTTCAATTTTTATTAAGAAAATTTTTCATCAGATGGATTAATATTTAATTAAAAAGATATTAGAAAACAAAATCATATAATAAATTATATAAATTAAATATGAATATAAAAAAATGATTTTAAATATGATTTTTTATTTAAATAAATGAATTAAAATTTTAAGTAGATAGATCATTAAATTATAAATATATAGATAGTGCTTTTGTTATTTTTCTGATAGATATAATGAAAAAAATTAGTAATGAAAAAAAAAAATAATAAAAAATAACAGTAAATTTATTAAGATATATTGTATTTTTTTTTATTAATAATAAATATAGAGTAAATCAAAATGATACTAAATTTTTTTTCAAATTATTAAATATTATTATAACATTTTATCATATTTTTTTTTTCATCAATATATATATTTATATTTATCTATTGCAATTGTATAAAACATAATTGTATAATATTAGAAAGTATAAAATTACACAAATTTGTTTTCGTATATTTATTTTTATATTTTCTATAATATAAATATAAAATATATTCCATAATTCATTATATATTATTCTTTTCTTTAATCTTAATTTTATTAATCCTTAAATTTCGAATCTATATATAATATTTCTTTGTTTTTAAGTTTAATAATGAATTTGAAAAATATTATAAAAAATATACTAGTATCAGTTATTATTTTTTATTAGATAAAGTTCAGTTTGGTTTCTAATAGAATATATCATAAGAACACCAAATTTATCATTTGTTTTAATGAAGTTTTATTACATATGTTTTTAGTTTAGTACTTACATATATATTGTTATCTTATATTTATATTATATATATAATATATATATATTTTATTTAAAAAATGTTTTTTATGTATTTATATTAAAAAATTGGTTTCATTATTTGATTATTATAATTAAAATATTATATTTTAATTTTGAATATTAACTATATAACAATTATATTATATATTAATTATATAATTTTTTTATATAATTTATTTAATTTGCAATAATTTTTTAGGGTATCAAAAATTGATGTCTTCAATTTTTAATATTCAATCTAATTTGATTTTAAATAAGGCAAGTCTTTATATATTTTTTCTTACTAATATGATAAGTTTCTTTCCATCATTTTAATTAATTTTTCATTACAAAATTTCTGTAAAATATTTTAATAGAAAAATAAATAAAAAGATTAATGTAATGAAAAAATCTATAACCTATATGTATTATTTCAATCTATTTAATATTTTTAACAGAGTTAATTATTTATTTCAGTTTTAATTTTCAAAATATTTTGTAAGTATAAAATTATGATAAACTTTAACTATATTTTGATTAATTCAAATTATAATTATATTTATGAGAACAATACAAATTTTCAGTTATAAATTAAATTTGATCATTATGTTTTAGTCAATTTTAAAAATATTCTATAATAATAGTACTTATATATTATATATATAAAATTATCAGATTAAATAATTTTCACTTTAAAAGATTAAATATAGAATATATTATTAGTTTTGAATTTCATAGAAAATAGAATAAGAGTATTATTTAAATAAGGATTAATTACTGTGTTCTCTTTTTATTTTTAAATATTCGATATATCATGATATCATGTAATATATTATTAAATTAAAGATATATTTTTTTATAAAAATATAAATTAATTTTTTTCAATAAAATTAGATATTTATGTTTATGAATTAAAAATATTTTATGTTTATATTTTATAACTTAAAATAACTTTGAAAAAAATATTTTAATTTATCAATATATGACTTGGTATAATTTTTTTAATGATTATCAAAAAGCTTAAAAAATATTGAAATATTGAAGAAAGATAAAAATAAAGAAATTACATATATATTTCTATATATGTATATATATATAATGGAATATCGATATAAAATATATGATATAAAATATATATATATATATATATATATAAGTACTTATTAATTATTATTAAATTTTATATAAAAATTCAACCACTTAAGTAATTTTATAAATGTTTTTATTTATATGAATCCATAATTAAAATTACAATTCTGACAAATTTTAGAGTTATTATAAACAATGTTTTGTAAATTTTTGTTGATGTGATATTTAATATGTTTTATAATATAATGAAATAAATTTATAATATAATATAATAATTTCTTAACTTACAACTAATTAATATATAAATAGAGACAAATTTACACATTTTTACAATTTTCGTTTCTTTTAAGAAGCTTTTCATTAATATTTTCAATACTGAAAATATTAAATATTTAAATCTATATAATTTACTTATAGATATTAATAAATAAAAATATTATAAATTAAAATATAATATTATTTTATACAGTCTTATAATATAAAATACAATATGCTTTACAATATTTGAAAAACAATATTTAAAAATTGAGCATATAATATAAGCAATTAATAAATAGCAATTTATAATAATTACTAAATAATAATTAGTATACAGTAGTTTTTTCTTATTTTTTCAATACATAGTAACTGACTTTTGTTGTTTTGATTAATACTTAAAAATTTTTTAAATATTTTATAAAAAATTTTTATTAATAAAACAGATAATAACACATATAAGAAATAAAAAAAAAACAAAAGATATTTGTTTGATTTCTTCGGAAATCTTCCAATATAATTTTGGAAGATTTATATTTTATATTTTGGAAGATTTTAATGAGTATAATAATTAGTATTCTTATCGTATCCATAGATTAGAATACATATGTAATCGTATGTAATCATATGTAATCACTTTTCATGATTCATTATAATGTCAATATTGTATCTACTGCAACATCAGTAGTATTTACCATTACACTATATATTTTTCTTATTATTTTTTTTGTTGATGATAACAGATATATTTAATTCTGAAATGATGATAATTCTAATAAATATGATTATTTATAAAAAATAAAATAAAATCTTTAAAATAATTAATATAAAAAATAATAGTACTAATAAAGTTATCTTTAGATAATCTCAGAAGAAAAAAACTAAAAAATTTATATTTTTAAAATATATTTATAAAACAATTATTTAATTCCTTTAATATATTTCTATATAATATATTTCTATATAATATTCTATATAATAATATTCTATATAATATTGTAATTTTTTGTATTACATTATTTTGATGTAAGTATTTTGATGTCCAAGATAATGAATTATTAGGATCACTTTTTTTATTATTATTTTTTCCGCATAAGATTTACTTATAAATCATTTAACATTTAATACGATAATTTGATTCTGATAGTGTTCAAGTTTTCTTCAGATAATTCTGTAATAACTTTTATTATATTTGAAATTTATATTAATAATATTCGATATTTTTTAATGATATTATAAATTTTTTATACTATTACTTATGACATTACGCATTACTCAAAGTATGAAATTTGTTTTTATTTTATTTTGATATAGCTATTATTGCTTCTGTTGACAATAATTCTCATTTCCGAGTTAATATATCATTCAGTTGTTTATTGCATCAGATTTTAGAATAGTTTACTTAAATATCAATATATTGTTGATATATATATTAAATAATATATTAATATATTAAATAATATACAGATTTAATATATATACTATTTAACAATGAATTCTATTGGCATGTCTTTATTATATATTTCGATACATATGGGAGAGATCTTCTTGTTTGATCGGTAATTTCTGAAATGCGATCTAGCTTTCCGAAATTTTTCTGTTTAATCGATAATCTCTAAAATGTGATCTTCTTTTCTAAGATTTTCCTCTTTGGTTAGTAATTTCTAAAATTTTACCTTTTTTTCCCAGATTTTGATACATAAATAGTAGTCGCATTGTAGATTCGACAATAAATCTATTAAAATTTTAGCTCATTTTCAAGAGGTTTTATTTACAATTCTGTATATTTATTTACAACTTTATTATATTACAATATATTATCATTTTCATTTTTTTCAAAGAATTCAATTATAATTCAATTTATAATTCGTTATAATATTAATATCTATTAATATCTTTTTTAATTAATATCTTTCAGATATATCCGATTTTCATTCTGAACGTTTTTGCTAAGCTAACAAGCTGTGGAATATTTTATATAATTTTTAATTCAATATTGTTGCTATCATTTGTATAATATTATAAAAATATAATAAATAAAAATATACTAAAATTATAATATATAAATAAGAAACAGAAATAAAAAAAAATAGATTTTTGTTCTTTAAATGATTATATCTTTTAATGAATTATATATATATATTTAGGTATTTAATTTTCTATAAATTTGATTAATTTAATTTTTTTGTTTAATTTTGTTAGTAATATTCTTCTATACTTAATTTTAATATCGCTAATGTTTTCATTTTATGATATATTTTTCAAATGATGTTATTTATTAATGTATTTTATAATACGTTATTATTCAAATATATTTTCATACTTTGATGGATTCAATTATTTTATCCTTTTGAAAGAAATATTTTTTTTATTTTGTAAAAACGAAATGTGTTACTTTATGAAAATGAATATTTATATAAAATAAAAAAAAAAGTTAAAATCGGCGAACAAACAGTGATTTTAATTTCGCATATGATTATTATAATTAAATTCAATGTAATTATTGTGCTTTGAAAAAAAAATTAAAAAAATAAAATTAATATTACGCAAAAAATACCACACATAAAATATTACACAGAAAAAATTTTGGTTTTGTGCGTAACCATAACTTAAACTGAAGTTACAGATTTAATAGTCAACAATTTTAAATAAATGAAATGTTATTTATATATATAATTTTTTTTAATAATACAGATTGTTGATTACTTGAAAAAAATTTAAATAATGAAAAATGGAAAAATAAAATTAAATAAATTTTGAATTTTGATAAAAATAAATTAGCATAGAACAATAATGACTGACACTTATGACAGAAAATTTTAAATCAATAGTATTTTATTTTCTTTACATTTATTAATTATTTTTACAACACATTATTATTTGAACATGTCTTCATTTTTTGAAATTCTAGATAATTCAATTTACAAATTCTCTCTGTTTAATCAATATCTTCTAGATATATCCGATTTTCATTTAGTATTTTTCGTCAATTATTAATTCATTTTATAAGATTTATATAATATTATAATTTTTAATTTTGCACTGAAATTAATGAAAGTGGTTGCTAATGAAGTTTATTTGATTGTCAAATTTCGATTGTAAATACTGCGATTAAGATTTCAGCTTTTTAAAATTAAGATCTTGTTAGAATTCATTGATTAATATGTTTATTTATGCTCAATCTATATTTCTGATTTTTTCTATGAATTATATATCTTAAGCAACTTCTTTTCTTTTTTTCATAACTACGTATTCACTAATATGTCGGTTCTTTTACTATTAACCATTCCATATTCTTATCATGTGACTGCAACTATATCAAAATAGATTCCTAGCTTGATAGAAGTGTAATAAGAAAGTCAGGAAAAAGAATCGTATGTAGTGCGTGAGCTATCAGTTGGCCAAAATTTGAAAGATTAAAACCTTACATTTCATGCAGTATTTTTATTATTAAATCATTTTATTTTTTACGTTTTTTTTTGGATAAAAATAGATATCGTCACATGTATTAGTAACGCCATCTTCAAATAATAAAAAATTTCTAACAGGTGCAGTTTTTTAAGATTGTTAATCATTTTTTTAGACTATCGAAAGATTCTTGTTGCTTCATAAATAACTGGAATAGATGCTTATATAAATGATGTTAGATATTTTTCTCGTGATAGCTTTTTTCAGATACGTATTATATCTAAAATTCTCTCAAAAAAATAAATTCTTTAAATTCTTTAATCTCTGATATAAATTCAATTTAGCATTATTATTATTGATACTATTAATTTCTTTATCGTGATAATAAATTTTTGGTACTGGTATTTTTAATAAATTCTAAGATCAGAAAATTACTTTTTATAAAATATCTGATGTCTATATTTCTTTTTTAATTATTAAAAATATTACTTATCAAATTATGATTTATTAAACTGTAATTCAAATATAAATTAATTTTTTTAAATATAATATTTTTTGTACGTATGTATATATGTATTTATTTTTTATTTGTTGCCTTTTTATAAATAGATGTTCTTTTGATATTTACTTTATCTCGTGTTTCAAATAATTCAATTTTTTTTCTTTTTATATATTTGTTTTTCTAACCATTTCTCATTTTGAGTTTTGTTATGATCCGTTATATTCCATATATTCTACAGTTGCAAAATAATGAAGCTGATTATTGCATAGAATCAAGATATAAATAAAGATAGTACAATTAAATAAAGTTATTTCCATGATAAGAAAAAAGTTTTGATTATTATTGATAAGAGCAAATGTGAATATCTTTTATCTTTCTATTGATATTTCTTTATGGTATGTATGATTTCTAGATTCCATTATTATATTTTATTTTTGCCAGAACAAATCATTAGAACTTTATTTCCTCATCAATTATCAATCTATCTCTCGTAACTTCATTATAGTAATTGTTATTTTTATGTTAATCTGTTATATTGCTTTTCTTATTTTCTTCAATATTATATTATAACAATATTCTTTTTTTTTTTTTTGAAACTTTTTTTTTTGTATATTAAGCAATATATTAGTAAGTATTGTCGTAACATATTCCTTAATAATTCTCGTTTGCAGATCATCTTCATTCCTATATCGTATAATAAATTTTTTAAATAGTTTCATATGAAAAAATCTAATAGATTCAAATCTGGAGATATAGCTGACTTTATAAATGTTAAAAATGTATCGATGTTACGTCGTGCATAAACCACATTATATACTATTTCATATTATCTAATTATTATCTTATTATATCTTAATTGATTTATGCTGTAAAGATATCAATTCATATTATAAAGTGCTACATAAACTTTTTCGATTGTTAGAAAAACTGCAATCTTATTAACTTCTTATCCAATATAAATTAACTTATTCTGCCAATCATACATTCACCAAAAATTATTTTTGATGATTTCTTTGGATTTTCATTTGGTCTGGATTAGATAACTTTTTTTCCACCATCATATGTCATATGTTTCATTACTATTAATGGATTCCATATTCTTTCATCTATCATATTTTATTTCATAATTGCAAATATATATAATAATATATAATAATATTTTTAATTCTTTTTTCATATTTCACAAGAGAGAGATGCTAAATTGTATGTAGAAGTAAAAGTTCTATAAGGCCTGTATTATATTATATTCAATATTTGCTACATTAAACATAGTTGCGTCACGTAAAGTTTTCGCCAATATCAAGTCTTACAACATATCACATGATGTGCCTCTGTCTAATATAATAATATCAGTGGAAGGTAATATGATATCATGTCTTCTTTTTAGAGTAGCATACTGTCCCTGTGTCAACTCTTGTAATATACAATTGCTCACTGTAGTGGTCGCGATATCTACGGGTAATTTTTGAGTCCCCCCAGACAAATGATCGTGAAAGGAATATTGAAATGATGTTAAATTTTGATTTCGATAAAGTAAAAATCTAATTTTTTTCATTTTTCATATAAATGAGAAAATTGAGAAAAAATGTTTAATAGTATTATGACGTGCTCGACAAAATAGTTCAATACTTGATTTGAATAGTTCAATACTTACACAAATTTTTCGTTCAAAATTGTTATTCAATTGAATCTATCTAATTAGATATTATTTCTATTCTATTAGTTTTATTCCATCTTTTTGTTACACTTCATTGAAATACAATGTTTTCATTTACAATTTCTTCATTTATAAATGTATTTGCGAATTTAAATTAAAGTGTTTTATATTTTTATGCATGTTTTCATTGGTCAAATTACAGAAAAACTGTAGTTCTTCCTATTATAGTCCTATCTATATTATTCCTAAATAATTTCAAAATAAGATCTCTTTTTTCTATTTTTTAATTTTATAATCATGGATTAAACAATTGAATTTGATAATTTTATCTGTTTTGACAACTTTATCTGTCATTATAATCATAATAATGTAACATTTCATTTCTCGGGATTTCATCTAATAAAGTACTTCTTTTAAATAAAATGTTCCTAGAGAATAATGCATTTGTATTTTTTGATAATAATAACAATTTTTAAATATCTTGATATATGCTTGATAGATATCATGTTAATAGATGTCATGAATTCAGGCAATTAAGAATGCGTGTTTCCTCGATCCTATATTTTTCTGGATTTATCACTAATATATTAATAATATACACTATTTTTTTTAATATTTATTCTTAATTAATTAATTCGTTTTTTATTTTTTTGATACTAATTTTATTTTTTATTTCTTGAAGTATTATTTTCTTTCATCTGTTTCTACGGCAAGATATAGTTTTATATCCTATTATTCATAATTTTTTTCAATAAAATTAAATTAAAAATTTTATCTGTATTTCTTCAATATTATTGACATTATAACTTTGAAATCCTTTATATTAGTTCCAATTTTTTAATAATCGCCTTTTTCTTTCTGAGTCTTCTTTAACTTATCATAGATATCTTACTTTAAAGAAAAATCAAAAGAAAAAGAGTTTTTTCTTCATTATAAGTTAATGAGATGCTATATATTTCCTTTAAGAGTTATGGAATTGTTGACCAGACAAAATATTGTTAATTGGATTGATTTTTAAAAAAAGTAGGCATGAGAACGACATTAATATATATATTATACGAATTAACATATAAATATTATAATTGATCAAATATTATATATCTAGATGTTTAACTTATTAAAATATTGGAAAATTCTGGAGAATTAAAATCTTCATAGTCCAAATATTTTATATTATCGAAAACTGTTCAAAATAGGAATTGAGTCATAAAATTTACATTTTTTCAATTGTGCTTGATATTTTTCTGTATCCAATAGAATTTCCTTTTTTTTCTCATAATTTTTTTTGCAAAATAACGATTTCTGTAGAATATTTTGAAATTTGAAATTCTTCTTTTTATTGTGAAGATATCAATTTTTAATTTTTTTCTTTTAAAAATTTTTTGTATTTAACAATGATAAAAAAAAGATTTTCTTGTAAAAAAAAACATTTTGACAATATTCTATTTTCTTATTATTTTCTGCTTTTTCCTTTTCCTTCAATATGTTCGATATCTTTTCTTGATACATTTATTATTATTGATACATTTTGCATAAAATTCTACTTTTTTTGTATATACTAAGCCACGACTGAAAAATTTAATTTCTTTCGATGCAAAGAAACATTATTTCGAAGTGTCGAACGTATGCAGCACTCCCTTTAAATCTCATTCGTTTATTGTGATACTATTTAATTTAGAATAAAATGATACATAATGTTTAATTTAATAACGCAATATAATCTATCTTCGTTCAATTTAGATTTTTCATTCCGTGCTCTCTGTACTATAAATAAGAAAAAAAAAAAAAAAAAAGAAATTGGCTATAAACAATATTTTTTTTAGATTGTGGAATTGTTCAGACAATTATATATTGAATCAGACAAATACAGGATTTTTAATATTAATTGGAAAAAGTAAACTAAACTAACATATGATAATGAGAATAGGAAAGATCAAAATGCGAGAATAAATTAATATCAGAAATAAACAGAAATAAATCGCAGAAAATGCTAGTAATAATTTTGTAATATTGAAATTATTGATATAAAATAAACTTCGAGCGGCAAAGGTATACCCCTATGGATTTACTGAATTGGATATCATATATATATAATTGAACAAACTTTATATATCAAAAAATAAAATATATATGTATATTGTTAGGAAGACATAACATTTTCCATGATTTATTTACTTATATACATTTATCTATTGTGTTATATATAATCTTTGAAACATATCTAATCGATGCAAATGTTTCTAATATTTAATCAAAATTTTTGATAATCGATTTTCTTATTTCGTGTATCGCGAATCGCGTTGACCATATTGTATCACATTGTGATACATTTACAACATTTTTTTTGTATAAATAAAACGTAAATTTTTTATAAAAGACTTTATTACACAAAATATTGTTCATTTTATTCGATTACGTTTTTAATTTGATTTACATTAGACCATATTATCTTTATTGCCATTGTTACATTGAGCAAAGATATGTCACATGATCAAACCAATAACAAATATCGTATTGTGTGATTTTATCTAATGTTATCTAAAGCACAGGTAGTGTGGATAATATAATATCTTTTTTTAATGGAAAAGAACTAGAAAAGCTAGCATACATTCCCTATCTGTAATCCTAATTGATGATGTACAATTGTTCATTATAGTGGTTACATATCTTCATATTACAATTGTTCATATAGTGGTTACTTAAGTTATCAGATAAATACTCGTGAAAAAAATATTGAAATGACATTAAGTTTTGATTCGATGACAAAACAAGAATTTCTGGATTTTCATATAAATGAGAAAAACTGAGACTAAAGTTTAATATGAAATAATGTTTAATAATAATATAATGTAGTTACATAATTTATATATGTTCGACAAAGTATAATTATTTGAAATAAGTTAGAGTCTTCATATTTGATTATCTCTTAAAAATTTCTAAAAAACAAGAATTTTCATTATTCTATTTGCATTCAAAAATTAGGGATTTTAGAAAAGGAATTTATTCTCAATGCAAAATTTTTGTAATAAGATTCTTGTTCAAAATTTGAATTTTTTGGAATGCAAACAAAGCGTACGATCTTCAGATTACAAATTTGAGTTACGAATGTAATTTCTTTTCTTTTGGATGAAAACATTGTTTATTGCTATACAAGATATCGGGATATATTCTAAAATATATTGTGAAATGAACTATTATGTGTGATATGCATAATTGTTTTATGTATATTACGATATATTTCTATTAATTTATGATTATAATTTGATATATTTCTCTTAAGTACATCTCCTTTAATATTTTAGTCAATGATTAAGAATTGATCATTTTCTTTGTCCTCAGTCGACTTCCGAGTTGTTTTCTATAATATAGAATTCATCGTTCATTGTGATTCTGGCTAGGTCATCCTTGATAGAATGTACACAGAATTATATGCTTCTAAGAAATGCTTTGAAAAGAATGATTTGTTGATTACGCATGTTGTATCTGAAAAGTAATCAATGGGAAGAGAAATTAATATATTCTTTCTAACGATCATAGCAATCACTTTGATTTCATCTCAAGCATTTGCTCGCGCCACCACTTCAAATTGTATTCGAAACTCTTCTAGGATAAAAATCCATTAAAACGTAGAGATTTCGTCACAAGTAATCCAAGTGTTTGTATTCAGGAACGCGGACAAAAGAGAATTCGGACATGAAATATTAACAGGTCAATTTATAGAATTGATATTGAATTCATAGAATTCATATAAAGTATGAATTTCTAAATTTGGATTATTATTTATGCTATTTACAAGGGCGACAATCTGTATTTGATTCTGTTCTATTATTCTTGGAAATTATTAATGGAAAATATTCATCAGTGATCATTTTTTTTGGCTTCTTTCATTGCAGTTTCCATTACAGTCTTCTATTGGATTCACTTCTTTCCAACAATTATTCCAAAATTGATGCTGCTGCTTTGCAAACTATTAATTTCAATGGAGCTTTGCTCTATCAGTAATTAATCTTAAAAGAAGGGATATTCATAGACGCGAATTTCTTCGGAAGAAAAATTGTTTGAAAATTGTTGAATCTATTCAATTCAATGCTTAGATCAATTCTTGATCTTATATATATTTTTTTGCATCGAAATGCAATTTGCATTTTGCATATTTCTTTTTAAATTTATAATTTGTTCTCCAATACTTTTTTTTTTAAAGTAACAAGACAAATAGAAAACAACAGAGGAGAAAAAAAGCATTTTTATTTGAAATAATAATGCAGAATATATATGCACTATTGCATCGCATAAAAAAATATGACCATCAATAGATAATAAATAGATGGTATATTAAATCATTCAATTTTCTTCTTATTATTTTTCTATAATTAAAATAATACAGATATAAGCTGAAACAATTGCATGGATATTTTTTATATATTCTTTATTTACATTATGTATTTTTTATTTCCATTTTCTCGGTTTTGCAGTAGAAACTAATTTTTAGATTAGAAATTTTATGCAAACATAAACAACATTTATATAAAATAAAATAAAACAGTAATTCAAATACTATTAACTCCAAATACTATTAAAAAAAGAATTATCTATCTGTATAATCTTTTGAAATCTATATTATAAATCTAATTTTTAATAAATCAATTTTTATATCAATTCATATTTTATTCTGTTTAATATCATTTCTTTTCTTCCAATTTTTCAATCTTATTTTTCTCTTTTGTATATTTCTTTGTCATAATTTTATGCATTCTAATTTTTCAAACAATTCTTTTCAAACAATTCATCTCATTTCAAACAATTCTTCCATATCTCTTGTGCATATCACATTACATGCTAGAACACGAAATATTTTCGAAACAAGGAAACATTCAACAAAAATAATATTACTTTGTCAATATTTTATTATTTAAATTCAATGCATCACAAATCAATGTGACGAGTTTCGCTATTAAGTCTCAAATCTGTCATTTTTTTTAAAATTTATTTTATGATATCGCGAACATTGAATCTAATAGCCAATAATCAATAGACGTAAAATTTTATTAATTTAAACACTGAACTCAGTAATCGAACCAATCCACTTCTAGCTATAAAATATTCATCCAAAAACAGATTTTTATGTTGAGGCATAATTATTATAGAATTTAACATTCATTCAAGCAAATACTTATGTGTTTTCATTTTCCATTATCACATTCAAAATTTTTCTAATTCTCTATTAATTATTCATATGTCATTCAGTGGAACCTTTGGAAATCTGATTTAATAGTTCTTTGAATGAACAATCTGATGAAATTGAACGAGGAGAAGTCCAAGAAAAATTTGAACACTTCTTTTCAACTAAACAATAGACATACAAAACCAATCAGATTTATTTATTTATGATTGTCATCAGGTAAAATATGAGCAGCATTCTAAGATAATGATAATAATGCGGCGATCAAATGAATCAGTAAAGGACTATATTATATTTTATAAAAAAACATGAATCATAAAATAATCAAAATAGGAAGAAAATATAAGAAATTAAAGAAATATAACGAAATATAAAAGAAAACTAAAAGTAAAATTAATACCAAAATTGCCGGACAATATATTATCTATATTATCTATTGTTCTATTGAAAAAAATTTAAATCTGATTTATTAAAGTGGAATGCTTGCTTTCATACGCATTTTGCTATTTTTGTAATATGGATATACGTACTAAACTGATTACATAATAGAAAAAAGTAGATAAATAGTAAATAGAAATAAGATTTAAAAATATATTACAACATGATTTCATAATTGAAAATAATTACATCTTATTTGTATAGAATTCTTCTATTTAAAATTTTGAATATTCGAGATAAATTTTCTGTCATATTAAATACTAGTTAATAGCGTTAAAATTGATCTCAATCTTTTATTCCAGTTTTATGAAACTTTTTTTTAATGAATAATAACAGTTGTCTATTATTAAATGCTCAATTCCTTTTAAGTGAATTTTTATAAGAAAAGAATACATAATATGTATTATCTCTAATGCCACTATGTTAAAACTATGTTAGGTGACTAGGCTTCCGCCAAAGCCAAGCATTATATCGTGTTGTGTGATATATTTTTATTTATTGCAACAGTAGCAGTAAGAATGATATGACGTCACGTATTCTCTTGTGAAAATTCATCGGAATGAAATTAAGACATATGTCTCTCTCGTTATCATCGATTAAAGCTTTGAGTTTATTAGAATTTTTGGTGATACATCCAGCACAAAATGCATCTTTCAGATCAAAATTTCTATTTCTGAACTTTCGAAATCATTTTTTATATTGAATTGTCTTGTTTTTTTTTTTTTTTCTTAAGAATACATAATCGATATAAAAAAAATCACATAAGCAAAATTTAAAAATCATCATATATTGCTTTCTTTTTACTTTGATCATTATTGTTTTACATAATGTTGATCATTATTGTTGACAAAATGACAAGAAAACAAAATGTATATTATTATAAATGTAAAAATTTTTACATTTATCATGGGAATATTATATTCATTAAGTTTGAATCACAATAATTCTTTAATAAATTTAACAATCGCTATGCTAAATAGTGGAAAGATTTTACTTAACATACTTATTTTATGTATTTGTCTATTAACAACATTTTTATTAGTTTTACATTTACATTAAAATGAATACAGCAATGTTAATTAAATTTTGTCATGATTATGTCTTGTTTGAATTTTTTGTTCAATATAAATAATTTTTGTTACGAATTGTCTGTTATAAATAAATTTAGGTTTGATTAAGAAATAAAATTTATCATTTTGGGAAATTAATGTTACGTAAAATATAATGTAATGTCACAATTAAAATAAAATCCATAACATATAATTTCTTTTGATCTTTTTCTATTTAAAAGATTTAGGATCAAAAAAATAGACCTATTTTTAAAATTTATTATTTATTTTTTCAATTATCCATTAATATAAATAAAAAACTTATATTCATAGATAATGAATTATATTATTGTATTATTTATGTTATCCATAATCTTAACTATTTTATCAAATAAATTCTACATAAAATTTAGTAAAAAATTCATGATGATATATTAAAAAATTTTTGTAAAACATTTTTTATTATAGTATCTTAATGTTTACATAGAGAAAATATTATATTTTTAGTAAACGAAGTGTTAAACGAAGTCATCTTAGCACATAATACATAAATAGAGTTAAGAAAAGATAATTAAAAAAGGAACTTTTACTTTAATTTTAAATTATCTTTATTTTAATTTATAAAAAACATATAAATATATATATATATATACATATACAACCAAAAAATTTATTTATTATCGAAGATTTTGGATTTCTTGAAATTTTTGATTTTTTACTTATAATCTAATTGATGATAAGAACTGCGTTATATCGATTCATGGAATATTTAGAATTTTTATAAGAAATTTGTAAAAAATACACGAGTAAAAAGAGCGCGGAAATAAAATAACATTGTCTATAAAACTAAATTGAATCAATTGAAAATGCTCATGATTTTTTTTTTTACGAATATGCTTAATTTTTTGTTTTTTTCGATTGAACCATTTTCAAGATTTTGTTGTTTGTGAAAGAAAAAAAAGAAGGAATGTATAGCTTGCTTTTATTATCATTTCAGTTCTTGAATTTTTTTTCATTGTTACCTAAAGCGTTATTTGTTGTTTTTCATTTTTTGAAGTTTAAAATTTGGGAAAAATTACGTTATATCGAATCAGCGTTAAATACAATTTCACTATAATTTGCTGCAATAATGACATAAAAATCATGATTTTAGAGAAAATAATGAAATATTTTTTAGGACACATAAAAATTTATTAAAATTCCAAAATGGGAGTTCTTTCAAAGTTCACTCTAATGAAAACTTAATGAAAAATAAAAAGAAAGTGATCGTTTCTATAAAATAAGAAAATTGAATTTTTTGAATTATGTCATTCTTACAGCAAATGAACGATAATATGTATATGAAAAAAAAAAAAGAAAAATTTTTGTTTCCTAAATTAATACTTAAATTGCAAAGTTGTTGATATTATAACATCAAATTTCTAAATTATTATAATTATTATATATTATTGTATAAATATAAATTATTGTAATATTCAAGAAATATTTGTCAATGATTTGTATTTTTTGTCAGAAAAAAGTAGTTATATTTTATATTTTTATGAGATGCAAAGAATCATGGATTTATTATAAACTAGAATAAAAATGCAAACAATGATTGTAATGTTCAAAAAAAAATATACTTTAAAATTATTTTAAATTGTTTTCATACTTAGAACATGATAAAAATGATATCATCTGTGATAAAATAAATATTAATAATATGAAATCAAGGCAAACAATTATAATAAATGTTGAAACAATTATAATCCACGATTGACATATCAATGATAAATTTGATAAAATTGAATAATAAAAGAAGAAGATGAAATATATTCTTCTTAGAAAAAAAAATATTCAATTGTTGATAAATGAATACATCATTTATAATATAATTATCATATAATCTTAATTATCTGTAATGATTATCTATAATGATGAGATATTCGATATTATATTAATAATCCAATAATGTCTATAAGTAATATGATCATTACAGTAAAATGTATAAGTAAAACAAATTTCAAATGCTTTTTATTTATATTGAAAAATATATATATATATATTTATATAAATAATCATACTATTTGAATATTAATTTTAATAATTCAAGTTAAAAAAGAAATTTTATTATTCATTGATGAAAAGAATATAAGAATATAAGAATAAAGATATAGAACAATCACTATGTACTGATTAATCAAATAATATATAATTTCAATATTTTATAAATACAATGTTTTTATTTATTACAAAAACTATTAAATTATGGAAATATAATATATAGAATTATGGAAATATAAATTCTATATAAAATATAAAATTGTCAATAATTATTATATATGATGTTCTATGTATAAAAAGTATTTTTTAATGAAATTCAAATTGTATTGCTATATTTATAAATATTTTTATTGTGAATCTAATTAAAAAACATCTTCAATAAATTTTGACTTTTTTTCAACAACTTTTTATAATTATCAGAATGATGAAATTATAAACTCTTAGTATGAAGAAGAATTAGCATTTGAAAATAGATATTAGCATATAAAGAAATTTGTTGACAATAAATATGTGTGGAGTATTAATAAACGTATCATTAGAAATTTGACATTAGAAGTTGTTAAAACAAAGACTGCATAGCCACAAAATTTAACAATTTATCAAATGATATCGAATGGAAGTTACAGAAGATATAGAATAATGAAATATGAATACCAAAATTCAATTGATGAAAGAATCGCAAATATTGATTCATTTTGACATCGATGTGAAATACGAGAAATCAAACTATTGAAAAAATCTAACATGTTACAATTTCAAAAATATTTCAAATGATGATTACTATATTTTAAGTAAATTTAAATCCAACAATAACTTTTGACTTTTTATTTGAAAAAATATTTTCTTAAAATGAAGAAGATATTTGTTACATACTAAAATAATTATTTCTTATATCAAAAATCTTATCATCCATGGAACAAATAAATATATGGAAAGCAGAAAGATAAATAAATAAGAATTCGTTTATTATTTTATGTCTTATAGATATTGATAATTTATCAAATAATTTATTAAAAAGAGAATATTTGCTAGTATATTTGCTAGTATCATCTATAAGCAAATTTCCATAATTGACTGATAAAATTTCCAAGACATTATCATTCTAGAGTATTTGCAACAAGTATTTGTCGCAGAAATGAATTTCACAAATGGAAACAATAAAAAGAATGTTAATCAACTGTATATTGAAAGATATCTATGATCTTGAAAACTTTCTTAAATTTGATATCAATTATTATTAATTTCACAAATTTATAACTATAATATTCTTCAAATTTATAACTATAAAATTTATAACTATAAATATAATATTTATAACTATAATATAAGTTCCAATATTCTATTTACACGGATGACAACGATATTCTTTTATATTTCTTTATTTCTATATGAATGGCAACCGCATTTCATTAATCTTAACAATGAGATGTATTATTTTCTTCACGAAGCATTAATTAAAATTTAAAGTAATATATATTATTCAAATTTAAATGACAACATATGAAAAAAATGTTATATAATATGTGGATGTTGACAAACAAATATACACAAACGAAGAAATTATGATTGTACAAAGTATTGGAAATCATCATTGAAAATTTAAGATACAATATTTTCTTTTTATCATGGATTTGAATTGTCTGATATTCATTTCCTTCTGAAAGCTGTAAAAGTACAAGCTTTCATAGCTTCAAGAAGAACAGCTTTCATAATAGCAATAGCTTTATTTTTAATCATTAAAGATATATATTTGAAACATAATAAAAACCCTATTTATTCCAGACATTCCAATAATGGAAAATTGTCATGGTTATTTATTATATTAACAAATTTATTATTTGTGAAATAAATAGAAAGTAAAAAGATATATAAGAAATTCATCATTATCTCATATTTTTTTATTTATGGATATAATTTATCAAATACTTGGAGATAGAAAATATCTTTATATAAAATATAGATTATAAGATAGAAAAAGTCATTAAAAAACAGAAGAATCTTGTTCTATGTATGAAAATATGTTTTATAACTTATTATTTGAATAAATAAAAAAAGTTTTACTAATCAACTTTTTTATATTATATTTCTTTTTTTATTGACAAAATGTTTCTTGAATCAACAATTCAAATTTAAGGAAAAAATTTTACGATAATAAATTTGGTAATAGAATTCTTTCTTAAGGAAATATATTGTATATTAATATTAAATTAATATTAATATTAAATGCGGAAGATGTCAGTGAAATAAACATAGTGGTTAACATAATGGCAGAACTCAAAAAATTTTAAATTTACTTTTATCGAATACAAAACTTAATTAATAATTATGTTTCTATTTTTATATAAATTTAACAAAAATATAATAAAAATTTATCATAATAATTAATCAATGAAAAATTAAAATAAAATTAAATTATATATAACAATTAATAAAACTTATTATTTAATATTTGAAAAAAGAGACTTTTTAAAATTTTTTGAAATGTGTCACTGACAAGCAATGATATTAATAAATAACCAAATTTAAAAATTTATAAATTTATAAATTTTGAAACGTAATGTATAATAAGATGTTCGCAAATGAATAATATACCATATAATGATTAATAAGAGACAATTCGATAATAGCATATATCTGAAATTCAAACAAGCGCATTAAGTTCGTCGTTTATTTAATACATTCGAGAACGATGACGCGTCATAAAGATTTTCTATTGTATATGACAATTGACGCATAAGTATTTCTAAATAATGTGTAAGAAAAATCATTTTCTATATATTCGAATTTTCTTTTGTACACATTGTACAATATTGTTCATTGTTGGAAAAAAATTCTGCTGGAAAGAGTACTGATCAAAAGAATATTCGATCAAAATAAAAGATAATATGTATTTTCATTATTTATTATACATTTTTGTTTCTAATGTATTTATCAACAACATAGTAATCAGATTATATTATAGAAAAGTGCAATAAATCTATTGAAAATGATGAAATGTAACTTTTTACATGACTTCGTAATTAAAAATAATTACATTTTATTTATATAATAAAATTTTTCTATTTACTTTGATTTTTGAATTCGAATAGAAAGATTCTAAAAAAAAATTTCTGTAACATATGATATCAAAAGGCTAAACGTGATTTTCAAGAACATCAAAAATAGCTGTAAGCAAGCAAAGGACTTTTGACTCCTGTGCAGTCTTGCGAGACTTTTTTTTATGAACAATATAAGTATTCACATTTATTTTGAATGTTATTGCTATTTTATAATTATTTTTTGTATTTAAAACGAAAATCAATATCTGCCATTAGGAGTTTTTTTCGATTTTTATTTCGATTTCGAATGTATTAATAATTCAACATAAGATCAATATCGGCATAATTATAATTATTATTCATTAAGGAATATAATATTGTATAGCAAATTTCTGCATGAAAAGAATACGTGACGTCACATTATTGTTGCAGACGATACGACGTTGGTAGAAATCTAATTACTTGATGTATCTCTGTGTAATCTAGCAATAATGGTAGAGATAATATGATGTCATATATTCTTTTATTATGAAAAATTATTATAGATGAATTGAGTTATTTTTAGTCATAGAAAAGTATATCATTTGTGTTCGGTAAATCTAGCATCAATTTTTCTTCTTTTCTTTATTATAATTTTTTTTTAATACGATCTATTTTTTTTTCTTTTCTCTTTTTATTTATTTTTTTTTATTTTTTTCTTCAATTCTTTTCTTTTTATTCTTTATTCTACTTTCCATAAATATACTAATTTCGCAATGTTTTATTTTTTTTCAAAACTTTCTGCTTACTTTTCCAACTAATCACATTTCAAAAAAACATATTTTCCATCTTTTACTATTCCTCTATATTTTTTATTAAATTTTTTTCATTTGATTCTTTCTTCATCCTCACTTCATTTCCATCATTTCCTATCTATTATTATTTCATTACTCATTACTTTTTTCTTTTTTCATTTTTTTATTTTTTTTAATTACAAATTCATTTTTCTTTTCTTAGTCATTTAATCATGTTCTATTCAGATTTTTTTTTTCTTCAATTTATATTAAATTTTAACATAATTTTTTTTACTCTTTCTTTACTTTACGTTATAAAATAATATAAAATATATGATGATTGTTAATCAATTATATAATTCTCATTTTTATTATTCCCATTATTTATAACAATTTTCTATTTCAATGGAAAATGTTTGTAATTATTAAATAATATATTGTAATATTAAATATCATTTGAATAAAATTTTTTGTTTCTTGATTGAAAAAAGTTTTACACGAAAAAATTAAATACCACATTATTATTAAATTTTTTTCTTATGATATAATTGTTTAATATCATTCAAATAAAAGTTTTTGTCTTTTGATTACAAGAAATTTTACATAAAAAAATTAAACACCATATCATTATTAAATTCTTTATTTTTTCCTTGTAATGTAATTATTTAATGTTATTTGAATACAAGTTTTTATCTCATGATTGAAAAAAGTTTTACATAAAAAAATTAAACACCACATTATTATTATTAAATTTTTTCGTTGTAATGTAATTGTTTAATACCATTTATAATAATAAAAATTATAATCTTTTAAAAATTATTATCTTTTAATTAAAGGAAGTTTTACATAAAAAAATTAAACACCACATTATTATTATTAAATTTTTTCTTTGTAATGATTAAAATAAAGCAATGTTAGATTTTTGAGGAAAAGAAAGCGACAAAACTTCAATTATCATTTCAATTATTTTCTAAGTGATTTTTACTTTTCTTCGATAAATTTTGCACGACAATTAATAGTTAACAAAGTTGGGCGACATTCTTGAATTTTATCTTGGAATTTCACAATATAATACCGTGAATAATAATCTTATAGATAATATTATCGTACTGAATATTTATTTTTTGTTTCAATATATATATAAAAGTAATAATATTTTTTTTAGAATTGACAATAAATGTTTCTATCGTTAATGAGTGAGATGATTTATTGATATGACTATGTTACAGCCAAGCGTTGTGTTTTATTCTTTTCGATAAATAAATGCGTGAAATATATATATTCTTTGCTAACATTTTTTTTCTAATTTTTATCCAATCGAATTCAATTGAAACAAAAAATTATTTGTAATTTTGCAATTATTAGATTTTTGATCCATATTTATTGGGATTTTTTTTTGATTGGTAATTTATTTGATAATTTAATATTAAAAGTTAGAAACTTTTTTCGTTTTCTTGTATAAATTTCAAAATCAAACTAATTTTTTGTCTTATCCAAGCTAATTAATAAATAAGCAAAAGTAAAAATAATGATTCGCAAAAAAAAAAAAATTAAATTAAAATTTGAATAATATTTTCTTAAAATAATCTTTCTTTTTTATCATGCAATTTGTCATATTATTTATCTCTTTTTAAATTCTATTTAAATAGTTAATCTATTTCCTATATGATAGCAAATTTTTATATTACTTTTTTTCTCTCTTTCTCTCTCCTCTTTTCAATTTTTTTTTTCATCCCCTTATTCTATTTAACCTTTTCAATCATCCCAATTTTTTCTCCACTTGTCAATACTGTAATTTTTTCCATTTCTCTTCTTCTTGTCCATATAATTTTTTTCACCTTGTTGCCTGAATTCTTAAATACATATCTACATCTCTAAAATCCCTATCATTATACTCACTATCGCTATACTCACATTGTATATCTTTATCATTAATGATTTGTGCAAACGTGGATATATGGTAGATATTTTTTCATTATTGATCTTTTCATCTATCGAATGTTTGTTGCTTGGCATAAGCAACCAATAAATCAACATTTTCTTTCAGCAATTTCTGCGTTTCACCAAAATGAAGATTTGACATCCCATGAATATTTAAATAGATGTTTTCTTTTATCGAATTTTGTCGAAGACCTTCTTCAACCACGAAACTCTGCATTCACGATTACTATTTTTTAACGCGGAAATTCTTTCATCACCACTTCTGATACCAAATATTGCGTAGAACAACTTTTTCTACGATATTAATATTTTAGTTTATAAATGTATTAGTAATAATAGGATTTTAATTAATCTGCAACATTAATAAACATTAAAGAATTTTGAAATTATTACTATTAATAATATTATGTAGGAGAAAAAAAGTCAATTTGTGGGATTGCATGGATCAAAAATCGAAGCTGAATCTTATATTTAGGAAGTTGCTGTGCAATTTTCTAAATATTTAATGCATTACAATGAGTTATTTTCAAAACTATTTAAACATATTTTTATTCCTCATCTGATTGAATATATATAACATATTGTATTATAATATTATTATAAATGTATATATATATTTATGTTTTTTTTATAATATATAAAAAATATATAAATAACATAATAAAATATATAAGTAACATAATGTAACATTAATTTTTATAAATTTTATAATTTTGAATTTTTATAGCTCTTATAAGTAGAGAGCATTTCAGCTGTTGATCCAACTACATTGTATCTTGTGTTAAAAATTAATAATAATTATTGAATAAATTTTGACAATCATTATATATCATTATATAAATTACAATGTGTTATTTAATAAACTACACATTCATTTTCAATAAATAAATTTTTAATAAGCAAATTTAACTATATATAGTCAATTCAGCTGTTTTATATTATAACATCATATATTATTCGATATTGTTTAACATTATAATTTACATATATATACAAAAACAAAGGATATTCTTTTTGATGAAATTCTTTATTTTTATTAAATAATTAATTAAAATATTTTTCATATTAAGATTTTTGGATTGTATTTTTTCTTATAATAATGGAATATCTTATATATCAAATATCTATTATGCATATTTTTAAGAAGGTTGAGATAATGTTACTACATCAATTTTTAAATTTATATTTTCATAGTTAACATTAATATCTCCTTTTATTTTATATAATGTCATTTAATATACTGAACATTGAAAAAAGTTGTATTATTATATACATATATAATATATAATATATAATATATATATAATATATATAATAATAGTGATGACTTTTATATTATTATATATAATAAATAATCATATATATTGTTTAATTAATATTATATTTTCATATTTATCATTTGGTTAATATAATATTTAAATAGCTTCTATAATTACTATTATTACTACTACTTATTACTACTAATTACTATTAATTATATTCTATAATTAATAATAATTAATATTAATATTAATTAATTATGTATGCTATTTAAATTCAATATCATATTTTTCTTGATAGCTAAACTGAGAATATTTCCGATACGTTATCATGCATTTTGAGAATTGAAATAAAATTTTCTAATATATTTTGATTATATGTTTAAATGAGAAGTCATAAAAAATGGCATTTTTCACTCTACATTTCAAAATTGCATGATTGCATTTATTGATTGTCGTAATGTTAGAGAATAAAATGAAGTTTTTAAACCAAAAGGAATTTTTGTTTTTTGATTAAAAGAAATTTTACATAAAAAAATTAAATACCACATTATTATTATTTTTATTTCTTGTAATATTATTTTTTAATATCATTTGAATAAATTATAATTATTATCTTTTTTAAATAATTGTTATCTTTTATTAAATAATTATTATTTTTTAATTAAAAGAAATTTTACATAAAAGAATTAAACACATATTATTATTATTTTTATTTCTTGTAATATAATTTTTTAATATCATTTGAATAAAAATTATTATCTATTAATTAAAAGAAATTTTACATAAAAAAATTAAACATCACATTATTATTATTAAATTTTTTCCTTGTAATGTAATTGTTTAATTTGAATAAAAATTTTTGTTTTTTGATTAAAAGAAATTTTACATAAAAAAATTAAACACCATATTATTATTATTAAATTTTTTATTTCTTATAATATAATTTTTTAATACCATTTGAATAAATAAAATATAATTATTATCTTTTTTAAATAATTATTATCTTTTAATTAAAAGAAATTTTACATAAAAAAATTAAACACTACATTATTATTATTTTTATTTCTTGTAATATAATTATTTAATACAATTTGAATAAAAATTTTTCTTTTTTCATTAAAAGAAATTTTACATAAAAAAATTAAACACCATATTATTATTATTATTTCTATTTCTTGTAATATAATTATTTAATACCATTTGAATAAATTATAATTATTATTTTTTTTAAATAATTATTATCTTTTAATTAAAAGAAGTTTTACCTAAAAAAATTATTATCTATTAATTAAAAGAAATTTTACATAAAAAAATTAAACACCACATTATTATTATTAAATTTTTTCCTTGTAATATAATTGTTTAATACCATTTGAATAAAAATTTTTCTTTTTTCATTAAAAGAAATTTTACATAAAAAAATTAAACATCACATTATTATTATTTTTATTTCTTGTAATATTATTTTTTAATATCATTTGAATAAATTATAATTATTATCTTTTTTAAATAATTGTTATCTTTTATTAAATAATTATTATTTTTTAATTAAAAGAAATTTTACATAAAAGAATTAAACACATATTATTATTATTTTTATTTCTTGTAATATAATTTTTTAATATCATTTGAATAAAAATTATTATCTATTAATTAAAAGAAATTTTACATAAAAAAATTAAACACCCCATTATTGAATTATTGCAAAATTGAATTATTGCCAATTAAATATATTTTTTAATTATAATTATAATTTTTATATTATTATAATTAATTATAATTAATTTTAATTATAATTTTTTAATTATAACAAGTTAATTTTAATTAAAAAATATTTGTTATAGAATATTCCCATTATACAAAAGATTAATTAGAACTGCCTTGACAAAGCATATTTTTTATCGCGTATTTTTTTGTAATAATAGTACAGAATTATATTTGGATTTAGAGGGCTAGCTGATTTATATAAATCAGGTTTGGATGATATCTTCCATTGTTGCTTTGCGATTCTTATTATCAGTATATCGATTCTCCCATTATATTTTATATTTTTTTATCTTTATCCTATGTAAATATGAATATAAATATACAATAATATAGAATCCACCCTTTTTTCAAAATGTGATGAGTAGGAAAAGCCGTCATTATTCAGATTTAACATAAATTTACACATACAATTGATTAAAGAGTTCGGATGAGCTACTCCTCTATCATTAAAAATTTCTTTGCAAGGAATTTCTATAGGAAGAAAACGTGACGTCACATTTATCCCCACTGTCGCCACATTAGGCACACTTGTCACATGACACTTTTAATTTTGGCTTGTTCACGACATACTTTTATTTAATCGGTTATGACATACTTTTATTTAATCTAGCAGTGACGTCTGTAAATTCGTTATACAAAAATTCCACATCGTGTTCGTCCAACAATTTTAATCGGTTATTAATCACTGATTTGATAAATTGCATTACGGAACAATAAAATAAGATACTCGGTATAATCTTGATCACATATATATATCATATATGATCATATATACGATCAATTTAATTTAATTCTGCGAAATGAATCGATGCTTGATTTACCATCGATGATTATATTTTTAAAAATGCTTGAAATGTACGAATATTCCATGTATGTGCGTTACATCTCGCATCGATAATCATTCGACATCGTGCGCTTTATTTTTTAATTTATTAAGTTAATTTTAATTTTTAAGCGTGATGCATTAAAATCTCCAGACAGAAAAACAAATTTTCATTTTACTATCGTAATTAAATAACTTTTTTACGAATTCAGCAGTTTTTCTCTTTTGGAAGATATTTTTGAAAAATATGAATGAACATTTTTTTTTGATTTTCTATATTTTGAAATTGACACCAAATAAATAATTGTTAATTTTTTTGTTTTCTTTTTTTAAAATAAGCGTGAATAGTCTCGCAATATTTGATTTTATGTAATTTGTATACTATACATAGCGGAAGAAACATTTCTTCATTATATATTTACATTATTATCGCAACTTATATCGCAACTATTCATCTTGCCAAAATTGTATGTCTTTATGTGTTTTTCAAATAATTTATAAGTTGTTTTTGATCTTTATCTTTATATATTGTATCATATTGTATTTAAATTCCATAAAAAGATGTACGAAAATAACCAAAGATTACTAATTTGGAAATCAATATTTGAATCAAATTGTTCTTGATATTTTTAAATAAATATAAACAATCAAATAAAAAATAAATATTTTTTTTTCGTTTCAAAATAAAATTTTGAATAGTAATTCTTTTTTTTTTTCATATTTATATTACTTGCACTTTTTTCATAGGCTGCAATTCTGTAAAAAACTTGTAATACTCTGCAATATTTGATAATTTTTCGATTTTGATTTTAATATCTGAAACAATGAATGATTTGATTGTTCCAAATAAATAAATCTTTCATCTTAAAAAATATGATCAACTGAATATCAGCATTTGCTGCATAAAAAAAAATTAAACAATTAATTAAATTATTATTATAATTATATAATGAATTTGTGATTTAAAAAATAAGTTATAGTAATTTATTATTTGGTCAATAATTTTGAAATAATAGATATAAATAAAAAATGACGCTCTTGATTGAAATAGAATTATTTGAACATATTTGTTTATCAAAGAGATTATTAAAATTTTTACAAAAATTAATATAATACTTTTTATGCAATTTGTAATTAATATATAAAGTATATATAAGAAAGAAATGCATTGTAAACTTATATTTCATTTTGTCAAAATTATTTGATTTTATATTTTTTTCAGATAATTTATTTTTATCTTTATCATGTTCTGAATTTCAAAATATCTAATATCATTTAATATATTTGATGATTGATTTCGATTTTAGTCCTTGAAACAACAATATTTTCCATTGTTTTCAATTAACAAGTCTTTTATCATAAAAATGAATACTTGAGTATCATTGTCATATAAACAAACTTGAACAATCAGATTACATCGTTAATTTGTGATTTAAAATAAAATTGTAATTTTCATGCAATTTATACAATAGGTAATATACATAGCGGAAGAAACATTTCTTTCAATTTTTTTCCTTTTCACATTATAAATTTACATTTCATTTGAAAATATTTGATTTTATATAATATTGTTTTTAATAAATTATAAATTGCAATCTTGTTTGGAATAGAATTATATGTATATAAATATATCTGTTGTTCAAATTATTAAACAGATTAATGAAGATTTCACAAAAGTTAGCAGTATGAAATATAGTACAGTTTTCATGTAATTTATACATTAGGAAATATATAATGGAAAAAACATTTTTCCAAACATTTTTTCCTTACATTTCATTTTAATTTTTTATATTTTTCAGATGATTTGTAAATTATTTTTATCATAATATAAATTTCAGAGTATCTAATATATATTATAATTATGATTAATTTTTTATTATACAGTGAAAAAAAACATTTTTCCTTGTATATATATATAAATATATTTCAAACTTTCATTTCATTTTGTAAAAATAATATTTGGCTTTATATGTATTTGAAATAATTTGTGAGTTGCTTATATCATACTTTTATTATATTCTAATTCTGTTCTGTAAATTCCAAAATATTCTAATATATGTAATAATTAATTAATTTTGAATTTAATGAAACAACAATATTCTTACTTTCTTATTTCCAATTTTCAATCTCTTAATCGTAAAAACGAATTCTTAATATCACTGCTGTACAATCAAACTTGAATGATCAGCAAAAAATATAATTACATTTTGGTTAGTCCAATAATGAATTCGGAATAGATATAAATTAGAAATGACGCACTTGTTTGGAATAGAATTACATGAGCTGTATCTGTTGTTGAAATTATCAAATAGATTATTGAGAGTTTCAAAAATTAATAATTTGAAATATAATCTTTTTCATGCAATTTGTGTAATAAGCAATATATAACGAAAAGAACATTTTTTCATTTCATGCTTACAATTACATTATTACAAATTTACATTTCATTTTGTCAAAATATTTGACAAATATATATATATATTTAAATAATATATATTTATATATTTTTATATATTTTTAAATAATTTATAAGTTACTCTTATATTTTTCATCACGTTCTAAATTTTAGAATCTAATATTTAATACATGATGGTTAATTGATCTTGACCAATCCTTGAAACAATGAATATTCTTGTTTATTTTCAATTTCACAGTAAATTTCTTATCATAAAAGACGAATATTTGAATATTATTGTAATATAGACAAGTTTGAACTTCGTCAGCTATTAGATTTCATAATGAATTTGTGATTTAAAATAAAATTAGTAACATTTCAAGCATGTGTGTTTATTTATTGAAAAAATGTAATTAATTTTTAGTCAATTCAATAATAAATTTGGAAAAATAAATATAAATTAGAAATGGCATACCTGTTTGGATTAGAATTACGAACAGATATTCTTCAAATTATTGAGATTCTTGCAAAAAACTAAAGCTAACAATATGAAGTTGATTTTTATTTAATTTGTATAATAAACAATATTATATAACTATACATAGCGGAAGAAACATTTCTCTATTTCTGTACTTACATTGCAAATTTACATTCCATTTTGCTAAAATTATTCGACTTTACATGTTTTTCATAATTTTATGTTTTTTCATGTTTTACATAATTTGTAAACTTTTATATCTTTATCATGTTTTGAATTTTAAAATATTTAATACCATTTAATAAATTTGATGATTAATTGATTTTAATTCCAATTTTTGAAACAATTTTTATCATAAAAACGAGTGCTCGAGTATCATTGTCATCATACTTTTATTTGAAAATCTTCAAAATTATTAATTATTTATTTACATGAATAGAAATTAAAGTATTTTTGATTAAATTGATATTTCGTCGTATAAAAGGACAATAATTTCTAATCAAAATCATTTAAATTTTAATTGATAATTGATAATATTCGATATGCTATTTTAATTAATAGCAATTTTAAATCGATTTTCTCTATATTTTCTAGTTCTAAGTTCTCTATATTTTCTATATTATTCTCTATATTTCCTAGTTCTTTATATTCTTATTATTCTCTATATTCTCTAGTTCTAGATTCTGTAGATTTGAATATTAAAAAAAGAAACATCTTTTTGTAATGCACTCATAAAGTGAAAGCTTGCAGCGTGATGGATGATCACGAACGATTTTTTCGATAATCGATATGTATAAACCAAATCTGGACAACTTCTTCCCCATCGTCGTTTTATAACTTCGTATATTAGTGTTATATATGCCGGTTTCCTCACTATTAACTATTCCACATTCTCCTCTTTGTCTTATATTAAGATTATATAACTGGTAATTCACAAACTTTTTAAAAGAGCCATAGAACAATTCTCACAATATCTCTAAATAATTTCTCGAGTATCAATTAAACCATAAACAAGTTCAAGAAACATATTTCGAAAAAAATATATTTTGAATATAATATATTTTTTTATCGATAAAAAATTATATCACGAACAATGAATAAATAAATAAATATAATATTCAACATATTTTTTTCGAAATGTATTGCTTGGAATAAATTCGTGTTTGATCGACGAAACATAGCTAATGCTGATTATCGTCGCTCGACTAGATTGATTGGCTAGTGTTTTTGTTAATAACTCGTTAGCAAAACCATAAAAAAAGATTTTGCAAAATATTGCTTGAAATTATCTCAAGGATCTTCAATTTATGGATGTTCCAATATTTTTTTAGAACATCTTGTATACATATATACACATCGTATGTAACGATGACTAAATCCATCTTGATGGGAAGATCAAATAATTAAAAGTGGGAATTGTATGTTTTTTCGAAAACAAAAAATAGAGAAATTGGCTTAAAACCGTGAGATATTTTTCACTATTACTCATTTCGTATTTTTTTATATTGCTTTTCTATGCTATTTTTTTATATGATCGTGAATATATAATTTTTTAAACTTATAAGATATATATAACTAGCGTTCCCTCTAATCCTTTGCAAGGATTATAGGAGGAATTAGGGAAGAGAAATCGTACATAGTGAATCTCCAATTATCCATTTTTTATGCAATTGTGAATATATTTGTACAATTATATGGATTTTTAATTTTCTCTTCTATTTTTCTTCAACACTTCAAGGAGTGTAATGGAAAAAACTCAGAAAAGAGATCACATAAAGTTTGCGAGTTGTCCAGGTTTAATATAAATTTATGCATTTCAAATCCAAGCAATTTCTTCTTCCACTATTTGAATTTTTTCATTATTAACTATTCCATATTCTCCTACATTTGCATGACAATATACATATATAATAATATATTTCCTAGCTCTTTCTCCTTCTTCACTTTATAGGAATGAGGAAAAATCGTGAGTTGCTTGGGCCTGATGAATTCCATCCAGAATTGTTGATTTAGAAATGATTTATTTCTTCTGTGGCGAATTTGAATAAAAGGAGATTATATTATGATGTTATATTATCTTCATAGCCATATTGCTATATTAAGCAGAGTATATGATTCAATGCTTTATTAAGCATATCATATGATATAATGTAATACTTGGTTTTGATTGAAAGCAGAGCAGCAGCTGTTCACGTGAGGTGAACTAGTGCAACAATAATAATAGAGATAATATGATGTTACGTATTCTTTTCTCATGGAAATTCACAATAGAGGATTTAATAACGCCATATTTAGTGGTAAAAGAAGTAATGTTGTTTTCGTTCAGCAACTTTAGTTGGCACAATGGATTTTGTACAATAAATTAAAAAAACACAACTATAGTAATGAATTTACCCGGATAATTATTAATATAATAATTATTAGTAATATATATAAAGTAATATATATAATAAATATTAGTAATATAATTTATGTTTGAATAGAATTTGGATAAGGTAAAAGAGATAAAAATAATAAGATTGAAAATATTCGCTATGTTATGTTGTTCACAGTCATTGGTAAGTTAATCATTTATGAACATTTGATATGATGATATGATGTTCATTATCTTGGAAAAAGTTGCTAGAACTATATATATATCTATGTATATTTCTTTTCTTTTTTCTTTTTTTTTTTTTGATAGAAAATTTATATATTCTTGTGTTGTGAAAATTGCATAGAATATCACTATAGAAGATTTTTAATGTTTAATATCCATTAAAATTCTACTGAAATCCTTTTTTTTCAAATTTAATTATCTACTTAATTTTGTAGCATTTTGCAAATCGGATATTAAATTTAGATTTAGATACATTAGATATATAGAATATTATTATATATTTTATATGTTATTATATTATATATATATTATATACTATATTATATTATATATATATATATATATATACTTACATTATATGTTGTTATTATTATTATTATATACTATATATATATTAAATATAAAAATAATGATTTTACCTTACCGTATCAGATGCAGACAGTGAATTTTGTTATCAGTAAATTATTAATTAATCATCATATAATTTCTAATAATTACTTATTTAAATAAAAGATTGAAAATTTGTAAATAAATTAATCTTTTGTTTAAATAAAATAATTATTATTTATCAATGACTTATTTACTCATATCAAATATTCCATATTCATTGTCAATTCAGAGAGAAAATAAATAAATAAAAATAAATTACAAAGAAAAAATAATAAAAAAAAACAAAAAATAAACACATGAAAATGTTCTACATGTTTATATGTGAAATTATAAAAACTAATTTAGTTTACTAAACTAAAACTTTTACTTTTGAACTCTGTGTTTTGAATATATATATAATTTTTTTTATAGTCACTCTCATGGTGTCAGCGATCTCCTTTTTTTGACTTTATGAAGTGCCAATTATGGTATCTGAAAGTGAAATGTAAGCAAAACATATTAATACAAATAGAATATAAAATAACTTAAAATATGATACATAAATAGCCTAAATAATTCGATTCTCGCATAAAAATACGTTTTCATTTTTATGATTTCAATTACAAATATTGAATTATATGAGTAATATGAAGTTTTTTCTTTTTATAAAATTAAAGATATATTTAACTTTAATATTAAATATATTTACCACTGTTATTTACAATTTGTTTTCATCTTAATTTTAAATTTTTGGTGATAGAAAGTTTAGTTTTAAATGAAAGAATAAGTTAAGTTTTTGAATTAAAAAATTTTTCATTAAAAATGCTTTTGCAAGTTTCGAAAAAAATAATAATCTGATATTTTTAATCTGATGGTTTTAAATTGCTCAAATATCTCGAAAAAAAAGGAATGACAAACTTAAAAAACTTAAAAACTTATGTTACAAACAAAATTCTATTATTAATAGTTCTTTTATACATAAAAGTTATGTGAAATTATCAATTTTATATTCTTAAATATCAATTTTAATTTCTTAAATAGAATATATAATTTTTATTATATTTAGTACAATTTGTTATTTTTCACAAAAAATAACAAGCTATTTATGTAAAATCTTATCTATCATCTTTAAGAAATGTTGAACTTTATAAAACTTATCATACGACAAAGAAAATATGAATAATAAAAGAGTAGAAATAAATAAGCAAATAGCAAATATAATATATTAAATATTATTCAAAATATATAATAGATATTGTATTCAATACAATTTTAAATATGTGATGAAAAATAATATTTAAAATACTTATCCAGACATAATAGTAGATGTTGTTGAAAGTTATATACATATATCACAAGTGCTATGCCAGATTTGTATGTCGATAACTTTGCTATTTTTTAAGAAAAATCCATTTTAGAATCTTCAAGTTCAGATAGGTAATTTTAATTAACTAAGTATGTGATTTTAGAATTACAAATTTTTGACTCGGTTGATAATTCTTCAGATGGTTTCCATCCATAAAAATTTCATCTTTAAAAAAGGCAAAAAAATCAACTTTCATGCATTTAAATGATTTTTTTCGTTGAATTACTTAGAAAGATGTAAGAATAAGACAAACAAAAAATAAGCACGAATTTTTTTTTTTCATTTTCTTGGAACAAAGATAGAAATTTTTGCAAAAAAAAATATTGCTTGAAATTACCTCAAGAATTTCCAGTTAACGAATGATCCCATATTTTTGGGAAATTATTTCTATTAGAGTGTAAGGAATTCTGAAATGAATTAAAATAAAAAAAAATTAAAATTTTTTATTTCGAAATGAATATTTCATTTGTTAAATATGGAACTAGAATATCTGTTCTAATTATTGTTTTACATTATATTTATTTTTATCTAAAATATTTTTAGATAAAAAATAGAAAAGAATTAGAGACTATAGTTATTAAATTTAATAAATTTGGAATTTTCTGAAATATAGAAGTAGCAAACATATATAAGATTTGCAAATTATACAAGTCTCAAACAATAGAAAATAATTTTGATTTCAAATATTGTTAAAATACGTGTATAAATATAGATAAAATAAATTTTTTTATATAAATTGATCAAAAGTTTCTTTGTTAATTGTTTTTTTTTATCTACTAAAGACTCGATAATTGAATAAATAATAAATAAAAAATTTAGTAGGAATAAAATAAAATAAAATCTTAAAAGATAGTTTACGCTTTTGTATTATATTCTTTAAATTTATTACTAATACAACATAAACAAAACTTTCTATAGTTCTATTAAAAATCATATATATAATATATATAAAATCATAATATATAATATATATAAAAAATAAAACAAAAATGGAATTCAAAAAAAAATTCAAATCAATTATGATAATTTAATGAATAAGAAGATTGCCAGCTTTGTTCAAGCTCANTAAAATGCCAATTTTATGTATTATTTATTATAGTTCTGATTGGTAAGAGTGAAAGAGGAGAGTATATTTATCACATGCAATTTTTATTTTTAGCACGCTATTTATCAACATTGGTTACATATATTGTTCACTGCTGAAAAGAAGTCTCGTAAGACAACATAGAAAGAAAAAAAATCTTTCGCTATGATTATGATACCTATTCCCCTCTTTGACGCTCTTGAAAATAACAATATAAGTTTAGTCTTTTGATATCACACGCTACACAAGATTTTCCTTGAATATTCAAAATCGTGAACAAAGGAATTCTATTGTACAAATAAGATAACTATTTCCAATTGTAAATAGATGTCAGATGAGAAATTGCATCTCTAATTAGAAATAAAAATATGTGTGAAAATAAATGTTTCATTTTATCCAATCACGTTTCTTCACATCACATTTCTTCCGCGAAAATTTTTTTGTAACAGTGAATAATATATTTGCTGATGCAAAGCATAATAAGGGAATATGGAATGAAATAGAGAATCGGAAGTACCGATACATTGATAGATGAAAAAGTTATTTGGACATGGCTTATCAGTTTTGAACAATTGGCCATTTACGAGTCGTTTTTCCTATTTCTGGACATTTCCCATATTTATATTTCCTATATTTATATTTCCTCTAAAGGAGTCTATATTATTGTATATTTATAGTCTTATTCACGTGGAATAAAGCATAGTAAGGAAAATATAAATAATCCATCCATGAAGGAATTACTTTAATTATTAGACAACTTCTTTTCTTTTATCGCTTTTCGATTACCATTATGAGTTAATTTTTTCATCATTCCATATTCCTCTATGAATATACAATAGTGGACAAAACTATAAATCCATAATTATAATTAAAACAGAATAACTTTTTAAAAATTGGATCAAACGATTTGAATTTTTTTGAAATGTTAGAAAAATTACATATAAAATTTTTTTTAAGAAATTGCAATTGTCCAAACGAAGAAAATAATAAAGCTTTTTTATAATTTTTTTCATTCGAATCTATAATAAAATTTGAAACATATTTTGTAGATTTATGTTATATATATATACGAAAAAATCCATCAAAATCGATTGACACAGAAACAAGAGATAATAAATAAATAAAATAATAATAAATAAATAAATAAATAAAAAATGTATAAAACTTTAGATGAAATTTCATTAAACATAAAAAAAATAAATATAAAAACTTGATTAGAATTTTCTTATGAAACATGTGATTTATTCGAAATGAAAATTTTTCAACAATATCTATGTATGGTATTAATAACATAACAGAAAATGAATGATCCATTTTAGCTGTATCATTCTTAAGTTATTCTATAAAAAATAATTTGTTTAATGTTGTTTTCATTTTTATTAGAATATTATAAATCATATTCATCTTTTAAATTGCTTCTAAACAGATTACATTATCTATTATATCTTTTATTATTCTATCTTTCCTCCAATATTTTTTTTCAATCATTTTCAATTTCAATTTGTTTATAATATAAATTGTTATAGTTCATCACTTAATAATGTAGAGATTATTTTCTTAAATGTATTTTTATCTAAGCGTAAAATAATTCATTTGGATTAAAATTATATATATCTGTAATTGCAACACATCAAATTCTTTTAAATTTATAAACTCTTTCGATTTTTTTTTTAATTTTTTATATTTTTTTAATTGAAAATCCATTAATAATCGATTGTGGTAGGCAATAATATTAATTTTTCGTTTATCCATTTTTATAAATTATCTAAATTCATTTAATTATAAGATAATTTTGAATCTAATTTGTTCGATATTTAAAAATTAATTTTGTAATTGTTTCTTTCTTCGACATTGCACAATTACAAATCGATGTGACAAACTGTTTTTTAATGTTCTTAATGTTCATTCGTTTTACTACTATTTTTTAAAACATGCTATATTAGCTATCCATTTATTTATCTATATTCTATATTATATCTATAAAATATCTATATTCTATATTATATTCTATAAAAGTAATCTTGTTTTTTCTATTAATCTTGATTATTATATATATATATATATATATATATATATATAATTAATATAAAAAATTGATATTTTCTAAAAATATCTTTGTATTTTATTGCCAATACTTGTCAAAACTCAATGTATTATCGATCTATGTCTTATCAATGTAAATTATATTTCTATTTTGATTTCTATAATACGTATTTTAAATATTTAAATCGTCAAGCTATTTGGTCTTTTAATGTTAAAAAAAAATTTTTTTAACATTATTATTCTTTTTCCATCTATACAATACTACTAAATAATTTAAAGTATGTTTTAGAAAAATTTCTATTTTTTTACGCATTATCAATTTAATAATAGCTATGAATGTGATTTTTATCTATCGCGTAAAATTCATAAATAATATTTCTTATTATTAACTTGTAAAATCGTAACAATGAAATTTGTTGTCCTCTTATTATTCCTTTCTTGATTAAATTTTGATAAGTTTTTTTTTCTTGGATTGATAAACGTTTTATATGATGATATTCTTTTTTCTTTTTTAAATTAAATCTTTTTTCCGAATTCTAGTTATTGATGAGACTGATGTACCCTTGTATATTTAAATATACAAAGATTCATTTCCTGTATCCATGAAGAAGCTGTTTCCTTTTTATTTCTTCATTCTTTTTTTCAAATTATCCATTGTACAATATTTCGAGTTTTTATCATGAATTGTTTCTATTTTTTTTCGATATTCCATAATGATAAACACTTTTTATTTTCTTAGGAAGACAGATTTTTTTATGATATTCTATATCAATTTATGCTACATATCGATTTATGAATTTTTTGTTCGTGCATTCTTCTATGTTGTACAAAACTTATTGCATTTTAGCATTTTGGAAGAAGATTCTAGCTTCTAGCTTCTAGCCTGTTTTTTATAGAGCGTGTAGTTGAGCTGGATGAGTTTGAGGAAATTATTTCATTTATCTGAAATTTCATTTTTAATCGATAAGATCGATTTAATTTGATCGAGTGGGCTAACCATTCATCAAGATCAATATTCATAAAAGTGATACTTTCTCCACTAACGGAGTAAGCGGATATTAATAAGGAAATTAATGTTTCCTAATAAAATCATGTCTCATAAGACTTTGGATGGACAAATTTATTTGATACTTCAAATGATTTCCTTAAAAGAATTATAAGAGAATAATTAGTCAAGAATTTATATTGAAATATAAAATTGTCGATATTATTTATATTTCAATTATACTTACATAATCCTTATAAAAACTGAAATATCGAAATATCGATATGTCATATGATATATGATAAAACCGAAATATCAATCTATATTTTTTTCAGTTTTCTTAATACTTAATTTTTTATAATTAATATGATATATGAACTGATATATATATGATATATATGATATATATGATATATATGATATATATGAACTGATATATATATGATACTGTTGTAATAGCGAAATTAGAATAATATATTTGTAAGTGAAAAAAAAAAATGCGATATTGCGGTTATTAGAATGTCATTAATTTCGTATTTTAAATATTGTTTATATCATAAAGAATATTGATTTTCTTTCATAGCACCGATAAAACTATTTTTCTTTGTAATTATTTTACAACTTATGATAGGAAGAAGAGAAATATAAACAAATGAATGATTCCAATTTCTTTAAATCGATAATGAATATGAAGATATCAATCTAATGAATAATAGCATATTAAAAAAAAATTTTTGATCCAAAACCTTGAATTAGATCTGATGTAGTGCACGTATATTGTTGTGTATTAAAAAATACAAAAAATTATTGCAACAATAATTGAAGTTAAGAAAGTATGTAAAAAAAATGCAATCGCCAATTATTAAAAATTTTTTAAAAACAATAAACGAATTATAAATTACTAAAATTATTCAAAATTAGCATTTAACACTGAATATGTTAAAATGTCTCTAGAATTAAAAGAATGTTATTTATAAATTACAAAATAAAAATTATTATTTATAATATTTTATTTATTATTATTTAAAATTATATTTATAAAGATTATTTATATCCAGAAATGTGAATAAGCGACATAATAATTAATTCTGATCAAAAAATTATAAGAAAATTTCTTATTGGAATTTTTAAAACATGAAATATGTATTGAATATGAGAATAAAAACATCAAACAACAGAAAAATTCGTTGAAGTCACGAAATTTCGAAAAAAGAATTTATTTAACATTAATGTTTTCTTAGCAAATTTGTATAAATATGTATGTATTTCTTGATATACAATGTAATTTTAAATCAACAGTAAATTGTACAATAATGATGTTTCCTTAGATAGTCATGTTTCTCGATATGCGATACATATCATTGAATAAAGAATGAATTCAATTAATGAATTATGAATTAAAAATTAATTCCCTATATATTTGGAAATAAAAAATAAAAAATATTATTTAATATTATATCAAGTACTTCAGTTATAATTGAAGATGAAATTGAAATAGACATTGTTGAAAATATTAAAAGAACATAGTAAAAGATAATTATGATAACCATGCAATATATATGAATATGTTGAGAACATTTGAAGAGCATCTGCGATTAGATTTCAAATTATATTCTAATATTTTAAAATTTTAGAATGAACAATAAAGCAATATACCAGAATTGTATTCATTAGCTGAAATTGCTTTACAGTATCACAAACTCAAGTGAGTATTGAAAATAGAAAATTGTTTTCTGCTTTAAAATATGTATTATCAATATTAAGATATAATTTATGCAATAATATATATATATAAGAATAATAAAAATACAAATTTATAAATTGATAATTCTAAAATATATTTTAAATTTATTTTTTTAAATTTTTTAAATTTATATTTTAAATTTTCATTTTATAGTTTTATTGTTTTGTATTTATTTATTTTAATTTTCGTTAATATATTGGTTTCGCTAGATATTATATCTCATCATACTGATTTTAAGTCACTAAATATGATTTATTATCAGAATTATCATCAGTAGGCATCATTAGTTATCATTAGTTATCATTAGTTATAGTTACTCTCGTCTAGATTAAGTTGCAAAGTTCGTTGTTTTTTAATTATGAATTTAGAAAATTTAATAAATTATATGCAGGATATCCGATTTATTGTGATTCGTTAAATATTTTGAAAAATATGATACAAACAATTATTTGATATAAAGAAATACATTATGCAGTATTAATAGTTTTTAAAAATTGATACGTAAAGATTATATGAAGATCAATTTTTTAAATGTTTAAGTTTTTATTACACTAATTAGTGAAATTGATTATTTCCCACGCAAAAAATATCAAATTATTTATGTCGAAAAATCTTTAGTTTAGAAGATATTGAAACAGATAATTTGAAATATATCTAACATAAAATTTATTATATAAAAATAAAAAGAACATGAATAGTATCTTTTGCTTTTTATATGATAAGTTTTTGAATTTTAAATTAGTATATTAAATTGCATCGATTAATATAATGATTTCATTTAAAAAATTAAAATTAATCTTCATAATTTTTTTTTCTTATGCTCAGAGAAATTATTAACATTGTATAATATATTTTTTTATATTAATTTTTATCTGAAATATTTTTTTATTATTCATAAATTCATAAATATTCTTCGAGATATTTAAGGGAATCATTATAAACCGGGCATACTGTATATATTATTTTGGTTGATAATCTTCTTTTATGATTTTAGTAACTGAAAAATTTTGTAAAAAAAAAGATGAGAACTTAATAAAAAAATTGATTTTGACAAGAGTTTAAATTTTTTTATTTTTGGTATTAAGAGAATTCAAAGCTCTAAATAGATAATAGAAGGTACAATATTCGGATTATATAATGCATTAAAATATTCTATCCAAATTGCAACAATTTTTGTCGAGTTTCCAGAGAAAAGTATTGTTGTCATGGCAGAATTTATTGATCTTTCTATTAACTATCTGGTCTCTTCCTATCAATTATTTAAAAAATTTTTTTTTAATTTTTAATTATGGTGGAATCAATTGTTTTGCTTGGTGACAACTAATACAAAACGTTTTTTCAATTCCACCAGATAGATAACATGATTTTCTTTGGAGATGTAATTCATTGGAAGATATAACACTAATAGAAGAATAAAAGATTAAAAAAAAATAAAAAAACAAAAGAAGTAAAAAAATAAAATTATAATCTCTAATTTAAACTTGACATTACATTAATACTACTTTTTAAAAAAGTAAAAAAATAAAATAAATTTTCTGAATCAGTAGTTATCTATATTTAATTTTTTTTAATAGTTTTTCCAATAAATCCAAATATAGAAAATTTTTCTCAATCATCTTGTGTTCATGATAATTGAAAAATCAATATTCTCGATCGCTCTATTAAATTTATATATTATATTAATATTAAATTTCCTAGCTCTATGAATTATAACATTATTAGATTATTTTCACGAAAACATTGTTTAATTTAGAATAATTTTAATCTAGGATAGCTCAATTGGAATAAAATTATATATAGGTTACTAATTTTAATATATTATGATTTTACAATTTAATTTTTTCACAGCATATAGCTAGTATAAATATTCTTCTTTTCTACAGTCTATTTTTAATGTTTTATATTCAGAATGTATATATGTATACATGTGTAAGTTTATAATTGTTTTAAAATATCAAGAGCCAACTACTTGGTATTAGAATCGACTCATTATATAAATTTTATCTAGAATAGCTCAATTGGAATAAAATTACACGTAGGTGGTTAATAATTTTAATATATTATAATTTTATAATTTAATTATTTCATTACAGCATACAACCAACTACTTGGTATTATTGGCTCAATACATATACAATAAATTTTGTTTAGAATAGCTCAATTAAAATAAAGTCACACATAGGTTAATAATTTTAATATATTATAATTTTATAATTTAATTATTTCATTACAGCATACAATCAAGTATATTTCTTCTCTATAATGAAATCTGCTTTTACTACTTTATAAAATAAAGATTGTAGATTTATAATTGTTTTAAAATATCAAGAAGAAGCGACTGGCATTAGAATCAGCTCATTATATAAATCTTAACTAAGATAATCTGAATAGAATTTATATTTTTTAACACAATTATTTCTTCGTTTTGCCAACATTTATTATTCATTATTTTTAACATTCATTGTGTTATCTATCCATGTTTCATCGATATATACAATATTTCTATTTTGCTCTTTGTTTTATTTATTTTATTTCTATCTTTGCTCTCTCTTCAAATATTTCTCTTTTTCAAATGACGACATTCAATCTTTTAATTAATATTTTTTTATTACCTACTGCGCTTTTCCTACTTGTAATCTATGTTTTTTATATAATATATTATATAAACTATAAATTTTCCATGGGAAATTTATTTTTTCTCTAATTTGGCCATTAACAATTTTGGATCAATAGGCACCATCTTTTTTTTCAAAATAAAGTTTTTTGTCAACTTTGTAAGATCGTGTTTCATCTGGAAATAACAATAGTTGATCTTCTTCAAATTTTGAATACTCTTTTTTTTTTTATTCCAAATATTATTTTTTCCTTATTGATATAATCACAGAAATCATATTTTCAATATATTCAATATATATATTCAACATTTTCAATATATATTGAAGATTTTGTGTTTGAGTTTCTTTATCACATTTTTTTAAAGATTCTTCTAGGCATATTACTTTTTTTATGAGATTCCATAATATTAATATATCTATTATTTAATTTTATAATAAAAACTATAACTAAATAATAAATTATTATATAAAAAATCAAAAGTATAAATATAAAAATAAATACACAAAAAACTGTAAAAATTTTATAGATATTAAAATAAAAATAAATACTATTACTAAATATTATTAACACTATTAAATTAATAAACACTATGAATTAATAAATAAATTAATAAATTAAATTAACTATAAATATTATTAATGTATTAAATATTATAAATATTAAAAGAAAAATTAAAAGATAATTGAGAAAAAATTTGCTCTTAACAATTCAAAAATCAAACAAATTATTTCATTTTTTTCATAGTCCATTCGATAAATTCGTAAATATATTTAAGAAGTTTTTTATTTTTGAAAAGAGTCGAATTATTTTTCGAAATTTTTCTATGTAGACATTTTTCTAAATAGACATACTTATTTTTTCAATAAGTACTGCTGATATTCGCTGTTTAAATTGATGTAAAATACATATTCGATAGTTTTTTTCATGAAATTTGTAAAATGTGTTCAGAAATGATTATAATACATTACATATAAATTTGAATAATGAATAAAAATTATACTTAAAAACGAAAATTTATTAAAATTTTATTTCAACAATTTTATTTTCAATTCATATAGCAAAAAAATTTAACAATTTTATTAAAAATACCAATTTTATTTTTCTATATCTCATTTATCTGTATATATTAAATATAACATATATTGAATTTCATAAGTAGAAATATATTAAATTTTAATAGATAATAAAAGTAATTCTGTATTAGAAATAAATGCAATTTCTATATTTTCTGCAATTCTATAGAAATAATTTATTAAGAATGTTTGACTCTGATTCGATTCTTTTTTTTAATTATCTTCTTTTAATTAAATTATAATAAAAATTATAATAAATTATAATAAAAAAATCGATTTTGATTCGATCTTTTGAATCGATTCTACTGAAGAATTTTTCTGAAAATTCTTTACTTAAGACTCGAGAATCGATTTTCTTAAATTTTTTTTTAACTAAAGATAAATTTTCACCGTGTCAAAATTGCCGAACAAATATATGCTATTCTCTATCATTAAAGATAACTCAATTCTCTTAGGCTTGGTGGAAAGCTTGATCACGTAACATATCTCTGTCTAATTTAGCATTCGTAGTGGGGATAATATGACGTCACGTATTTTCCTCTAGAAATTTATCGCAGAAGAATTGAACCACTTTTAGTGAGAGAGGGATATAATTGCGTTCATTCAAAACTGTATTCTCGAATAAATCTCTATGTGCTGAAATCTAATAATAAATTAAAATAAATAATTAACTTAGATGAATTTAGAAATAAAAAATGATCAACGTCATGGTCATGGTAAATTTAATTTTTTCAGGATATATATCGATATAATAATGAGTAATGCTATTGTTTTCAGAGTTCTGTAAGATGGAAATGCAGTTTAATGACTCAATACTGATGACAAAAACTTTCTTAATATATTTCTTGATGATTTTGAACTTCTTTTTGATGTAGCAAAAATTGAAAACTATCACCTGGATGTTGACGCTGGATTTCGTGAGACTGAATTCAGAACAGAACCATACTAGTGAGAATGCTGTTTCCTATTTTGAATTCATGGATAAATATAGAATGGTTAGGAGTGTAACCAGGATGTTTGGTAGATGAAGTTTCTTGAAAATTGATGCAGGAAAATAGAAATAATTCTTACAACGTATCTGGATTGAATCTATTGTATAAAAGTGAAAATCTAATGGGTTATTCGAGTGAAGACAATGAAACTGAAAATAGTCAGCAAACTATTTATACCATTGATTATTTAAATTTAAATAAAAGTAGTTGTTTTCAACGTATAATATTCATAAATGTGCAAGACAAGCAGCTATATCAAACAATAATGATTCTGACATAGTATAGGATAAATAAAATTAGAATGCAAAGGAAAATATTATAAATTCACTGAAATTTCAATGTTTCAATTTTACTTAGAATAGAAAAAATGAAACATCTCTATGTTTTAGAACAAGTTATGTGATGATTTTTTCGATACAATAGTTAGAGAGAAATAGATATGCAAAAGAAAATGCAAAATATGAAAAAAAACTTCGATTGGTTAAAAAAGAAATGAAAATCATCAATTATCGATACTTTAATTAAACGATCTCGAACAGAATCAATCAAAAATATCAACATAATCGCTTATTTTTCAATAATAATTTTTTCCGCATGAATAGATCATTATTTCAACTTTAAGCTTTACATTAAATTATTTCATTAAATTGAAATAGAATCATTGAGATCGCAACAACAACATGTAATCAAATGACTAAATATTCTTCAATTATAATTGAATTTGAAATGGACGATGTTGCAAAGATAATAAAAGAGTTAAAACATAATAATAAACAATAGTTCTAATAATCAGGTAGCGATATTATATGAATATATTATATGAATATATTGAGAAAATTTGGAGAGCATCTAAGACATTGGACAGATGGTACAGGATAATACTGCGACGATAATGTCGTTTTTGAGAAAAGAATTTGAAAGATCCTTGGAATTGTATATTTATTAGAAACAATTTGGTATGGCTAAAGTGTGAACGTGTTCTTGAGACATTTTTTATCCATGCAGTTTCAACGATAATCAGTATCATCCTACTTCAGAAAAATTATTGCAAACGTTTCTCAATTTGGAAAACTCTGTAGATACTCTGTCATAGTCTCTTAGTTTTATTCTAGGAATTTTCCTTGGATCAATTAGAGGACTGGTCCATAGTGTTATTGGCCGTTTATGTACCGCATCGAAGACCCACGATCTCGCGAGATGAACATGGAAGAGGAGGTTTTAGAGGATACTTAGAGCTTTTAAGAGAACTTTCGAACTTCAAAACTGTTTGAATCTTAGAATTTTTTCAAAATCATAATTATTTGAACTGTTTGAATTTTAGAATTTTTGTAATTTCAGAACTTCTTAAACCTCAAAACTTTACGTCTTAGAATCTTCCAAACTCTCTTGAATTTTAATCTAGAACGAACAGAATTTTAAAACATTGAATCAAGTGATAAACGTAAATATTCATTAGAATATAAACTTTGCTCTTGATCTGTTTAGAATAGAATTTTATAATGAATTAATTTTATTATTACATACCATAATTCCAGGAATAGGTAGAGCTAACAGCATCTACGATTAGATGCCAAAAAGAACATTTTAGAATTTTGGAATAAACAAAAAACAATATATCAAAATTATAATATACATTTTATTTTTTCTTAATTTTTAATTTCATATTTATCAAAATAATTATTATAATAATATATCTATTGAAAAATTATTATTGAAAAACAAAAAATTGATTTATAATATAATAAAAGAAAACTGTTAATTGTCAAAAAACTTCAAAGAGAAGAAAATGACAAGAAAATTTAAAGAAAAAAGATAATTAAAAAATTAATGCTCTTAATTCTTTCGCTTTTAGTAGCCGATAACGTTGTGAATTAAAATTTACAAGAGGCAACGCCTCTTGTAAGTTCCAAATATAATAAAAGGAATAACTCGAACAATTAGAACTATATTTATTTATCTTCGTTTTTTGAAATTGTTTCAACTATCATAGAACAATTAGTTAAGAAAAATATTATAAATTTTGTGAATTTTGCGAACTGTGAATATAAATTGATATTATCATAGAAATTTTCTGAAACACTTGACGTTGTATATCTGCCCTTGGAAAAATTTAAAATGAATGAAAATTGTAAACTATTGAGTTGTTCGGAAATTCGTTTTTTCATATAAGTATGGCTAATTGAATGTTTATCCAACTAACTTCATTCTAAACTGTGTTGTTATTATATATTTTGAAAGTTGGCTGGATAATTTCATTTATATTATATATATTATGTAAGATTTATAAGAAAAATTCGTTTGATCCTATGTTGTGTTTTTCGTATATGATAACAAAGATGCAAGACCAAAAGGAGCATTTTTAGCATATTTTACTTTTTTATGAAGTCTATGGAGAAGGTATATTAATAGTACGCTAATGTCAAAACTGGTTTTCAAAATTTGGTTCTGACAATTTCGACATTAAAGATGCGCCATGTTCTGGAAAATTAGTTGAAACTGATAAAAACAAAATAAAGACATTGGTTGAAGCAAACCGACGAATAACAATTCGAGAAATTGCTACAAGATTGAATTTGTCGAATTCGACTGTTCATGATCATATGAAACGACTTGGTTTCGAAACTCGATATTTGGGTTCCACACATTCTTAAAGAAAAAATTTTATTCCATTGCATTGATATCTGTGATTTGCTGCTCAAACGTGAGGAAAACGATCCATTTTTAAAGCAAATCGTAACTTGAGATAAAAAATGGATCGTTTACAACAATGTTAAAAGAAAACGATCATGGAGCAGTAAAGATGCAAAATATTTCGAAAGCCAACATTCACCAAAAAAAGTGATGCTTTTTGTTTGATGGGAAAAGAGTTTTTTTTTTTTTTAACTTCTACCTGACAATTGTATAATTAATTCAATAGTACAATTAATTGGACAAATAAAACAATTTCATCAAACAAAAGAGATTTGAATTAATTAACAGAAAAAGTGTAGTGTTTCATCATGATAATGCTAGACTTCACACGAATTTAATAATAAATAAACTCGCCAGACGTTGTTACAATTTAGATGGGAAGTGCTATCATATCCACTATATTCGCCAAATCTGACACTTCGAATTACTGTATCTGTTTTGATCTTTACAGAATTCTTTAGATGGCAAAACGTTTACCTTAAATGAGGATGTTAAAAACTATTTGGATCAGTTTTTTACAAACAAAGATTATAAGTTTTACGAGTGTGGAATCATGCTACTACCTAAAAGATGGCAATATACATTGGACCACAATGATTAATATTTCATATATCAATATTAAATAAAATACATACATGTTAAAAACAGAAAATAAGTAACTATATGAATTAATTAAATTCAAAATTTATGGAATATTTTATTCCTTATCAAAACTTATGTGTTGTTTTCAAGGCAAAATATTTCAATAGTATTAGAAAAATAGAATAACCGGAAATGATCATCGATTATAACAAGTATATGGTATTGATATGACGAACCAATATACGACATCATATTGTTTTTTATGCCGAACACTATGAAGTGCTGAAGGAAATTCTTCTTTTTTAAACTTCATTTCTAAATCTTCATTTAGAAATCTAAAATTTCTTTAGTGAACGCTTATATTTTATGTAAAGAAAAAGCTGAAAATGGAGGAAGAAAAATAAACAGAAAATTTCGCGAAAGCATTTTATTGGGATTTATTGGTGATTCTATAGTTCTAAACATGAAATTGGAAAGACCTGGAACAAGTAACGAAAATGATCATTTAGATGGAAAGTTTTATTTTATTTTCTTACATCTAGAAAGAAAACAGAAAAATTGTACAGTTTGTTCAAACCGAAAATTATTTGAAGGAAGAAGAAAAATCAATTTTTTTTGTGAAATGTGTAAAAGAAAATTAAGTTTGCATCCTGGATATTGTTTCAAAAGATCATACATTGAAAATTATAAAATCTAAATAAAACAAATTTTTATATATATTTCGTTCTTTCTTTATTTATTTAACTTACAATCGTGTGAGAGACGTGGTACATCAATTAAGTCAAACAACTCGTGTGAGAGATGTAGTTCGACGATCGGACTACAAATTTTATTTACTAATTTTCTTGGCAATTTTTTTCTCGGACATACAGATATATTTTCTTGAAAGATACTAAAAAAATACCTTTAAAAATGTCGTCAAAAAGAATATTAAACATTGATGACAGTGAAAGTTTGTTAACATCGCAAAAAGTGATTTTATAAATATTTTAAAATTGGAAAAACATTGCTGTTCAAAAGATTTCTGCAAATAAATTATGTGAGTCAAAATCGGATTACTGCTATGACTTTAAAACATTTATGACAATGTAGTCCGAAAATGTAAAAGAATTAATATAGTATCAATATTATATAAAAGACATACTTTATATTTAGACAATATACTCTTCACTAAAACTGTTTAAAACTTTAATTAATAATAAAACTAATGTTGTTGGAACAATGCACTTGAACAGAAATAATATATCAAAACATTTTTGTATAATATAATAAATAAATTAATATAAATGTAATAAATAAAATTAAGGAATGAATAAGAAGCTGGAATTGAAATGGAAAGATAAATGATACACATTCAAAACACGAAACAGCTGAAATGCCTGAACCAAACAAAAAATTAATTTAATTATACTTCAAAACCAAAATGTGTTATTGAATATAATAATGAATGATTGAAATTGATCAACAAGACTAAATGTTAGCGTGTTTTTCTGTGATGAGAAAATGTATGAAAGTATATCAAAAAATTTTCTTTTATCTGTTTGATATTGCTTTGTTTAGTTCCTATATTTTATTCAACAAAATAAATATTAATAAAAAATAAACATATGCTAAATATAGAATTGAAATAGCGGAATCATTAGTAAAAAATATACGAGAGTATAAATGAAAAGGACGATTATCGAACGGATTTATTAGAAAAATTGCGCGCAAAACATTTTCCAAAACATAGAGACTCGACATCATTATTAAAATCAAAGCCAGCAAGAGTCTATAAAGTTTATACAAAACGAAACAACGTGTAAGTGCAAAACATATAAAATGCATTACATGTACGAATATGCTTTGAAAAATATACAATCGAAGATTATTAAATTTTTGTAAATTTTATCAAGATTTATAATAATAATTTAATAATAATTTATTAATAATTATTAATTTATTAATAATAATTTTAAAAAAATGTGTTTATTTATATAGAAATTGTAATAAAAATATTATTTTATGATTTATTATTCACTTCAAGATAATAAATCTTTCTTGTTCAATGATTATTTGATAATAATTATTTATTAAACATCTTGCAAGATAAAATTAGTTGTATTTTATACATGGATTTACATCAAAAAACATGATGGGATTTGAACAACTTCGAACGCTTCAGTCAAAGCATGAAATAGTTCGACGTATAACCGATATTCTTGTTGTTTATGGCACGAATTGGAACTTAAACCATAAGGCAAGGGATTAAAGTGTCTTATTTTTAAGATAAAAATAAATATAAATTTCATAAATATAAATTACAATAAGTTTGAGAGCTATATTTAATATAATTAGTAAACATTGTTAAAATAAGTTAAAATAAGTAGCAATTAAGGAACTATCCTTTGAAGTAAATTTCAAATAAAGGTTTTAATACTAGATTTATTTCAATTTAACATGTTTTTGATTTTAAAAATTAGAATATACAAATTTTTAAAAATTCTGAATATACAAATATTATTATTTAAACATTACATATTGGTTTTTAATGATATAATGCAGCATATATGTTTCTATTTGTTTTCTCTGGATATATTTTATTATTTCTAGATGTTGTATATCTGTTTTTACGAAAATCTGTCAATTTGACGGGTTAATTTATATTCAATTATTGCGAAATAACAAAATAAATGAAATAACAATGAATAAGAAAAAACAACACCAAGCAAATGAAAGCTATTTAGCAATAAATACATGATTAAACAAGTTTGAAATAATTGTTTATAATTGTAATATGATAACAAATAATTTCTTCAACAATGAACTTTGTTTGCAGAGAAAAGAAATGATTTTTGTAAGTGAATCTTATTATTTTATACAAATATATCTACAAATTATACAAATAAATCTACGTGAAAGATAATTTCAACAGTGTGTTTTATAAATAAAAAAAAAAAAAGTGCTATTTGAAAGCTTAGCAAAAATTTATTTTCGTAAATAAAGTTTCGAAAAAAGATGATTGGTCAATTACAAAGTCATGATTATGAGCTTTTCTAGCGATTTTGTATACTCGAGTAGCAGTATGAAGCAAAGACTTTGAAAGCTTCATATTTATGGTCTAAGAAATGGAAACTCAATTTCTTTTCACAAATAATGTCCAGAGACAAATTCATGGAAATTCTTTGATATGTACGTTTCGACTAAAAAAACGAACGAAGTCAGAGATTAAAAACTGACAAATTTGTTTTAATTTCTGCAATATGGAACAGATTTATTTAAAATAATTAGGCTTGTTACAAACCTGGCGTGAATCTTACAATTTTTGAAAAATTAATTTTCAATCCTAAACCATATCTGATAAAGATAAAAAAACAACATTTAATTGGAAAATTATTTCTTTGAAGTAAAAATATGAATCTTGGATTGCTTTTAAAAGCATCTCACATTAGAAAAAGTCTTAATTTAAATGAAGCAACAGTCTTACAGAATTAAGAAAAATGAAAAAGAAATAAGAAGTGCAGTTGCTGCAAGATTTTCGACATCCGCAAAATATGCAGCTCATCCTCAGACGTCAATAATTGAAAAAATGGAAAAGGCACTTAGCATTTGGATTAATGATCAAAAAATTGTCAAAAAAGAATTCCATTGGATAATAATATCCTTAAACAAAAATTAAAATTTAAAACATTTAAAATTTACAAACATCTTAAAAAACATGGAGAATCTTCTATCAATCCAGATTTTGTGGCAAGGTAAAATTGGTTTGAAAAATTCAAAAAGCATTTTGGAATTCATAGCATAAGAATTCAAGGAGAATCTGCGTCGGTTGATGATGAAGTTGCCAGGACGTATCCAGAAAAAATTCAAAATATTATAGAAGAGCAAGAATACACATGAAATTAAATTTTCAATGCTGACAAAATTAGACTTTGGCGAAAAAAAATGCTAGTAGAACCTTTATATCGAAAAAAGAAAAAACTGCACCCGGATTTAAGGTTTCTAAAGATCGTATAACGCTACTTTTGTGCAATAACTTTATAACAAAACTCTTGTTAGTTTATAGATTTTAAATTTTCGTGCACTTAAAGACGTAAATAAAAACACCTATATCTATATATTAGAAAACAAATCCAAGAGCTTGGATAACTGAAATTTATTTAAATATTAGTTTTTAAATTGTTATGTCAAACATTGAAAGTTATTTAAAGCAGAAAAATTTGAGCTTCAAGACGCTATTACTATTAGATAATGCTCCATGTCATCCACAAGATTTGAGTTATCCCGACATTAAAATAGTATTCCTATCACCTAACATTACTTCGTTGCTCCAACCATTGAATCAAGGTATTATTTATATCTTTAAAACTTATTACATAAGAAGAGCATTACAGTGGATTTTAGATGTAACCGATTTAATTAATTAATGTAATTAATGTAATAGAAGCTTAAAAACAACATTTTCAATTAAGCACTGCATAAACATATCATATCTTTGTTGCTGAAAGAACTAAAAACATCAACGTTAAATGCATATTGGAAGAAGATATGGCAATCTTTAGTTGAAATAGAAAACATGCTTGAATCGTCAGAAAATAAAATTGATGGTATATTAAAATTTATTAATATATATCGGAAGCGAAGATTTTGTGAATATGGTTATTGAAGACGTTCAAGATTTATTAGTGGAAAAAGAAGTTGACAAATCAGATTTGATGGAAATGGAATCCGAAGCTGTAAATCAAATCGATTTTGAAGACAATAACATGAAGATTGTAAAGTTAATAATTTAATATTAAAAAAATTACTAAAAAGACCTAAACTTAGCTGAAAATTTTGAATCATTTTTCTTGAATATAGGCCTTTCTGCTGAAAGAAGTTGAAAATTCAATAGGGAGCTGTAAAATTATCTATTTCTATACCGTGAAATCTACAATGACCTTGTAAGAACCAACAAACCAAAATTACAGATTTTTTAAAGAGAATAGAAAATGCAAAAAATTTACATGAAAAAAAAGATTTTGAAAGTGAAGGTGATATCGTTCAACCAAAAAAACGTTCTTGTTTAATTACTGAACAGTGATAAGCAAGAAATTTATTAAATTAAGGTCGCATTAAATGAAAATATTTTTTGTTTCTTTTCATTTACATATATTTATATTTTTGTTATAGATATATTTATATTTTTAATAAAAATTAAGTTGCTTATGGAACTAAACAAAAATTTTTTATTTTTAATAAGTTTTCGGAATGTAACCTCTCTGGTTTTGAATAATTATAACACGGCATTTTCTAAAAACCTATCTATCTTATTATAAGAGTGTTATCTGTATTACCAGATTTACAGTTATATTGTATATTATATTATATTATATATCTCGAGTTTCCAAAAGAATTTTATTCTTTGCTAAAGTTTTAAAAAGGTTTTTTCAAATTTTCTCTTCATTTAGAAACAATTTTGACATTGTAAAAACAAAAAATAGAATATTAACTATTTGAATTATTTTGTTAAAAATATTTGAATCAATTTTTTGCAAAAAAAGATCAGAAGTTTTATGAGAAATCATGCTACTACCTAAAAGATGGCAACATATATCGAACCACAATGATTAATATTTCATATATCAATATTAAATAAAATATATATATATTAAAAACAGAAAATAAGTAACTATATGAATTAATTAAATTCAAAATTTATGGAATATTTTATTCCTTATCAAAACTTGTGTTGATAAGTCAATTATTGTTTTCAAGGTAAAATATTCCAATAGTATTAGAAAAATAGAACAACCGGAAATGATTATCGATTATAACAAGTATATATATGGATGATATTGATGGCGAACCAATATACGACATTATATTGTTTTTTACGCCGAATACTGAAATGGAGGAAATTTTTCTTTTGGAGACTTGAAATCTCTATAATGAATAATTATATTTTATGTAAAAAAAAGCTGAAAATGGAGAAAGAAAACTAATGATCCACAAAAGATTTTGTAAAAATATTTTGTTGAGACTTATTGTGTGATTCTAGAGTTCTAAACATGAAATTGAGAAGGCCTGGAACAAATAACGAAAACGATCATTTAGATGATAAGCTTCATTTTATTTTCTTACATTCAGAAAGAAAATACAAAAATTGTACAGTTTGTTCAAACCGAAAAATATTTGGAGGAAGAAGAAAAATCAATTTTTTTTGTGAAACGTGCAAAAAAAAAATCAAGTTTGCATTCTGGATATTGTTTCGAAAGATATCATACATTGAAAATTATAAAATCTAAATAAAACAAATTTTTATATATATTTCGTTTTTTTTTATTTAACCCCTTTATTTATTTAACCCCTTAACTTACAATATCGTGTGAGAAACATGGTATGTCGATTGAACCAGACAACCCGTGTGAAAGATATGATACGACGATCAGGCTACATATACGTTTACTAATTTGTTTAGCATTCGGACGTATAGATATATTTTCTTGAAAAATATTAAAAAGGTACCTTTAAAAATATCAAAAAGAATATTAAACATTGTTGATGACAGTGAAAGTTTTGCTAATATTGCAAAAAGTGATTTTATAAATATTTTAAATAGTGATATTTTACTTCCTCTATGAAAATGTAAGCGACTAATTATAGTAGATGATACCAATAGTATACCAATAGTATAGTAGATGAAAATCACAGTAATCATCAATAATCAGAATTTGGAAAGAAAAAGCTAATGAAATAAAAATCTGGAACTATACGAAGATTTCTGGCACAAAAATGGCAATTTTAAGTCAATTAAGTGAAAACAAAAAAGAATTAGATTTTTTTTAATATAATATTTGATAATATATTTTGAGAAAATATTGTCACGGAGATGAATTGATATGCAAATCAAATAATGAACAATTAAAATAAAAGATTAAAAATAGACGAAACTTGATTTCCTATAGATTATAGTGAAATCAAAATATATTTTGTATTATGTATAATAATGGCTGAAATTAAGAAACCAACAATTCATATGAATTGGTCTAAAAGAGCAGTTATAAAAATTCCAATTTTTAGAAAAACGATGTCGTTCAAAAGATTTCTGCAAATAAGTAGATCTGCATTTTATAGATAACAATTCGGCTAACAATATAGATAAATTATGTAAAATAAAATCTGTAATAAATTTTTTGAATCAAAAATTTAAAGAAGTATATATAATGCAAAAGAACATTGCTATCGATGAATCGTTAATGAAAAATATGTTTTGAAAAATACTACACGATCAAAATTTATTAAATTTTTGTAAATTTTATTAAGATATTAATAATAATTTAAAAAAATATGTTTATTTATATAAAAATTGTAATAAAAATATTATTTTATGATTTATTATTCACTTCAAGATAATAAATCTTTCTTGTTCAATGATCATTTAATAATAATTATTTATTAAATATCTTATTATTAATATCTTATTTATTAATATCTTATTTATTAAATATATTATTATTAATATCAAAATAAAATTAGTTGCACTTTATATATGGATTTACATATCAAAAGACATGATTGATTTGAACAACTTCGAACACTCAAAGTCAAAGTATGAAATAGCTCGACGTGTAATCGACATTCTTGTTGTTTATGGTACGTATTATTGGAATTTAAATCATAAGGCAAGGGATTAAAGTGTCTTATTTTTAAGTTAAAAATAAATATAAGTTCCACAAATATAAATTACAAGTTTGAGAACTATATTTAATATAATTAGTAAACAAAATTGTTAAAATAAATAGTAATTAAGGAACTATCTTTTGAAATAAATTTCAAATAAAACTCTTAAAATAGAGAGTTTGGCAACAAAATTGAAAAATAATTCGGAGTATAGAGTTAAATTATTATTGTAAGTCCATATCTATCGGATAATTTATAGAGTAAGATTTTAAATCTTTTGAATCATATAAAAGTAAAAAATGTAGAGTAAAAGTTATAAATGAAAATTCCATTAAAAAAATAACTTTTGCTGTAGAAGTAACTATATAACAAATCAAAAAGACAAAGATGTACTGCTAATCTCATTAATAATACAGTATCTATTGCAGAAGACATAAAGAATTTAAAAATTAAGAAATTTTGGAACAAAAATCTATGTCTGCTGATGAGGCTTTACCATTATATATTAATACCAAAAGTAATTTCGCATTCATATAAATTCATTAGAAAAAAGTCTTTAAGCTTAAGACACAAAATATATCCATCATATTATAATTTATTAAAAGCTAAACTTTTTTTTGCTTACCTTCTTTTAATGCTATTAAAATAACTGAATCAACTGCAGAACTTTGCAAATAATCATAGATCATTGGATAAATTGTTTATTAAGTTCAAATAATAATATGATTAAAATTATTTAATCATATTAGATAAAGATCAAAATGAATTAGAATTTATTTGCAAATTATGATGGAAGGGTTACGATGCAATTCAGGATATAATACATATAAACAAAAATTCAAATCTATTAAAAATAATGATGAATTTCTATTCATAATTTTTTTGTATCGATAAAATTATATATAATAAATCAAATATATTTTATCATAATCCAATTCCATGTTCCATTAGATATTGCTGATTTATAAAATTTATATTTTAAAAAAAAAATAATGATCTTATAAAAACCGAAATAAATAAAATACAAAATCAAATTGATAATATAAAACCATGAAATTATTTATTGACAAAGAAATCACAATAAATTCTTCTTAACTGTGATAAAAATAAAGTTTGCAATATATTTATTTTTGTGAATTAAAACATTCAAATGCTTACTTCATATATTATCGTTTAAATATTAAAAAATGGCAAATAAGAAATGATAAAGAAAAAGATCAAAAATTCCATGTTTCACTAGAATTCCATTAGATTACTGATCTATAAAATTTATATTTTAAAAAGAAAGTAATGATCTTATAAAAAGCGAAATAAATGGAGTATTTTGTTTTTTATTCTATACTATTTGCAATATTAATGTTTTTTATATATTTTGTATAATATTTTGTATATATATATATAATTATATATAAAATATAATTGTATATATTTAATCATATTTTTATGTTATATATATTTTTAATGAAGTAATAAATTGTAATAAAAAGCAATATTTTTTCTTTTTAAATTAAATCTCCATACAAGTTCAAAATAGGAAAGAAATAATTTTGTCCAGTTTCTATTATTCGAACCACTATGCGAAAGGGTTAAAAATCGCTTATGATTTAAAGAATTTATTCCGTCGTAATTGATTTGACATAAACTCCTTCATTGCATGTGATTGTAAAATTAGGTATATTTTAAATATGTTTGTATATTCAGTTTTGAAAGAGAAATTTCTGTCAAGAAATGTCAAGAAAATTTGAATAAATCCAATAGGTAATGATTATAATCATTTTATGGGTATTGTTGAGAAGATTGGTATTATTCAGTGCATAAGAAAAAATTATAAATAGTATAAGATTATAAGATAAATATTTGCAATTTATATATTTTTTTTGAATTTAATGTATAAATATATATCAGAAAAAAGAATAAAAATTTTTCAAGCTTTCATTTGGAATTAATAAAAAAAATATAATATATGAAAAATATCTACGAACTTAAAACATCTTTATTATTATGTTAAAATTATTAAATTAAATTTATTCTTCATTATGAATTTAATTTTTTTTTTTTTAAATTTAATTATGTTTATATCTCTGAATTATTACGCATCTATGTGAAATGTGCATTTTAGGCAATGAGCATAATGATATGCAACATCAGTTGCAGCGAATATTGCATATATATTGATGGTATCATGCAAGAGTGTGCTGCAGTCTTAGTTGTGGCAGTGAGTTACTAAAATTCTAAGAATATACATTTAGAACTGAAATGGATTTAAGAAAATATGATTATATAAATATGATTATTTAAATATTTTGAAAAAAAATTTGAAAAATAGTATTAAAAAATTGAAGATTTTAAATAGTTTCATTTTATAACAATAATGATTCTAAATATATTGTTAAAATGTGATATTGTATAATTAATGATTAATATATTTTCTCTTTTATTTAGTCATATAAATTTTACAGAAAATATTGGAAATTATTTAAAAATTAGAATAGTAAAGATAATAAAAAATATACGATTTCAATTAAAAATGATTTTAAAAAAATTAATAGAAAAATGAAATCAACTCGAATTTCATTTTATAGAAAAACTAATAAATATCAAACTAGTATCAAAAAAATTGTATATTAATATCAAATATCCAATAAAATATTAATCAGTAATATTATATTATAATTAAACATAATATTAATTATTAAACTCAATACATTCGTTATAACAATATTTTAATTTCACTTTTATTTTTTTTGTAAATTTTCGTTTTTTTAGATAAATTTATTTTTTTTTCATATTTTTTTTTATTATTACTATATAATAAATATATTTATACAATAGATATATTACATACAATATTTATATTACAATAGATATTTGTCTTATTTTTCTTCCCTCTTCAAAAATATTTTTGAAATTTTTATTAAATGAATCATTTTTATACATATATAATAATCCTCTGTATATTTATGATGACTGCACAATGGAACTGAATTATCGACAGATGATACATGATGATCGAGAAGAAGCAATCTAATCAAGGGAAGGAAACATTCATGATTGTAAATGATGAAAGAATTTTCCAGTAATAAAAAATGATTAATACACAATATTCTTTTTTTTTTCCTCTCCTTTGGGTATCAAAATACATAACACATATGGAAATACAATATTGGCCATTTAAGCATTCACAATCAGGATCAGTTACCGAATAAATATAGTGTGCTATTCTCTGTATTATTAAAAATGATTCCATTCTCTTGAGATGAATTTCCATATAAGAAGAATACATGACATTACATTATCATCATCATTATATTAAACAGAAGTATCTTATGTGACAAGGCTTCTGTGTTTCAAAAGAATTGAATCACTTTTAATTCTAGAGAGAATATCGAAGTGTCAGTAAGTGTTCTTTGATGTAAAATTCTGATGTTAAATTAATAATACAAAAATAATTACTTAAAATAATGGTGAAAACAAGGACAAAAATATTAATAAAAAAATTAAATTATTTAAAAAATTATCTAAAATATTAATTTAACATCGAATGTTTCAATATAAAATATCTTATATAAAATTTGATTTCAAATGTAGATAATTGTCTGTAAGTTATAACGAAAAAATTTTTAAAATAAAATATAAATCATAAAATTAGATTCAAGGAGCAATAGAAATATTAATTACAAAATCTCAATTTAGATGATTAATAAAATCTTTTGGTAATTTATGCAAATATACTAAAAGACAAAAAATCTATGAACAATATTTATACGATTTATTAAACCATATAGTTATATAATTTATTATCATCCATAGAAAATATATTAAATAGTTTGTAGAAAATAGAAAATGTAAAATAATTCGAAATAAATTAGATGCAAATATATTTTAAAATTCTCTAGTATCATTACAATTAATTTATTCCTTAAATAAGAAAAGTATAACTTAATCTTCTTATATTATAAATGAAGAAGTTAATTATATATCAGCAAAAATAAATTAATAAAGAGAAAGAAAAATTGAAAAAAGAAAATAAATTAATAGCAATTAAGGATATCATGCTATTTATAATATTTGATGCATAGATATGCAATGTTCTTGCAAATCGGGCAATATCACAAATGAAGAAGTTAATTATGCAGCATTAAGCAAAAATAAAGTTAAGAAAATCTAAATTTAAAAAAAATAAATTAATATCAATTAAATATATTATATTATTTATAATAACTGATGTAAAGAGTTATTAGTTATTATATATTATTTGGTTTATCTATTGTACATATCAAAATGATAAAATATCTATTACATTTATCTTATAAATTGCCATAAAAAGTGACAAACAAGATCAAAAACTAAGAAAAATGTAAAAAAAAAAACAAAAAAAAAAGATTTAGGAAGAATTTAAATTTTAGAAAAAATTTTTGTTTTGAAAATACAAATAATGAAAAAAAGTAATAGAATATTTTTTTCGAATTGTCATTGATCATAATAAAAATTAATATAAAATTAATTTATAGATTTCAAATGATATTCCGTTTGAAATTATTTTTATAATTTCAAACGGATATAAAATAGATAAAAAAAAAAAAGATATTTGTCAAAGATATATAGAACATATAGAAATATATGTTCAAATTATATTTATGACTATGAGTCCCAATATGGCTATTTTATAAAATATTAATTGATGGGTCTCTTATCATCAAAAATACTATTTTGTTTATTAAACAACTTTCAGAAGATGCTGTAGAAGCGAAAAACAAATATTTTTATTTGTATATAAACAAAATTATGCAATAAAGTAAATTATTAATAAGTTATTAATAAATTTTTATTGAGTTTAAATTTCATTTTGTTAGTAATGAGAAAAAGAAAATCAATAGTATATTCAAAAAAATTTTCGGATTTATTTTTATATTATTATAAAAATATTATTTCTACACTTAAATCTCATTTTTATACAAAAATTAACTATCAAAAAGTTATAATGATTGAAACTTCAGATGTATTTTCAGAAAATTAATGATAATAATTTAAAAATATTTTTAAAATATATTATATTATTTCAATGTATACATATAATTTACGCATAAAAAATAATTTTTTTCAATTTTTTTTTACATAAATATTTTGTTATCATTATAATTTTTTAAATGTTTCTTTTCTGCAGATTTCTGCAATTTGCAAAAAAAATATTTGAACAGAAGTTAAACAATATTTATAAATATTTAAAATTTGGGAAAAAATTTGTTTCAACAGAAAATCAAGATTATTTTGATTCTTTAAATGTTAAAATGCATTTTTGATTTCATAATGTTGTAATTAAGACGAATTCAATAATATTACATTATGATTTCGAATCTATAAATAATACTAAAATAGTTTTTTTCGGTTCAATATTCTATATGCGATTAGATTATGAATAAATTAAAAATGTGATATAAACGTGAAAAATTTGACATGAAAATATGACAAAAAGAACGAGATAAAAAGAATTAAAAGAACAATTTGACAAAATGCTTTGTCAATTTGTGAAGGATTCCAAACATTTAATAAGAAAAAGAATACGTACATCAATATCTAATGATTTAAATAATCAATTGTATAATTAGTTTTTGGGCGTCATTTTTTGAAAGATAGATTATTTAATAACATTTTATTAAAGAAAAAAAAAAGAATTGTAAGAAAAAGATGACGATTTTATGTCAAGTCAAAAAATATAAATTTTTTAAAAGTGATTTAGTGATTTAAAAAAGTTGTGATCCGAGAATCGTAAAGTATCCATCGTATCTATCGATCCGAGTGTCAAATGTCGATAAATATGCTACAGAAAAATTTATCCACCAATTTTCACAAATATTAAAAAATAATGAAATTAGAAATGATAATTTTTTAATTTATATAACATGGATGAAATAAGTTTATTTTGGAAGATGTTTTCAACAAAACGTGCAATGCAATTCCTGTTGAATTTCAGAAAAAAAAAAAAAAAAAAATAAAAAAAAATTATCCTTTAGAATTAAAATGGGTTTGCTATAAATCCAAATAAACCATTAATAAATGCAACAAAATATTATGTGCAACGCAACTCCTATCAAATTACATAAAAAAGAAAAAAAATAGAATTATATCCTTTGGATTTGAAATGAATTTATTTATAGATTCAAATGTCAATAAAATTTGTAAAGCAATTCGTGTTAAATTCTAAAGAAAAAAATGAAAAAGAATTATATCAAAATTGAAATGGATTTGCTTGTAGATAAATTAAAATCGCGACAATTGGAAATATTATTCACTTATTTTTCAGAAATTTTTTTGCATCGATAAAAATGATAGAAAGATGAAGAAATAATAAAACTTTTCCACTGATGACAATTTTAAATATCCAATAAAAATAAATATTTTTAAAATATACTGTATAAAAACTAATAGAGCAATTTATGGAGCAAATATTCCAAGATAATATTCATGATATAATATATTAACAATCGTATATAAAATATTAATTCATTTTACACAAATTATAAAATATTTTCAATTAAATAACGAGAAGAAATATAAAAAAGATAAAAAATAAAAATTTTAAAAACTTTATTACTTTCTAAATATTATTCTCTTAAGATTTTCTAGAACTAAATGAAGTTTTCCATAATTTGTTTATATTAAATTCTTAAATTCATATATCATAAAGAAGAAAAATATGTCACAAAAAGAAATAACGATTCGTACAATCTGGAACAAAATAATAGCCCATCCTATATTTTTATGCTTCTGAATATATATGTAAGAATTTATATATTTTGTATAGCTTGCATATTCTATGTTCTATTTTATATGAATATATTGAAAATCACTTTCGTCGAACGTGAATCACTGTTGGAAAAAGAAATGTAAACAGAAAATAAATTAGAAATAAAATAATAGTACATTATATATTTATATAACGAATATATATATATAAAATATATTTATATAACGAATATAAAAAAATTTTAATATTTTGTATTTCAAAATTTTTGTTTTTAAGTGCAATTAAGTATTGATTTATATAATTTTTAATTATTTTTTGCTCAAAATTATATGAATTTAAATAATTTTAAATTTTAATTTATTGAATTTTAAATTGTCTTTTTTTCTACTCATACATTTTTTTATATTATATACAGGAAATCTTGCACACTAATCTTAAATTTTTCGTAAAAAAATAATTTTTATATTTTATATATATTATCTTATTGGAAAATCCAATTCTTTCCATTAATTCGAATATCATGTTTAGCTCAATTATTCATCGATTAAATCAATATATTTTTTGTTTACTGTTCATACAATCTGAAATAAAATATTAATATATCTGTTTTTCTATGGAATTTAATTTCGGCTCAAATTTCATTTACCAATGGATTTGTTTTTTTTTATATCGTGATAATATGAATAGTCATTACTTATCTCCAATGTTTTTTTTAAATATACATCTTTTTCTTTATGTTCAAATGTTAAAGCAAGATGCTTTAATTTTTTATACAATATTCGGCGTCTTAAAGATTTCTATTATTGTATCTTTGAAATTGAAAGTTATACGTAGAATAGCTCTTTTTTCATGGTCTGTTAATGGTTGATTTTCATTTTCTATAATTATTATTATCTTTCAATAAGTTTCGAATAACTTTATGACTTTTATTCATGAATTTCACAATTTTTGATATAGAATACTTTTTCGAATGGAATAATAGAAGTTTCTCGATTTCACTTTAATTCAAAGACTTTCCTCTATCTATTTCTGAATAAAAATGAAAAAAATATATGGCATAACGATGTTTGGAATTCTATTCAAATTCTTTTTCTTTCATAAGCAGCTGAATACCTAACAAGAAATTTACGCTCATATCTTATATATAAAAATACATATAAATATCTTATATGTGCTATCATTTTGTTCTATCGATTTTAATTTCTATTTCTAATTTATATTTCTGTAATTTCAGTAATTCATGTTTGACAAAAGTGATTTTCAATACATTTATATGGAATAGAACATAAAATGTAAGCTATACAAAATATATAAATTTTTACACATATATTCAGAAACAAAAATATAGGGTCGTTAATAATTTTGTTCCGGACTATACAACAATGTAAAAAAAAAAAAAAAAATATCATTAGATTTAATAGAAATTAGTGAAATCAATATCAAACTGTTTAGAAATTATAATTAAATCTAAGTATTATTTTATTAAATATTAAGTTAAGAAATTTTAAATTTTAATTTTATATAATAATAATTTAATTAATTTATAAATATAATAATATAATAATTAACTATAATAATTAATTTAAATAGTTTTACATTTAAATTGCTATTGTACATTATGATTTTTCATTATGTACAATATTTATGAACTTTAGAAAAATATCATTTTATTTTATATTAATAAAGATTAATTAATTAAAGTATAATTTTGTATTTTTTATTTAAATTTTACATCTATTTTTTCTTTATTTTTTTTATATATCTTATAGTTGATAAATGGATGAATATTTGTGTACGTCGAACATATTTTTTAATTTGAAAATAAATAAATATAAGACAACAAAAGTTATTATAAATAATAAAATAAAAATAATAAACTTTTGTTGATATATGAACGTTGTATAGAAGTATGTTTGATCTATATATTTCGATTTATTTTTTTTTCAGATAATGAATCTATATTATTAAAAATTATTTTGTAAATATTAAAAAATATGAAAATATTCATATTTTCATTCAATATTTGATTGATTCATGATACAAAAAATGCCATTTCATTTATAAAAAAACCAGGTTGATTTTCAAATCTTCAAATCTTCAGTCTCCACCTAAAAAAAAATATAAGTATTACGTAATATGTTTTTCCACTTTTGTATAAACAATTTTTATTATTCATACAACGCATATTTTAGCATATTTGAAATAATCAAGTTAACTAACATATATATATGCAAATAAATTTAAATATATTGAATTTATATACTATTTTATAAAATTGTTGAAAAAAGCTGTAAATGTGTAGTCTGACTATGTCTTAAGAATTAATAGGAGAAAAAAACTAACTAGAGAGAAAGTAATATTATATCCACGTTCGATGTTATAGCATTTCTCTTGTCAAATTTAAAAATTGAGATTAATACATGCTTGCAGCTGATTGGACAGATGCAGTGACTGATCAAAAAAGATATTGTTCATTGATGGAAAGAAATCTTACAAAAGAAATACAAGTCTGATTAATCAGAATAGAAGATAAACTATTTTTACATGTACTTTTGTTTCTAGAGCGCTATTTGTCAACATGGATATATATATCAATTCGTAACAGAGAAGGGCAATAACAAACAATAAGATGCATTAACTTCATAATTATGAAAATAATTGTTTTATTTATTTAATAAAATCTTTCTAAATTCACGATTTTCAAGGGAAGTTTTTTAGCATATGATCAAGAGACCAAAACATAATTCTCAAAAATATCAAAGATGAAGATAAATTCAAGCTAAGGATCTTTTTTGCTTCTCTATCACTTTGTGATACTTATTTTCAGCAAACTTTTTCATATAAACGTATAAATAAAAGGAGATTGAATAATCGCAAGGTACTCCTATTATTTTTCTGCGATAGAAAATATATCATTATTACTATTTATATTATTCTCATATATATCTTTATGTATATATATCACTGCATATTATGTATATATATATGACTGCAGGCGCATGTCACGTGACTAGATTTTCACCAATACCAATAAAAGTCGCATTGTGTCACATAATGTATCTTAATCTAGTAGTATTATATACATGAATGAGAGTAATTTTATAGAAATTCATCACAAGAGAATTGAGTTAGATTTTTAATGATAGAAAAAATTGTAATATAGAATTGATACAGAATATAATAAATAAACTGCCATTAAAAAGAAATATATTTTTAAATAAACATGCTATGTTTTTATTTATATTTATATTTTATATTATATTTTATATATATATATATATATATATATATATAAATAAAATATAAATAAATATATATATATATATTATGAAATACAGGTAAAATATATATTGTTGCATTCGATTGGCATTCATTCTTCTATAATATATTTTTATTTATAATTTTCATGATAGTTAAAATGATTAATTAATTTATAACTATTTATACACATTTTGTTAAGAATAAAAACCAAGACTGATTTATGAAGCGATCAGATAGTTTCATTTTCATTTAATTTTCAATATTTCCAACGTTTTCAATAGTTTAAATTTAGTAATTTACTACTTTATTTTTATATGATGTAGCAATCTCAATAATTGCAAAATTGTATGATATGGAGGCCAAATGTGTTTGCCATATATGATAAGTCATTTCATAAATATTAGTATCTGTTAATCGCACGGAAAAGATTTCATAAATATAAAAAGAGATTGAACTGGACATGTGGAGATGTGAAGATTAAAAAAATGTTAAGTGATATAGGATATTGACAATCCAGATATATGTATTAGAATGATTTTCAATTTTGCAAGAATATCATTCTTGCATAGATTTTCAACTGGATTTGTTAAGGGCAAAGTCATATGCATATAAAACAGTAACAAATAAGAATGGCAAATGATGCAAATAAATATATTAGGTTCAGATTTCTTCGAATATTAATGTATTTGACCATTTCACCATATAATATAATATCAATACAGGAGGAAGTATCATGAGATTGACATGTGTGTTGGATTATTATTGATACATAGACATACAAGTTTAGATATGTTTAGAATATAGATGGATAGAATTGCTTATGGTAATTATGACTATATTAATTGATAGAACGCATGTTATTAACAAATGATATGCAATTGTTATGGCTCAAAATGATGCTCTTATATAATATAAGATTCTTATACTATATCGAATTTAAAAACAGCTCTGCAAATGAGCAAAGATCTAGCGAAACCAAAACAATGCAAATGATATAGAGATACTTTATAAAATTAAGATTAATGTATCAGCATTAATATGATATGTACATATATTATATATATTATATTTAGTTATAACTTACTTATATAGTATAAGTAATTCGATTATCGTTATCAACCAATATTAAATTCACCAGTAATTTTAAATAAGACATATTAAAAACAAAAATTAAGACTGACTTATGAAGCGGCCAAACAGCTTGAATTTCATTTTTAATAATTTCAGCATTTTATAAACAGTTTAGGTTTAATTTATGTAATTTATGAGCGGATACAATTCGTTAACATTTTTCAGATTTTATGCAGCAATCGAAAGATATAACAGCCATTTTATAAATTATATTTGCGCACCAAATACTTTTATACCCCTGATAAATCACCAGAAAAGAGGTCGCAAGGATCTTAATCTTTATCTACTGTGACGCGAAGGCCTATTCTTGAAAAGCACCCTTTAACGCGATTTTTGATTTCTTTAATCCCCTCTTAATTTGTATTTTCGCGAAAGATTGGACAAAGAAGTTTTCCAATATTAGTTAGAATTCAATTGAGATAGATACAGATCAAATCAATAAATAAATATAATTTAAATCAAGAGCACAAAGTCAAATTATACAGTCTTACAACTAGGTGATTCTTTGAGCATCTTTAATTTAAACATTCCATTTATGCAATAAAATTCAAAGTCTCATTAAGTTGGATTTTTAACAAAACTAATAAATTTATTAAACAAAATATTTTTGCAAGCAACAGAGAGCAACACGTCCATTTTGCTCTGTATAAATATGTCTTCGTTAAATCTATATTTTGGATATCAGTGATAATTGATGTTGTCATTTCCAATGCCGCGATTCATGTTCATTGGTCATAACATTCGTTCCATACTGTGGCTATCAACGCTCGTAATAATATTATTAATTTGTATGTATTATATTACATCATATATATTACATAATTACAAATTCATCAATGATTACGAATTTAAATTAACAAACATGTTAATCATTCATAATTAGATTAGGATAAATTATATTTTAAATCAGATAGCCGCGTGATAGCCAATTAAATTTGTAAAACGTTAAATAAATATCGATTTATTAAGTAAATATTAGTTTACAGAAATCAATATTATCGATAGTATATCAATATTATAGATATCGATAATATACAAAATATGGCGCTATATGGGAAAAATAGGGACAAACTTTTTTGTTTGAATAATGAGAGAAGTGGCAGTTAATATAGTTCATAAAATAAAATATTTTTAAAAACTCATAATTTTCGATTTCATATATTTCTAATATTAAAATTGCTTTTTAAAATATATTTGTTAAAATCTATTAATTTGTGAAAAAATATCTTGAAAGTTTTGTATCTGGAAAATCAAATTTTTAAATTATTTTCGGCTATCTTATATATTTATATTTATATTTTTTTATCGTGAAAGAATTACAGAAAGGAAAATAGAAAGTAAAATAAAATGTATGGCATTTTAGTTATGGCATATAAAAGCTATTAGTTTAAAATAAGTAGAAGAAATAAAAGAATGTTATTATGTTTATCATAATAACATAATGAATATGAACATAATTCATAAAAACATAAATGAAAATAATTTATTTTAATAAAATAATAAAATAATATATATAAATATAACAACATAAAAAAGTATACATTAAATTCATATTAAGTAAAACAATATAAATTTCATAATACAAAAGCAATACTCTATATCAATTTTTATTATATTTTATTCTTTGCATTGCTCAATTTTTAAATTACTAAATATATTTTTTCTCTAATTCTTATATTTATTCGGATATTTTTATCGATTTTTATTTTTTTAGATTTCATTTTTATATTGAGAAATTCCATTCTTGTTTAATTCTCTTAAGAATTATATACAAAATAATCTATTCTATTGTATTTTTATATATAGCTAAATAATTTGGATAATATAAAACAGCACGTATAACATTTCCATTGTCATTCAAAAAATGTCTTTATTTAGGATTTATTTATATCACTTTCACTACATTCATATATATCACTACATAGACATCAAAACATTATTTCATTTATTTTTGAATTACTATTTTCATAGCTTTTAATCGAATTTCTATTTTATAAATTTAAGAAATAATTTTTTTTTATTATATAACTAGATTAAAACTATTGTTTCGTATAAAATTATCCGATTGTTACTAAAAAAAATTTCATTATTACGAACATAAGGATATTCATATTATATATTACAAAATTGATTATATATTATTATATATTACAAAATAAATTCAAAAATACATTTGATATAGTTGAAAAAATAGAATTATTGAAAGACATTGTTTTGTTTGACAGGCAATGCATATTAAGTTTTTTGGAATCTCAGAGTGTTCCAAAAATAAGAAAACCAGTTAACTGGTGATAGAATAATTTCAAATAACATTTTCCTTTGCAAAAACTTTTATTTTAGTTTTAAATTATTATCAACAAAAAATACTGACTATCAACAAAAATTAATTAAACTATGATGATAGTATTGAATATGTACAATCAAACTCGATCAAACAAGTTCAAACAATATGTATCAAAGTTCAAAAAAGTATATTAAATATAACAAATATGTTTTTATCCAATTATACTTTAAAAAATTATATTATTCATGAATAAATTAATTAATTGCTATTTATGGATGAACGAATAAATCGAATTTGTGATTCAAAATGAATAATGCAAAATAATAGATAATATTAAAAGATAAATATAAAACTTTTTTGATAAGTAAACAATAAATAATAATAATATATTTGGAATAAGAAAATAAATCATAAATTACAACCTATATTAAATTAAAAAAAATAATTCAATAAGTAAATAGATAAAATTAAAATACAAAAAATAATTCAATGAGTAGATAAAGTTAATCACTCACCGAAAATTCAACTTAAACTTTGAAAAATACTATTATGTCTTCTTCTTCTTCTTCTTCGTATCCTTCCTTAATATTCAATTAACAGATCTTGACAGATTTGCATGTAACATTAATAGATAAAATATCACGAAAAATAACGCATACGAAGGTATTATATATTCACTTCGTTGAGTTGTTTATCAATTCTGATCAGTTTCTTGTAATTCAATAAAAGAATTGAATTTATTATTATTTTTTTTTAATTTTTTTTCCTGTAGTATTACATTTTAGCATTAAACACTTTTCTTTTTATGTTTGTAATCCATTGATAAATGCGTGAACTGGGATCTCTGATCCCAAAATCTCTGGTTTGAAAATTGGACGAATAAAATAATGTTTTCTCACATTGATGATGAGCAATTGATTGATGAAGATACAGTATATGTGATTATATGTATACGAGATCGTTTTATCTCTCACAATAATTCACAATATGATCTGATATTAAAATACATTTTATTAACACATCGGAAGAACGCTTTATTTAATGCTTTATTTAATAACGCTTTTATTAATTGTTTTCGTTTTTTATTTTGATTGCGTTACATTAGAAAAATCTGCTATAGCTTTTTAATTAAATAATATTTTTCAAAGAAATTTTGAAGAAAGTAGTAGATTACTTTTTCGCATCATAATTGACACTTTTGACATATATTTATCAAAGTTCTCAATTTTTACTAAAATAAAAAATTTGTTATTTTTTTTTACTACATTTTATCTAATGTTAATATTTTTTCTGCGCATGTTTGCATATACTACTTTTCAAAATGTCAAAATTTCACTATTTCAATATTTATACATGTAAGAAGTTTCTTGATGTATATTGTGTGAGTAACAGACATATTTCTATTCTTGCTAAGAATTTTTATAAATTTGTGTTGTTTAATTTTTCCTGTAAATCTTTCTGGTGAATGAAAGCGGTGAAAGTTGATGATTAATCCAATGATTCTATAGCATTTTCAATATCAGATTTATATCAGAGATTCCCTCCAGCCAATTATATTCAGCAAAAAATTATGAAATTTTTTTTTTTTTTTTTGACTATGCACTAAGTTTTGACTGTGCATAAGTTGAATAAAGCACAGTGAAAAAGATATAAAAACATTGTTTTAAGCCATTTTAGAATTTTTTCTAAAGATGATGTGTTGTAATCAATTTATGTTTTCTATTATATATTATGAAATCATTTGAATTACGGTTTTTCACTTTTCATTTCTGTATTATAATTTCTTTTCTTTGTTTATAGCATGTTTCTTCATATTTCAGTGTCACATTTTTTTAAAAATTCGTTATTTCTCGACTCGTTCTTATTATTCCACAAAATCTTATTTTTTCGATAATAATACAAAATTACACTATTATATATTATAGATATATATATTCGTAGATATATGAAGCCATTTGTTTCATGATGGTACTCTTTTTGCAATAAAATTAGAAATATATCGTGTTTTCGATTCATAAATTTCTATTTTGTTCAGGATATCACATTTTATAATTTTACTAAGATTGCAAATTCGAATTGAAGTTTTCTCTCAATTTTATATTTGAATAAATAATCGTATTTACAGAAAAATACAAATTTGCAAAAATCAATCTTTGCTAATAATTTTGCCAAAAAAAAAGTTATAAATGAATTTGTGAACTTATATCTTATTAAAATAACTTATATCTTATTTTTGCTAACTAAGTTCATTATTACAAGAGCAAATACTTTCTTTATTTCTGGAACATTTCAATCTATGAATAGAATTATATTTGTGGCTATTTGCACTTTTATAACGATTTATTCCGAGAAAGAACAATTATTTCCGAGAATTATCATCGCCAATACATTCATCACATTCGCAATACTTTAATTAAAAAATTATCTGGAAAAATTATCATATCAGCATCATCTTTGAATTGTTCATTATTTTTTACTGGAGAAAATTCAGATCAATTCATATCTTTTTCTTTTATTCGATTTATATTATATTCTATTTCTGATTCACTTGACAATGATGACAGGCATTATATGCATTACGTTCTATTATCACAATATCAGAATTTTCAATATTGTCATCTTTATGTTTAGATTTCTGAAAAAGAGTCTTCACTTTCTCCTTTAGAAATGACTTTTTCTCCATTTTAAGAGTTTTCAAAATTATTATTCAAAAAATAAAAACTTCATTATTCAAATACGAACAAGCATTTATTTAAAAGAAACATGTTGGAAAATGAAGAAAATATAAAAAGACTTTTTTCTCAACTAGTCCGTGCATCAAATATGATGAGATAACTCATTTTGTTGTCACATATCTGCTGTATGATACGATCAATTTTTTTTATTTTAATTATAAAATAAATTCAATAGTCTTCAAAATTTATTCAATATGTTAGACTTAATTAAATTAATTTACGATACAGTAAGATTGATTGCCATTTTTAAAAATCTGTGTGCTAATGCATGGAATTTAACATAATTCAATTCATAAATTATAAACAGTTTTTAGCCTTCAACTGTTTGCATATTTTAATAGCGAGCATAAAGTTTTTGAGTTTCTAATCATGGTTATTCTTAATGCAATGAGCAATGGATACAAACTCAAAATTGTAAGAATTAAGCTTCCTAGCCTAATTGAAATTTTTCTTATGGTCTATCACAGAACTAGGAATTTCATCCAAATTATTTATAATTCTTCGATTTATTATTCTTATAAATTTAACAAAAATCAGAGATTTTTTTAACTTTTGATCTTTTTTACTCTCGAATGAACTTTGTGAAGTCGTAAACTTAATAAATTCTTACGTAATTTTCATTTGTACACCGATTTTGTATTTGAATCTTTTAATTGAAACATTAGCAATTTGTAATAAATTATTTTTATTATTATACAGTACAGATTGGAGTGTACAAACAATGTAGTTTAACAATATCAAGAATTACATTCAATACTATCACATTGTTGCAAGAAATTTCAAACATTGTATATAACATACATAGTCTAATATCCGCAAGAGTATAACGAACGGAAGTTTGGTCGTTGATAATGTGCAAGTTATTATAGTGTATAATTATCATGCGAATGAGATTTTTAATATGTTAACCCAATGTAATGAAAATACGACGATGTAATTTAATGATATTAAGAATTATCCAAGAAGAAGATATCAAAGCCATCGCATTAATAATAAAAGAGTTGCAGACATTGTAATATGGATAATCTAATATGCCCATAGGAATATGATGATGGCCATGAACAATATGCGGATTATTATAGTATAATTAACATGTATTACCAAAAAGTATTTTAACATTTTTAGCTCAATGTAATGGAAACATGACGGTGCAGCTTAATGATCAAAAATTATATATCTAAGCCGCATTAATAAAGAGTTTCGGACATTGGCAGTGTATAAATAATGAATAATAGAGACATAGGAACACAGACAGAAAAGATGACCGTTGACAATGTTTTGTCGACGATAGAAGAAGATAGTATTGTTAATGCTCGCAACATTAGCCACCTGAGGTGAGTACAAGAAAAAGTGATCAATTATTTTAAAAAAATACTTGTTTAATAACGAATATCTTCATTTTGTTTATAGTGTTAATCGGATAATGATGCATCATATTTTTATAGATTGATTATTTTTAAAAGTATAGATTGTAAAAATATACGCTGCAGTAACAAATATCAAAATGCTATAATGTGTTCAATGAGATATTAGCAAGGCGTGCAAAAGCTTTGCGTTGTTTCAATAGATCAGAAATCGATAATAGGTCATTTAACAGAAAAAAATCTGTCATAATATTTTTAACATAAGAATAATTCTAAGTTTCAATTTTTTTTTTACTTTTTACTTTTTACTTTTTACTTTTTACAAGTGATGACCGTGCAATGAAAGGAGCGATAGATACATTGATTCGATGCATAATGCTTTAAGTATTGCTTAAATAAAATTAATCTTCAAATTAATTTGCAAAAAAAAAATAATTGTTTTAATGTAATGTTTAATAACTATACATTAAAACTGTTAGGCATTAAAATTTTAAATCCTCTTTCGAAGTGTTTAACATTAAGCAAACACATTAAGCAAAATAGGATTTATAGACAGACAATTAATCGATAACTGATCACATTTGAATAAATCAACAAAAATATTCTATAAATTTATTAAAAAGTTTTTAAATTTTAACTTTATAATGGATATAACATCTCAAGACGTTTATTTTAGTTTAAATTAAATATGAATTATCAATAACTTTGTTTTTTAAATTATTAACTTTATTAAATTTAATTCAATTACAATTAATTCATATTAAAAATTTATATAATAATGATTTGTCAATGATTTATTATATGCTCTATATCATTTCACGCAATAAGAATTAAATATATTGAATAAATGAGAAATAGAAACTTTTTACTTTTTTTAATGACATATATGATTCGCAAAACTTTGCAAAATTATACTACGCGTTAAAATTAATGTTAATATAACAACAAAAGATTCAAGATATCAATCATAGATATCAATTTTGATCTACTAACAATGTTATTAATAAGTTTAGATCTATTAATAAATAATTCTTGAAACATTAAAAAAAAAAAGATTCAATTCATTAAGTAAAAAAATAATTATTAGCATAGATAAAAATAAGAAATCATCAGAATCCACGGAACATTTTTTAAATTTAAATAAATGAATAAAACTAGCGTATTTATATAAATAAATAAATAATTTATAAATATATAAATAATTAATTATAATTTTTAATATATAAAAAATTTAATTATAATTTATATTTTAAAAAACTATAATTTTTTTTTTCTATTTATTTCTGTTTAAATATTTATTGATTTTTTTTTCTTTTTAAAATCATATTTTATTTTTTTTTATATATTTAGTTATATTTTTATGTTATTTAACATTATTAGTAAAATAATAAATTATAATAAAAAACAAGTTTGTTTTTCATTGTTTTTTTAAAAATTAAATCTCTATATAAGTCCAAAAAAAAAAATTAATTTTGTTTAATTAGGTTTTAGTATTCGAATCACTATAGTGACAATATTGTATGTTATTTTTCGACAATGTTTTATTAATTAATAATTAATTTGATATTACGTGTAAATCTATTAAAAATTAATTCATCTGTCAATGTTAAGGAAAGATATCTAAAACAAAATGAGCCAAAAGTTTGAGTTTTCAATGATTGATTTTATCTATTTATTCGTTGAATTGTTTTCTAATTTAATAATTTTCTAATATAATATATTGTTCATTTGTTAGAATATTAATTTATATTTGTTTTATAATATTATTATTTTTCATTATTCATTTTAAATAACGAATAAATTCGATAATTTTTTTTTTGACAAAAAATATTTACATTCAATATATTTTCTTCGATACATGTTTAAATTTGTTTGTTCATCGGCAATCGATGTCGAATAATCTATATATCATGTACATGCTTCGTGATTGCCCGTGTTTTTTTTAATATTTCATTTTTTTAATATCTTCTTCTTAAAATCTTTTTTTCGAAACGAAAGTTTTTGCAACGAAAACTGAAATTAATTGAATTTTGTGTAAACACAGAAAGAATTACGAGAAATTTTCGTTCGTAAACATATTTCAAATATTCCAATTTATTATACTTCGCAAACTAAAAATTTTGAATTTTTATTATGGCTGACAGATTAAAGACTGTTGTTGTACACGATCAAATGAAAACATTAAATAATTTTGCTGAAAAAACTAGAGATTTTTCTAAAATATGCTTAAGATTTTATAATGAATCAGCAATTTACAAAATAATTTATCATTTATATTTATAATTCATCATTTATATTTCTATCATATAAAATTGATATACGATTGATATACTACACTACACTACACTAAATTGATATACGATTTAAAAGAAAAATAATTATAAAAAAAAAAGAATTGAAATTATTAGACTTGAAATCATAACTATTGGATTTAGAATATTGAATATTGAATGAAATATTAATAATTGTAATTTTTAGATTGCAAAAATAAACAATGAGTAACGAACTTTATTTTAACATGAATAGATTTGTTAATAAACAAAATTTTGAAGTTCAGGAAATCTATAAATTATTCATTTTGAAAAGTATTGAATAACTAAAAAAAAAAAAATACTTCTGAAATTAATAAACAAATAAAATGTTATCAAAACTAAAATATTTTTCGGAAAAAATATAAAATATATTTATCATATAAAAATCTAATAAATAAAAAAAATATAAAAAAATACAATACTTAAATAATAATATTTGTATTGAATTGATGAAAATTAAAAAAAAATTAATTTCCATACGGATAGATAATTACTACTATACAATTTTTCATTTTTGATACAAATATTAAAAACTAATGACATTAATTACATAAGTATTTTTAAACAATCCAAAAAAGATTATATTTTATGTAAAAATTGTGAAATGTGTGCTAAAATTCATAAAATTAAAAAAAAGTGAAATACATAGCATTTCCATCTTTCCTAATATAGAAATTGTTGTCACGTGAACACTGATTGTTAAATTTCATTTCTTGAAAATTATATTTGAAATTGTAATTTGGAAACTTTCGAAATATATATTCTATTTTATATTAAATCGATGCTTATGTTCTATATTAAATTCAATATGGATAATATTCTTAATGCTATTGTATACAAGTAGATAAATCATTAATGAAATACATCAAGAAAATATTTAATAGATTTATGAGAAAATGATTTGATAAATTTATATATTATATATATATAATATACACATACAAATAGTACATAAATTTCGAATTATATGGATTTTTTATATTAAGATTGTTATTATATGTCAACTCTATTCAATAGAGTTGCTCTGAGCTAAAAATAAAAAAAAATAAATAAATAAGAAAAAATAATATATCTACTTTATCATTCAATGATGAAAAATTTAACCAAAAAAGTGATTAATAGAATTTTAAGGTTATCCACAAGAAATATTATAAATATATTGAAACATTGAAAAAAAATATTACAAAGACATTTTATTGGAAGAAGTAGATAATATATTATATTATATGAGAATTGAAAAAACAAAAAAAAAATATCTTCTCAGATTTATAAAAAAATTAATAAGAAAGAAATATAATAAAATTCTAACTTATTTACATTAATGTAATATTCATAATACAATAATGTAACAATTAAGAAGAAATATCTTTTGAATCTTAAATAATGCCAGTTTCTTAAATTGAAATATTCTCAGTATGCTTTCTTCTATATAATCATGCAAAAATCATTTTCTATCGGTCACATTCATTATCAAAGAGTGTTTACAAACCATTGTAAATAACTCTTAAGATTATAGATACTTCAAATGTTTATGCTATATATGCAAATAAACTTTCGACTAAATTTTTCTAACTACATTCAGTTGATACAAGACCGTATGAGAGTGAACAGCAAAATATTTTAAGCATTTTTATTTTTTATTCATTTTGTTGTATATAATTTATGTTTACTATTTAATTTATATTTGTTTTTACTATATATTTTATGTATATTTATATTTATTATACATAATTAAATTTATTAAAATCATTTAAATTTACAAGTAAAATTTTGTTATATGTCATTGATATTTAATTATAATATTAAATCTATATTTTTATATTTTTATTAAATTTCATTCTATTTCTATTTGGTAAGTACGAAAATTTGTTTGAATATTTCTTATATAAGTTATTTTTTGTATTCAATGTTTCTTCCTTTGTTATTCAAATATTAATTGTTATTATATTGAAAATATTTTATGCTTTTGAATTAGTTTTTCTGTTAGTTTATCTCACGTCTTATACTTTTATATAATTTTATTATCAATATATTGAATGTTAATCCATTCGAAGTAATTATCAAAAAGCAATTCACTTTATTCGTATTAAATTTCTTATACTTTTTATATCTAATCAGAAATAAATATAACTCCAAGAAGTTATTTAAAAATATTTTTAAAATTTAAAAAAAAAAAAAAGAATCAAGAAAACTCAAAAGAAAATATCGAAATTTATTTTTTGCTTTAAAACAGCTACATGCGACTTTTCTCCTGGATACTTCCATTTCATCCTGAAAGAGATATAAAGGATTAGAAATTTATTATTGTATGTTTATATTCATATTCACACATATTCAAGCACGAAAAGGAAATATGAATACTCAATCGTACGAATAGAGATTGTGATGGCGAGAAAGAAGTTATCTAAGTTTGTTTTAAAAAAATTGAAAAAAAAAGAAAAATTAAACTAATAGTAATAGTCAAGCATTGACATGATGATACCCGATTTCAATTATTGGAGATCATTATCATTTTATTATAATCATGCGATTATCTATTATTGTCTCCTTTTCTGTGAATTTCTTTCTCGTATCAAGATTTCTTATTGTTTTGCATATTGCAAAAATGCAAAATTTCGCATCATAATATTTAAAAATTTTGAAAAAAAAAACAATTACACATAACAATCTGGGAAATGAAATTTTTGAATTTCTGTCCACAACTAAAACACAATAAAAAGAAGAAACAAAAAGTGTCCAAACAATTTTCCAAATAAAAATCGGAAATTCCGAAAATCGTAAGTTTAAATGCGCGAGCAAAAAATGTAATGATTCGTATTGATTTTGTCTCTTCTCAATTTATTGCTATATAACTAGTGAGGAACATAATTTCATCGAATCATCATTAAAATACAATTTTATTAGCGATTAACTAATCACAAAAATAATCATTAATTTACGATGAATGAAACGCAATCAATTAAATTTTTTGTGTCAGATTCGTTTTCTATTGAAACTGAAGGAATATTTGGTTCTTTCTTTTTTTCAGAAAAAACTTATTATCTCTTATCCTAGTTCTGAAATCAGATCTTTTAGTACGATGTAATTATTCTTTTCTCAAATTCTACAATTTTAATTCCTATATAATTCCTATATAATGACATATGTATCATTCAAAATCACCTATTGATTATGTTTTTGACATATAATGACTTTATAATTTTCAGATAAATCGCGAGAATGAAAAATATACAATGTGCAATGTGTAGACATACATGAGATTTTATTTCAATTATTCCATCGTTAAAATCAAGATCTGATCAAACCAACTTCTAAAAAAGTCCAATTTGTCTTCTTGCAAATATATGAGTTAATAAGAATTCTAAATTTTTATCTCTCAAATATTTGAATAATAAAAGCTTAACATGTAAAAAATTTAATTAATGAGAATTACGATTTTTTACATTTTTTTGGCGATCTATTGGGCAAAATAGATATATAATAGAAATCAAATAAAAATAAGAAATCGGCAAAAATAAGCAGATTGCATGGATTCTTCAAAGCATGGAAGTAAATTATTTTCAATGAAGAAGAAATATTTAACAATTATTTAGACCTCGTTGAATCTGACGAACGAAGATATACGAAATATATTTATATATAAAATTAATAATGCAATGAGACAAAAAATAATTTTAAGAAAAAATAAACTAAAAATATGCAATTGATTATTTTTTGATTAAATATGGATAAATTTAAAAAATAAAGTGATTATTCAATATGTGGAAATAAGCAAAAAATGTAAAATAAATTTTTTTTATTTGAAAATTTTCAATTATTTCTTTATTATATATATTATATATATTTATTATATATATTCAATCTTAATTTTCTTAAAAACAAGAATTTAAATAATAAAATTTTATTTCACATTTTTTTTTGCTTACTTTTGTAGAATAATCGATAGTTCATTCGTATCTAATCGAGAATAATATTTTATATAAGTATATCATTTAATTATATTTAAAAATTGTTTTTATTTTATTCGAAAATGAAAAATTTTTATTCTATTTTTTTAATTTATTTTTTCATATAGAATCTCTTTTTATTTAATTGTATTATCAATTATAAAATATTTTGTATATTTCATCAAAGAAAAACTAAAAGTACATGTAATATTAAAAAGTGAATACATACATATGTTTTGAAAAAAATTCGGAATGAAAAAAACATTTATATAGAAATATATATATATATATATATAAAAACAATTTAAAAAAGAAATGGGATTTCTAGTTGATATAATAAAACAAGGATGGGATTCATCGAATGATAGAATTTTTTATCAATATAATAAAAATTAAAAGATTTCATGTCATATAAAATTCTAACAAATATAATCAATAAAATGTAATGTAGTCTTAACAACAATTTCTATTCTCTGATTTGATTCTCTGAAATTGTTTAATGCTAAATTAGAAAATTATGAATTTATTATTAATTTATTATTAATATTAAGGAAAATTCAAATTCCATCATTATTTATCTTATTATCTTATTTACCAGCTGATTTATTATAATTTGATCTTAACATTTAAATATGCGTTTATATTGAACTTTGAAAGTTTTGTATTATTACAATAAATTATTGTACAATAAATTTTATATAATATGTATAATAATCTGATTTGTATAATATTTAAATTAGTTTATGAAAGAATATGTAAAGAACACGAAAGGAAACTAATCGTGGCTAAACAAATAAAATTTCTTAACAATATATAAATAGATAAAATAGACGATTTTGATGAAAATGGGAAGAGTGATAATTCATAATATATAATCAATTTTTCTATCATAACGAATTTTCAATAATAGAAAAAAATAATCAATAAAAATGCTACTTAATTTCAAAATGATATTATACATTTTATAAATTAATAAAAAAATATAAATTTAAAAAAAAAAATAGAGAGCATTTGATATAGCTGATGAAAATAGAAATGTGTATGTGATGTAATATTCAGCGACGAATCTTTTTTTGGATATGATATCCTATTAAGCATTCTCAAGGAAGACCTTTTATTCAAAAAAATGTAAAACATCTAAAAGATGTATGTTTGGAAACAAAACTACAACAAGCTTTCAATGCTAAAATGCAATAGATCTTTTATAATTTTTAAATAAGAGATGCACAAATAGAAAACAAGAAGAAAGAGAGAGAGAATAAAGAATCAATATGATGAAAAAAAGCAGGAATATAGATATCAAAAGGCATTGTACTAAAGAATCTGCTCTTTTCTCAATAGTCACAAAGTGTAGTTTATGAAACAAAGCGAATGATTCGTGAATTAACACTGCTTCCAAATTGCATCCTTCATTATACTTTTATTTTGATTCAATAATTAATAATAAAAGTTTCTTTGAATAATTCAGAAATTTTAAGCTTGTTGAAAATGATATGAATATTCACGAAGAATTAAATAAAATGATGATATTCTTAATATATTTCAAATGCTTATTTCTGGATTTTTTTTTCAGTATTTTTTTTAAGAATATCTAATTGTCTTCTTTATCAATTGCAAATTATAATCATCTAAAGTTAGCATATATATGTATTATATGGAACTATAAACATTGATGAATTTTTTGGAATCAATTTGAAATATTTTTCTGTGTATAAATGATAGACTAAAGATATTCCTATTGATAAAGTTAATATACAAAATACATTTTTAGATTCAACAGTATTTAATTGAATATATTTATATTCTATAAAAATTTCATTATTATTAAGAAAAAATTTCATTATTAAGAATATTTATATCTCAACGTTCAACACTATTGAATTTATTTATATTTATATATACTTTTATATATATTATATATATACTTTTGATTTTTTTTAAGTAATTTTTTAATTATTTTTTAATTATTTTTAAGTAATTTTTTTTAATTTTATCACATTTTATTCTATAAAATGTAAATATTTCTATAAAATGGAATAATAAATATATTATTTATTCTAACGATACTGCTTCTATATCATACTAATAAATATTAATAAATTAATAAAAAGGATATTATCAAAACTACATAATTTATATTAAATCAACGCAATATTATATTGTAAACCAGAATGTTTCACGTTACATCATTTATAAATAAACTAATATAGAATATTTCGTGTATTAATTCATTTCATTTTGGTACATATATATTTTGGTTTTTTGTTTATAAAATATAATTGGAATAAAAAATAACTTTATTCTAACAATCTGTTGAAATAAAAATGATTCATTTTAAAATATTATTGGTACATATATTATTTCAACTGTAGTATACAAAGAAAAATTATTTGTATAATATTTTTCCATTTTAATTATAATAATCATCAAAAAATAAAAATTAGTTGCATAAGAAATTTGCATAAGAAATATAATAAATATAATTTTAAAAAAATTAAGGATGCATTCCATATTCGATAATAATTTGATAATTAAATAAATATTAAAAATTTGTACTTTTTTATATTTCTATAAAATAATTTTTGATAATAATAATCTTATAACTAACTAATTTTAAGTTAATGTATTTCTGAATTTTTATATTTAAATTAAATGTTGTGAAAAAGCTTACATGTTAAAGTTTTATTTGTAAATAATAGATAAAGATTTAAGGACTATTAATTCAATAATAAATTTTTTTACTTTTCTAAGTGTATTAAAATCTTGGATTTCTTTTTTAATTGTCCTATATATATTTTTTCAGATGTATTTAAAAGATACAATATATTTATATTGCATTTAAAACACAAGTTCTCAATTGATAATCAAACAATATAATGATCATATCTTATTAAAATTCGATCGATTATTAAAGCATGGAATAATTGTTCAAAACTATCTTTTACAATTAGACAACAAATTATTTTCTTTTGTGAAATTATTTTTTAAATAATATATATGAAAAATATTTAAATTCTGATTTTATTGTTTAAAATAATTTCAAGAATCTCTACATAAAAAGATAGAAAATAGAAAAATAATATAAATACATATTTTGACATCATTAAAAAAAAAAAAAGAAAGTATAAATAAAAACATGAATATTAATTTTTAATTTATTATCAAATTTTAGTAAATATAGAAAATTCTCTTCGTTATCTAAACACATTTAAGTTAAGAATAATATTGAATATCGAGCATACAATCGAAAAAAGATCAAAAGATTATTTAATTAAATTATTTAATTTTAAATATTGTTCTGATTATCAACAACAACAACAAATGATAACAAAAACGGCCATTTGTCAGGTTTTTTCATTTTTGAATACAATCAACAAATGAATATACGCTATACTGATATTATAATACTAATATTAATATTTTTAAGAACGTCAAGTTCAGAATCGCAGTCATTTAAAAAATAAATATTATTTTATTTGCATCTATTTTTTATAAATTGTATACACATGTATTATAAGCAGATAATCGCTTTCTTGCAAAAATAGATCTTTTCCATTATCCGCTGGAATGAATATTCGCTGTTTGATTTTTGTTCGAGATCTCTTAACCCTTTGCTCTCCAACAGTGACTCTCAGTCACCACTTGAGTTAATACCGTAATTCCAGCGATAACTCTTCGGCATCACTGGGATTATTGCGACAACTTGAACGGCGACAATATTTATTTATGTTTGATTTTTTTAGAATATCGCTTCATAAATAGGTTCCTAAGATCTTTACGTATAATCTTATGTGGTGTAATCTTATTTTATGAGTAATTATCTTATAATAATCTTATAAGACCACCGAACGCATCCAACGCACCGAACGTGCGAGAGTGAGTTTGGAGTTGCTGGTTCGATCGAGCGAAACAGGCCTGGAGTACAAGGATTAATTATTTGTAAAGTGAAAATTCTTTTCTCTCTTTTGTCACAATAGATATAAATTGTCTTTTATTCTTTTATTGTTTCATTTCTTCTTCTCAAAAATATTATTGATAGCTAATCCTTAATTGAAAATAATTGATTTTGTTTTATCTTCTGACTTAAAACTGACAGAAACATTTATCTCGGATTAATTGATATATATATATATATATATATATATATATAAATGGATTTTAATATTTCGTGAATGATTATCAATTAATAATAATATAATAAAAAATTTTAATAATTTTTACATATTATTAAAATAGCAAAAAGATGTTTTGATATATTCGAAAGAGTTCTTTTGAAACAAAAACTTTAATTGCGGATGATATTTGTTATGTTGAAATCAATAATAATATAATAAAAAATTTTAATAATTTTTATTATTAAAATAGTAATAATTAAAAAATGTTTTGATATATTTAAAAAAGTTCTTTCGAAACGAAAACTTTAATTGCTGATGAAGTTATTTGTTATAATAATGACATAATGACAAATTATGAAAATATCAGTGAATAAATTTCTGAAAATTTCAATATATATATAAAATTTCAATTATATATTCAATGTATATATAATAATCACAGAGAAATATTTTATTGATAGTATCAAATTATAAAGATATAAATAAGTAATATATAAGATTTTATAGTGAACGAATGATCTGAATTTACAGAAAAAAAAGATATTTAGATAATGTTTTATTAAAGTGTAATGAAAAATATAAAATCAATCCATTATTATCCGTTATTTCATTATTCATTGATCATCAGAGAATTTGCAATCATCGCAATCAAACGCATCAAATTTTTAAAAAGAAAAGATGTTATGACATGTTGCAAAATCAATGAAAAGAAGAAATAATCTTCGAATAAATCGATAGATTTATGGATTCAAAAAAGTTTGTCTAAATATTTAGTAATATCTAGTTATCAAATGTTTTCTTTAATAATAGACTTTAGTTTTTAACAAAAACTTGTTAATATCATTCAAACAATGTTAAATTTAAAGTTCTCAATAGATATTATATTCCAAGAAGCATCGCATTCAATAAAAATAATAAAGTATCTTTTCAAATAAGTATAAATAAAATAACAAATAATAGAGGTCATCAACAAGTTTCCTAAAATGATAAAATTTATTTCACAATTTGATAAGGAGAAAAAACTTTCTTTTTAAACAGAAAAAATATTTCAAAGATTTATTCATATGAAACTCTATTTTCAATAATAATATTGTAATAAACTATTACTTTATACATTCCTCTTTATACGAGAATCTACCAGAAATTTTAGATCAATTGACAAAAAAAAAAAATAGATGAGTTAATAATAAAATATATAAATATAAAAATATAAAAATGTATTTGTATCATGTTAAAAATTAGATAAGTTAACATAAAAATATATATAAGATGTTTCTAAAATCATCAATGAAAACTTTCTTCTATTAATCAATTCTTGAAATAATCAAATTTAGAAATGTATTATCTATTATAATTTATTTGTTAATATAATAAAGAAAATTCTATTTCTATTGTTTTCTACCATTAAAATTGTTGTTATCTGCAAACTCCAGACCATTGGTTCATGTGATATGGTATTCTATATGAATATTATATAATATTTTATCGACAAATTAAAATTTGTTTTAAAAAATTACAAAATTGCGTAAGTAAGTAAAGTTACATAATAATATTTCTTCTATGAAGATATGATAATTCAGAAAGAAGAAGAAAAAAAAAAATCAGAACAAACAATTAAAACAAAACTAGAACATGCTGAAGGCATTAGTTTAAACTCATTGCCTCCTTTTTGCATTAAGGAATCATTTTTTCTCTTAATTTTAATTGGGCACTTTCTTGAGATCATCGAGAGAGAGAAAAAAAAAAGAATAAGTTATAAAAACCTTTAAATATCCATCAAATTAAAACATTATAACTTATCAAAATAAATTGAAATCATGTATTGTCATACATTTATGTTTTTATATGAACACAATGATTTTGAGTTTGCCAATCCATTCTTATTTCTGGAAAAAATTAAAAAAAATAAATAAATATTTAGTTTACAATATTTTATATACATCATAATCACAAACTCATATAAAAATAAGATTTAATATTATATTAATATCTTGTAGATCTTCAATATAGAAGCATGTAAGAAAAAAAATCATAAATTGTCATTGTTAATTATAGAAAAGTCAAAAAATCCTAGAAAATTTAAAAATATAGAAACATTTTATCAATAACACATAAGAATTAAAAAAATTTCAGATTTTTGACAGATTGATTTTATATGAAGATTTTGTACTATATGTTATATGTTAATTATATTTAAAAATATAAGAACTTTCATTTTGTGCTATTTTACCGATTAACAATATCATTAATCAATAGCATTATCTAATTAAAATAACAAAATATACAATTGTTATTTTATAATTGTTATTTTAATCGATCAACAAATTTTGCAAAATATTAAAATTATAAAAAAATTGAACTTGTAGAAAAAAAAGATATTTGGATAACGTTCCATTAAAATGTAAAATTAAAACGATAATCACTTTTGCTCGTCATTATCTTTTGGGAAATTTGCAAATGATTACTGAGATTACTGAGAAAAACACCAAATTTTTAAAAAGCAAAATAATTTGATATGCTGAAAAAAATGATTAAAAAAAAACGGACGATTTTCAAAAAAAAAAAAAATATATCATCAATTAATGAATATATGACTAATTCATTGTTCATTTAAATATCTATTAAGATAAGATCACCCATCATCGTTAATAATAGACTCTAACGAGAGTTAAAATCAATATTAATCAAATGATTTTAAATTTTCTTCTTCTTTTCAATAACTTTTAAGAAGAAAAAATACATTCTTGTTTAGCATGTTGGAAGAACAGATATTATTACATAAAAAAAGATTTGACCATTTACATATTGTTCTAGTCGATTTATTTTTTCTATCACAAAAATTTTGATACATTTACAATATCTGAAACAATTCTTATAACAGATCAGCAAAAATAATAACAATTATAGTTTATATATAATATTTGAATCTTATTATCTTATTTATAGTAATTGAATCTTAAGATTTGAAACACTATTAACCATCATGATAGATCAAATTATGCAATTTAAAACTCATTTATTCGTATTATTAATAAAACTTTTAGGATAAATAAAATTAGAAATGAAAAAATTAAAAATTAGAAATTAGAGTCATAGAATATCATTCAAACTCTAGAATAAATTAATTGAAAAATGATATCGAGCGCTAAGAACTGCAATCATAATAACATATCATAATAATTTAAAACGAACAAAAATATTCTCAACGGATATATTAAGAATATGAAGAATTTATAAGAAAGATATCAATGCAATAGTTATTAAAATGCTGAAATTTTCCATATTTTTTTCGTATCCAAGAAAATTGATATTTGAATATTTATACGAAAATTTCATGAATAAATTATAGAAAATATAAATATATAAAATATTGTCTAAAATATAAATAAATAAAATTTTAGACAATAAATTACTTTAGAAGAAAGTTGTTTATATATAAAATCTTAGACTTGTATTTATGTTTTCCTAAAAATTAATTTATAAAAAGTTTCTGATTATATATAAATGGATTTTAATATTTTGCAAGTAATTATCAATTAAAGAATAATTCTATTGAAAATCCACAGCAATGATTAAAAACATTCGAAATAAATTTTTCAAAATAAAAATTTAATTGCTAATGAAATCATCTGTTGATTTGATTTTTATAGCAATTAGTGAACAAATTTCTGAAAATATCGACAAACAAATTTTTGAAATATGCTCAATGAATATACACAAAAATGTTTTGTAACAATAACGAATCGAATCATAAAGAATTAAAAATATTAAAAAGTATATATATGAAGATTCTATAGAGAACGAATGATTTGAATTTGCAAAAAAAAAAAAAAAAAAAAAAATAATAATATTTCAATATAATGTCAATAAAATCAAATCTGTTAATCATGCAGGTTATCATTGATCAAGATGTGCAATCAATGTAATCCAAATGCATCAAATTTTTAAAGAAAAATGATACACTGGAAAAAACGAATTAAAAAAAAAGAGATGATCTTCGAAAAAACGTCATTAATTTATAAACCTATAATCAATTGAATATCAATCAAAATTTTATTTTTATTTTAAAATTTCTTCAGTGAGCAGTTTAAGAAGAGCATTCGATAAAGAAAAATAACGAAATATATTTCACCAAGAAAATTTGAATGAAATAACAAAAAAATAAAATTTTTCCTAAAATAATAAAGTTCATTAATCCATAATTTGAAATATAAAACTAATATGTAGTTAATATATAATTAATAATTAACACAGAACAAATAAATTATTTTTGAAAGATCATTAACGACTAAAAAAGAAAAAGTTTTTCTTGTAAACGAAAAAAATATTTTAGAGATCATCAACTCATATAAAACTTAGTATAGTAAAATTTTCAAAAATATTATCTCATATATTTCTTTATATGCGAGAATTTATAAAATTTTGAACCTATTAATAAAAAAAAAATAGATGGATTAACATTAAAATATGAAAATATATTTATATCGTATTCAAAATCAGGAAAATTAACACAATACAATACATAAGATGTTTTTAAAATCATGTGAACAATGAAAAATTTCTTCTATTAATCATTTCTTGAAATAGTCAAATAAATTTAGAAATATAATTAAATTTATCGATAATGAAGAAAATTGCACTTGTATTATTAAATTGTGCACTTGTATCGCAAGTGGTTTATCATATATATGGTTTATATGGTTTAATCATATAATGTATATCATATTTTTTTAATTATATTTAATTATATTTCTTCTATGTACAAATTAAAAATATACTGAAAAACAATATATGGAATTCTTAATACATGATAATACTAAATTACTGCAATGCATAATACTTGGTTGCACATAAAAAAATCCAAAATATTTATCAAAATATTTACATTATATCATAATTTCATACAATTATATAGAGTCCTAGTCTCTTGTTTATTCTTTTTTCACGTAAGAAGTATGGAGGAATAAGACTATATTTACAATCACATGAAGTAAAACATGATAAGGAAATATAGAATAGTTAATAATGGAGAGATCAATATATTGAATAAGAATCGTGCAATATTTCTGATAAAACGAAACAAATTTCATAAAATAGATTTAACCCATATATATAAAGAAAATCAAATCAATTTGACAACGACTTACAATTTATATAAAATTTTTGACAATTATTCATAGGATTAATATATTCGTGGTATATTTTTGGAGAATCTAAAAGTAAAAATAAACACAAAAGTTAATATACAAAAATGTTGATAAAGATTTATTTATTAAATTATAAGTAATTTAAATTCGTATTAATAAATGAAATAAAATAGAAATAGACAGTAATGAAATGAAAACAGAACAATTTCATTCTATTTCTATTTTTTTTCTATTTTGTTTAATACAAATTTCAGTTACTTATTTATTAAGTAATAATTAAATATTTATTAAATAATTGTATTCAAATTTATGTCTGTATTCGTAGAATTACCGGAGACAAACGTAAGGCAGAATATTAATTTTTATAATCATATAATCATTTTTTAATATGACAAAAATTATTTCATTTATCAATTCAAAATTTAATAATTCTCAATAAAATTCCAAATGTGACTAAAAAAAAAGCGGTGATCATATATATTTTTCTAAAAATATTTGACATTGGTTAGATTAAACTGCAATTTCATTCTATATATATTGTGAATAATTATAGAATTTTTTATATATATGTTTGGTTTTTGATGATGTTAAATTTAGAATGTTACAAACTTGAGCATTCCAAAAATAAAATATAAAATATATAACAATTTTTGAACGAAATTAAAATGGCCGAAATTATAATGATATTAGCATAATATTTGTTAATTTAACTAATAGTTGTTGATCAAGTTTGGTCATTATAATTTCTAAGTTGTTTTATATTTTATATATGAGAATTCTCAGAATGTCAAATTTAACACATCTTTAGGATATTTTGAGCCCATCATAATCCATGAATCCAATCATTTTATATTTTAGCAAAGTTTATAATTAAATAATAAATAAGTGGCAATCGTATATATTTGATGAAATTCTATATAATAATAATAATTTCTATATAATAATAATAATTTTCTTATATAAATATCTCAAAAATTGACAATTATATGCATTAAAAAAAATGAATCAAAATCTTAACCTCTAACATATTCAAAAATCGATGAGGAAATTTTTTTTATAATCTATCGATAAAATTATATTATAATTTACTATTTTGTAATAGATTCTATTTTTTAAATAATTTTCCTTTGTTGTACAAGATTTTTACTCGAGTGAAAAATAATATCGAATATCTAAGCATAATTGGTTATTTAATTACTTTAACTTTAAATATTGAGATTACTAATATTAACATATTTAAAGTGCTTATAAGGAAAAAGATAACTGTGTCTATCGATCGTGAATATTAATAATAATTAATTGAGAAAAATATCGAGATATGAAACAAATAAAATGTGTAAAGATTACATTTGAAGAAATATTTCTCATTAAATGAATTGTTGTATATTTCATTATATAAATACTACTCTTTGCAATAAGTTTAGATCAAAATTTCAAAGATACGAAATTATAACGATATATAAAAAAAAAAGATAGATAAAAAAAATATATAAAAAAAACCATACTAAAATTTTTTATATATAAAATACAACATTAAACACATGAAACACATGATAAATTTAAATTCATTTATTAAAAAAAAAAAAAAAAAACAGTATCTAATATCTTTCTTATTTTTGAAAGTAATGATCAAATTATAATAGATGATTCGCATAGAATTATAGAAATTAATAATGATCCATTAAAAATTAATCTCAAATGAATTAAAATACATTTAAACTCACTAACATCAATTGAAGAAAAAAAAAAAAGAAATTTATTTATAGCAATTAAAATATATCAGAAAAAGACATCTCTAAAATTAATGAAATATATTCTCAAAAAAAAAAAAAAAATCTATATCCAATAGATTCTAGATCTATCTATTCTAGATATATCTATTCATACAATATTGAAAAATTTGTTTTCCTATCATCAATATATAATAAAAGACAAAATATTTGCAAATAAAAATTAAAAGTTGAAATTATAATATAAAGTTGAAATTATAATAATAAAAAAATATTAATTATAAGATAAATATTTCTAAAAATCTGTAAATTATTTTAAACAATCAAGCGAATGCTATATATAAGATTCGATATGATAATATTGATAATAACACCAAATATAGAATCGCAGTTATTAAATAGACTATCATTATCTTTTTTTAATTATCATTTAACTATTATCTATTTTGTCAAATAAAATTTTTTATAATAATATAATTATATTATTATTTTATTATTATATTATTATATATTATTATATAATTATATTATTTTATTATTATATTATTATATATTATTATATAATTATATTATTATTTTATTATTATATTATTATATATTATTATATAATTATATATAATTATATTTCTTTATATCTTATAAAAAAAAATATCTATAAACAAAAAAAAATTATCTAAACAATCTCAATCATTCTTTTGGCACAAATAGAAGTTTTCCAATATATTATTTGAATATCTGATGTTCATCGAGTAAAATAATATAAAAAAAATAATATAAATAATTATAAGCATAAGTCATTTTAAAGTATTCGTGAAAAATGTTCGTGATTTCTTAATTTCTCGTAAAAATTTTCTCCTTTTCAGTTTTGTACTTAATGTACGCTAAATTTTCTATTTTCTAGTTTTGCTGTCTTATTTCTTCTTCTTCTTTTTTTTCATCATATAGTTAAGTCTTTAATTGAAAACAATTCTCCTATATTTGATTTAGAACTAACATTTTCTCGCATGTATCCTAGATAATTTCTGGTTATATATAAATATTATATGTATATACACAAAACAGATATAAAATATATATACAAAAATATATATATATATATATATATATATAAAATATATATATACAAAACGGATATTATGTGTATATACATAAAAAGGAACAGACACTACACAGTATTGTGTATAGATCTTATTTTCATTCGCGAATAATTGTTAGTGAAGCAATAATTCTATTATTGAAAATCGACAACAATTAAGATTTAACAAGATTTTTGATTGATTTGAGTTTTGATCAGAAGAATTTTTCAAAACAAAAATTTAATTGCTAATGAAGTTAAATTAATTTAATCGCTATAATTTCTAATATATGGTAATGAATAAATAAATATTTACGAAAAAATATTGACGATATACTCGATAAATATAAAATATAAAATATAAAATATAAAATATAAAATATAAAAAATATAAATATAAAAACAATATATAAATATAAATACAATATTTTAATATAAAAAATATAAAAATGTTTTATTGATAATAATGAATATGAATCGGAATAATGAATCGGATATGAAGACATATATAAAGAAATTAAATACGAAGATTTTATACTACAATGATCTTGCAGAAAAAAAAATTATTTGGATAATCTATTAAAATATAAAATTAAATTTGTCATTCATGTCATCTATTCTTTAGAAAAATTCTAATTAATGCAGTCAAATATCAAATTTTTAAAAAAGAAAAAATGGTATGCTGTAAAAAAGCAAATTAGAGAAGAAAAGACAAAATCTTGGGAAAAAAAAAACGATGAATGGACTTTCTATCACAAAGAAGCTCATCTAAACATTTAATAAGATACCATCCGACGTTGTTAGCAGTAAATTTTGATCAGATTCTAAACATTCAAATATTAAATTTAAAAGTTTTTTTCAAAGAACATCATACTTTAAGAAAAAAATATTACATTTTGAATTTTTCAAACGAAGATAATAAAATGCATTTCATCAAAGAAACTTATAAGTTTGAATGAAACAATAGAATTTGAAAAGTTTCATAAAATGATAAAGTTCATTCGGACTTTGATATAAAATATATAATTAATATAAATTGAATAGTATATTAATCTATCTTTGAATAATCATTAATAACTAAAGGAGAAAAGATATTCTTTGTCAATAAAAAAGAAAAATTATTTTTTTTAAAAACTTTTACGAAGTATGAAATAATAATTTCGAATATATAAATTGTCAGTTTACATATTCCTGGATGCATTTCCAGAATCTATTCAAAATTTTAGAGCAGTTGATAAGAAAAAATAGATGAATTAATAATAATATAAATATAAAAAGAATGTTTGTATCGTATTCAAAATCAAAAAAATTAATTACGTAAATAATTAAAAATTTTTTCTATTAATTTTTAGATGATCAAATAAATTCAAAAATGTACGATGATTTGTTGGATAGTAATAAAGAAAATTGCATTTGCATCATTGAAATTGTTACTGCCCTTTCCTCTTTCATTGGTTCATTCATATTATTGTATTTGTATTAATAAATTAAAAATTTGTTAAAAAAGTATAATACTGTGTTACGCAAGATATGCAATAGGCTTAGAAGACAATGGCTTTCTTTTGCAAAGATGTATGGTGTCTCAGGATAATATATCTGATATCCAATAATGAATTTTTTTATTTCACAAATTGGTTCATTATTATGACTTAAACCAGATATAGGAAATTAAAAATAATTCAAGGAGAATTCGAGAATTCGAAGATTCGAAATTTACAATTTGAAATCTTGCATAATAAAAAATATTTTGAAAAGAATTTGTTATTAACGAATGCATAAATGGATATTATATAATGAATTTTAATTTCCGTCCCAAATAATTGTTCAATAATGTTATTGAAAAGAATTATTGAAAAGCAACAATTAAATGATATTTTAATGTATCAGAAAAAGAAACAATTTTTTTTAAAAGAAAACTTACTTGCTAATGAAGCTATTTGTTGTGATTTTTGATGTTGAAAATGATGTTAAATGAACAAATTTATAAAAAAATATTGATAACATATTCGATGAATATAAAATAATCATAAAATGTTTTATTGATAGTAATGAAACGAATCATGAAAACATACATGCATACGAAGATTTTATAAAGAACGAATGATTTGAATCTACAGAAAAAAAAAACATTTAGATAACATTCCATTAGAATGTAAAATTATTCCTGTTCGTCATCTATTCTTTGGATAGTTTTCAATCAAAAAGTACTAAATTTTTAAAAAAGCAAAATTATTGAGAAAATTAGACAAAAAGAGACAATTTAAAAATAAATAAATCTATTAATTAATGGATTTATAATCAATTCAAAAAAGCTTGTTTAAATATCTAGCAAGTTACCACATCATCTTCAATGATGAACTTTAACAGAAATTAGTCAATATCAAAAACATCAAATTTTTAAAAAAATATACTTAGAAATTAGAGAAAAATAGATAATCTCGATAAGAAAATATCATCGATCAATGGATTTATTATTGCTTTAAAGAAGTTCGTCTAAATATCTAGCAAATTATCGCATGTCATCTTCAGCAATAGATTCTGACTAAAATCAACCAAAATCAATCAAATGATTTCCAATTTAAAGCTTCTTTTCAATGAGTATTTAAAAGGAACATCGCATTTAAAAAAAATAACAAATACTTTTCTTTAAAGAAGAAGTTATATATTTTGATGAACAATAAAAACAAAATTTCATAAAATGATAAAATTCATGAAAATTTACTAATTTGTAATTTGTTATAAAATATATAATAACTAAAAATATAAATAACTACAAATACATAAATAATAAATAAAATACATAATTTCTCTTTGAAAGATGATTAATAACTAACAAAAAAAAAGTTTTCCTTATAAACAAAAAATTTTAAAAATTATAAATAATATTCATATTCTCTATGTGAGAATCTATAGGAAATATTAATGTAATATTATAATTAATATTATAATTAATTAACAAAAAAAAATAAATATATTACAATAACATATACAAATGTGTTTGTATTGTGTTTAAAATCAAAAAAATTAATACAAGAAATACATAAGACATTTTTAAAATTAATACTTCAATTATACATGAACAATAAAAAATTTTTTTTAATTAATTTTTAGAATAGTCAAACATTTAAAAGTGTATGATGATTTGAAGAAAATTATATTTGTACCATTGAAATTGTTATAACCTATTCCAGATCATTGGTTCATTCATATGATATATATTTCTTATTTAATCAGTAAATTAAAAATTTGTTTAAAAAAGTACAAAATTGCATACATAAATCACAAGATATGCAACAAAAGAAGCAATGATTTTCTTCTGCAAAAATATGATTACATTATAGAAGGAAAATTGATTTTCTGTAAGAAGGAAAAATGTATTTTCATTAATTAATACAAATTGTATCTGTATCCAATAAATCATTCTATATTTAATAATTAATAATATCTTGTAATATGTATAAATATAAATAATAATAAATAAGTAGTAAATATAAGTATTCTATATAATTATTTAATTAAGTATTCTATATAATTTATATTATAATATATATTTACATATATAGTTATATATTGGTAATTAATATTTACTCTATGTTATTTAATATTTTATTAATATTTTATTTGCAGTGAATAAAAATCATATTTTTGGTGCATTTTAACTATTTCCCACAGTAATTATATATATATATATATATATATATATCATGTTTTAAAAAATGAAATGCAAATTTGAACAAAGAAAGTTTTATTCATAAGCTCTCATTCATATAGTAAGAATAAATTAATATAAGAATAATAAAAGAATTATATAAAAAGATAGAGAATAATATAAAAAGAAAATGAAAATTTTTAAATTCCTGATAGAATAAAATTAACTAAAAACACTGAATTTTGTCACTGAAAAATTCATTATTCAATCATATAATATAATGGTATAATATAATTAGAATATAATGGAACATTAATTAATTCGTTCTCATAATGATATTTTTTTAATAATATCTATTTTTTTAACAATATCTATTGAATACAATAATTCTCATGTATATATTATAAAAAATATATTAAAAAATAATCATTTTCTAATTATGATTCTATAATATTATATATATCATATCATTTATATTATATACAAAATTATATATATAATATTATATACAATATTTATCATTTCGATATTATAAATATATATATTATATTATATATAATCAAAAAATAATTTTTTTTTAAATATTTTTTAATGAAAATTTCATTTCGATATTGATTTAGATTTAAAATCTAAAATGTTTTTCTTCTAAACATCAAAATATTCTTCTACATCAAAATGTCACTAAATTCTACAATCTGAATCACTATATATCACTATATTTCGAATATTGTAATATGCAATGGAGTTGCAAAAATTAAATAATCAATATTCAGTGTTGATCTAGTTATCTTATAAGAAATTTAATATATTCGAATACAAATTATTTTTTAATGAAAATTTCATTTCAATATTTTTTAAAGTTTAAAAATTATATTAAAATATCACAATCTACTATTACATATACTATATGTATAGTATATATATCTACTATATATTATTACATATTAATTCAATTATAGATTAAACATATAATAAACAAAAATTGATAATAATCAATATTCAATTTTGATCTAATTATTTTATACAATCTATCTATCTTCTATTTAAATATCTTGTATTTTTCGAAAATGTTCTTTCAATCTAGACAAACGTAAATTTTTAAAACAAACACAAAAATTAATATACAAAAATGCCAGTTAAGACTTATTTATTAAATTACAACTAATAAAAGTTTGTATTAGATGAAGCGAAACAAAAAGAGAATAAGATCGTTTTGTTTTTGTTACATTATTATCGTACTTTATTTCCTCACTTTATCTAATATTTTTGTATATCAATTTTTACATTTGTTTTTCTTTAAATTCGACTCTGAAGATCAAATATATTAACATTCTGTATAATAATTAATCGGTAAATAAATAAATTATTTTTTAAATAATATTTATTATATTTTAAATATGGGTAATTTGAATAGAATATATTAAATAATTTGAACATTTATTTGAAATATTATTTATTGATTATTGAAATAAAAATATATAATTTTAATTTTCCAATCAAAAAAATTAAAAAAAAAAAAGATTCAAACTATCTAATATATTTTATTCTGTATCAAACAATTTTGATAATTGAATTAAATTTCTATCGTGCCGCATAATTTGTTTCTGCTACAAATTACTACACTGAATATTATTTATCTTTTTGTTAGAAAACTATTCGTAATTCGAGATATAATTAGAGTATAGTAATTTTTATCCATTTATTTCGAAAAAATTTTGAATAAAAAAAAAATAGTAAATAATAAAAATAAAAAAAGTTATATAAAATCTTTTTTCTTTACTGAATGCGAACATTATATCTGACGAAAAGGAAGTGAAATACTTTCTATGATACTTAGAAAAATGTGAATTACTAGAAAAATATAAAAAGCTCACGGAATTATTATTATTTATTGACTCACGAAATACTTGAATACTCGAAATTAAACAATAAAAATATGTGTTACACTTAATTTTTTAATATAATAATATAATAAAATATAATAAAATACAAGATTTTATATAAATTTCAATAATATTGATTAAAATTAAAGAAAATCAATAAGGATATTTCAAATTTCTGAAATGGTTTTCTATACTATATACTAATTTCTGCGTGATTTATGTTTATAATATTTCTTATTTTAACAATTATTTGTTTTAATAACACTTTGTTATTATATTTATAATTATTTAATTTTTTATTTCTTTAATATTTAAATATTATATTCGATAGAATTAATATTATTAATTTGTGATGATGTATTTCACAGATATATTTGTACTATATATTATAAAACTTTTATTTTTTTACTTTCAATGAAGCTTTGAATACATGTAAATTTTAATAGATTATATATGCATCAATTTTTTTCAATTTTTTTTGAAATATATTTAAAGTTTCAATATTTTTTCATTTTTTTGAATATAAATGAGATAATATATATGATATATATAACATATATGAGATAAATAAAATTTTAAATTATAAAATGTTTCACCTTATAAAATATTATCATCCTATCATGAAAAACATTTCTCAAATAAAATTCAAATATAATTCAAATTTTAGAGCTATATAGCTGAAATTATTTTTATTTTACGTATAATTATCTTTTTTCGATTTTTAAGATATTTACTTGCTATTTGCTAATAACTTCTTATATTATTCCATTTTTTAATGCTAGATTGTTTTTTTACTTCTATTAAAAAGATTAGCTATTTCTTATAAGACTTTTTTTTTTTTAAACTTTTAATTTTAATTTTCACTTGCACTTGTGTTTAAAATTTTTTTGAATATATTGTCTATATTCTAATAATTATAATTAGCACACTAAACTTATTAAAACGATGTCTTAACACGAACTGAGTTCGTCATTTCTCATATCAACATATATTATATAAATTCAATGTAAACACTATTCGTTTCTAAACTTTTAAGTTTGAATTTTTGTGACCTTTTTTTTACATATCTTTGCAACGAATTTTCTTTAACTAAACAAATATTGTCGAATTTATTTCAAAATTATTTCAAAATATATAATGAAATCAAAAAATATTGGCACGTTAAAAGATGATAATTTTTTAAAAATTTAATTTATTGAATTATTTTATGATATTAAAAAAATTAGTTTATTAAATAATATTTACTAGATAATATATTATACATAAACGCAACATAAAAAGAGATATGTAAAAAAATCTTGAAATTACATTAAAATTAATTTATCAGAATTGCAAAAAAAATAGTAAAAATTATTTTTTACAATTTTTTTTATCTGAGTCTAATCGAAATTTAAAAAATACATTCTAAAGATTTATATTAATTACATATATTTTCAACTGTAATAAGTTAATTGCACGCTAGAGAAATATTTTTTAATGAATTAAAAATAAATTACAAATTAATTTTTCAGTTAATGATTAAATAAAATTGATAAATAAGAAAATGATTTTGCAAGAATTTTGCAAGAATGAATTTTTGAACAAACATAATTTTTGGAATTTGACACATATAATCACAAAATATCCAAATATGTAACAAAAAAGAATAAATATATTTAATATAATAAATGTATAGCAAAGTAGCTTTATAATTATCTAATTTAAATCCAATTGAATATTTGAGAATAAAATAAACAAATATCCAAAAATATCACAAATCATTATTAGAAAATTAAAAAAAAAATAAATTTCATAGAACTAATCATAGAAAAATTAATATAAAAAATAATTTTCTATACAGAAGCTTCTAGAAAGAAATAAAAAAATTTCATAAAAAAGAAAAAATTCCATACAGAAGAGAAATATTGAAAGTCAAAAAAAGATTTAAAAATTAATGATCAAAATATAAAATATTGACCATTTAAATATATTTACATTGATAAAATAAATATTAAATACATAGTGATTTTTTTAACAAAACTTTTTTTAGATTATATTTATATTGTACTTTTGTATTATTAAATGTCACATTATTTTTATATCAGTTCTAATATAATTATTTAATATAAATATGAATAAATGTGAAATATATTATATGAAATATATAATAAAATGAATAATAATATTACAATCTAAATACAATATTTCATTTGAATATATAGTCTAAACATAACAATTGAAATAAAATTAGATTAGATATTGGATTTACTAGAATAAAATCTATGTTTAATTATATTGAATTATAAAAAAAATAAAAATATATTTGAAAATACTAAAAAAAATTTTACTAATTCCTATTATATTTTAAGTTATAATATAAACATAATAACTTTTAATAAATTTTACATTATTAAAAGAAATTTATTTATATGTACTCTATTCACATATTCTTATTTATTTATTTTATTTTCTTTATTATAAATCAAATGACTTTATTTAATAATCAACTTTATTATAAATCAAATATAAAAATATATAAAAATATATTATTATTTTTAATATATCATATAATATTGTATTTAAAATATTTTAGAATTTTGATAAAGTATTCAATATTCATTCAAAAATAAATATCAAATTATTTTTATTTTTTAAAAATTCTAGTAATAAGTATAAAATTCTTTATATTTTTCTCATTCTTAATAATTATGATATATAAATATTCATTTTATCTTTCAAATGTTAATAAATTTATTGGAAATCATTTATGAATGATTTATATTATAAATAAAAAACTACTTACAAAAGTAACATTTTCTCTTCTAAAATAAGTGACAAAAGTTAATTTTTTTTATTCAACAATGAGTTATTCCACATACAAAAGATACCGGAAAAATAAAATAAAATCAATAAAAAATATTTGCCGTGATAGTGAATAGTTTAAATTTGATATGAACAAAAATAAATTTGATTTCTGCCATTATGTTTTGCAGTTATTTTTAGAATTCAATCAATCATATCTAGGATTGCCGACTACAGCTTAAGGTCCGATGCTGATGAAATTTATCGCGCGATTTGAATTTGGATCCGTTTTGTTGTTTTCAATTGAAAAAACAAATAAAAATATTCGTCATAACAATTATATTGTTGTGTTCATAATATCCATTTTATTACTAAATTATTTGTTTGACTATAGAAGTTACATTCCTTGAGTTGAAAAATTATCATAAAGGATAACTTTTCTATACTATTCTTTTCTCGTGTTTACTCAGCAAATTACCAATCAGAAACAAAGATAGAATCACGTGGTTTAGTGAATAGTATGTCATATAATAGAATGTTATTATATTTGTAATCAAAAATATTAAAATTTCTTTTACGAACAAGTTACAAATAGAAAGCTTATAAAAATGGAATCTAGCAAGTCAGAATCAACACCAAAACAAGCTATGGTATATATTTGTGGAGGTATGTGTAAAAACATACAGATAGACTTTTTAACCTCACATTTTATATAATTGCACACATTGCAATTAAATAAGTAACAATATATATAATTTTTAAATATTTTATGTAAACTTTATGTAAATGTAATTTTTTTAGCTTTGCATTATATGATTTATATAATTGAATTAAATTTTAATATCAAATATAATATATAATATAATATAAAGATATAGTACATATTTATCAAGTTTTTATTGTATTTAAACAAATATTGATAACAGCATATTATATTAATATATATATAAATAATATATATATGTAAAAAACAAGATTATTTATCAATTTTATATAATTTATATATTTTTTTATTTAATCATATTTAAATTTTGTATATTTTGTGTATTATATTATATTTTATTGTATATCATATAATATTGTGTATGTATATTACATATTGTATTTTGTATATTTTATTTCTATCTTGAACACATCAGATAATTTTTTATGTTGTTATTTTGTTCATCTCTTATATTTTTAAAATAATTATTATTTATATTTAATATATTATATTATATTAATATATTATACAAAAAATAAAGATAGAACACAATAAAAAATTAAATAGATATAAACAAATGATCAAAAATATAGAAAATATATGTAGAAAATAAAATAATAATAGAATAATATAATATAAATAGAATAATATTAAAGATCTATTATTTAAAAATTTCAAAATAAAAAAAAAAGAGAAAATAGAAATGAAAAAGAAAAAAATATAATAAAAAAATTTTTTAATTTAATAATACAATAATCAAAATAATTGGAGAAAAAAAAAACGAAAAAGAATTTTTTAGATATATTTTTAAAAGATAAAATAATAAAAAATAACACTATATATTAATATAATAAAAAATTTAACTTATAGATTAGAAAAATAAATAAAAAATTACAAAAAATTTGCAAATAATTAATGATAATACAAAAATGATTGAAAACAGTATTGAATGAAGAAAAAAGAAAAAACGAAAAATAATTATTTTTTATATGATAAGTTATTATTATTATATATAAATTTAATATTATTTCTTCTATAGATACAATTTCTTGTCATCAATCATAATTTTTTTATTGGATTTGAAACTTAATTCTAATATATAATCTTAATGAATAATTTTTATATATAAAATATTTGATTCTTTTTTTAATATTCTTGAATATTATTAAAAAATCAGAAAAAGCTTTTTAATTAATCTTAATTAGAACAAATTTTAATTATTGCTTGTTAAAAATATTTTATAAATCATAAAAAAAAATGAAATATTTAAAAGAAAAATTATACTTTCACAATAATGATTTTTAAATATTGCAAATTTAATTAAAAATATTTTATATCTTGTTAAAATACACATATAAAAATCTGTTAATTTTATATAATTCTAAATATTACATACAAAAATTATGATTATCTATTGTAAGATCTTATTAATTATACTACAATCTGTCGAATCATAATAGACAAGCTAGTATGATATAGCATTAAATTTGAAATATTTTATAAATGATTTTTTTTTTAAATATTTATATATTTGATATTATGATATATAAATTTATATAGTAAATTATATAATAAATTCTTATGAAAAAAATATTTTTTTATAAAATACAAAAATGATAATCAATTAAGATTATTTGGATATTGATGCTTTTTATAAAGATAACTTTTTAAAATTATGTAAAATTATATAATTATATAAAATATACTACTTATTCATATAATCAAAAAATTAAGTATTATTTTTAGGTATATAATATATAGTTTTCACATAATACTTCATTTTTGAACAATTTTGTAAAAATTATGTATTTTTATAAAATCTAGTATTTTTCAAAAAGTGAAAATAATAAATCAATTTTTTAATTACTTTTCCAAATTATGTTTATTTTTAAGAATAAGAAGCTTTATTAAAAATATTTAGGATATTGCAAATTTTTATGTTGTAAAAATAGCATAATAATATTAATTTTTATCATACAACTTTTTTTTTGCATTTGTAGAATGCCATCATGATAATGAAATACGACCAAGAGATCCTATTCGATGCAGAGAATGTGGATACAGAATCATGTACAAAAAACGAACTAAAAGACGTATCCTTTTCTAAATAAAAAAAGATAAAAATTATTAAATATTATTGGTAATAAATTCGTATATTATATTATTTATATTTATTATTATATTACAATATAATAATAAATATTTATATTTATATTAAATTTATTTATATTAAATTATTTATATTATTTATAATATACGTTTATATATAATTATAAATATAATAATTAATTTTCCTTAATAAATATTTAGTTGTTGTATTTGATGCACGATAAATGTAAGGATTAAATAAATTATTTTTATGTATTTTTAATAAAATACACAATTATAGTAAATTAAGTATATATTTATTCCCAATCCATGTAATTCATAAAATTGTACTTTTTATATTTATGATATTATCTTAAAAAATAATCATCATTGAAATATATTGATTCAAATATTTTTCCTAGTTTTTCTTGATAAATTTAAGAAATTTTTAATTTTTTTATTTTATTTATTAAAATATTATTAATTATATATTAATGCAAATCACATAATATAAAACATTTTAAGCAATATATGTTTTTATTTACAATAAATAAATTACATTTTTATCAGTAGATTTTTATCAACAGAGTCACAGAATCAGAAAGAAAACTGATGGCAATACTAGCAAAACATTAGCATTCTCACATTTCATAAAAGCCGACATATTCTTATATATATTGTATAAAGTTTTAATACGGTCCCATTACATTATGATAATTATTAGCAGAAGCTTAATTGGCCTCTATTAAAATACTTTTTCACTAATAAATTTTTGAATTTAAAATGTTTCATTATTGTAGCATTTCTAACTATAAAATATAATACATAGTTTTTGTATAAGCATAATTTAGATTATGTGCCTGAAAAAGTATCTATAAAATCTTAGTAATATACATAAAATATTAGTTTATCAACTGTTTATAAGTATTACTGTCAACAACATTCATAAAATTTAAATCATTTATGAACATAAACAAATTTTTTTTAAAAATTCAAAATAAAATGAAAATCATTTTTTTCTTAATAATTTTGAAAGATCTTGTTAAAAAAATAATCTAGTCAAAAATATGTTAGTTTAGAACCTGTTTGTTTTACGATTTTTTAATACTGATTTTGGAAGGAGCCAAGCCAACTTTTATAAAAATTATATAAATTAATTTTGCATTATCGAGCAGTCGCGACCAATCAGATCACAAAAAGATAAATCAGGAAATCGAACTTGGCGATCAAACTTAATAATTAAAAAGTATTATTATCACAGAGATTGTCGAATTAAATGAATATTGGATTATTGAGAGGATTACTATAAGGAAAGAAAACATTAGATATATTCTTTATTGCAAGAAAATTATATAAAAGAAATATTCAATTTTTTTTTAAAGATATCATGATTGGCACAATCATTAAATATTATATTATAAATAATCTTTAAAAAGATTCGGTTTCTAAAATAAATATTTATATGTCAAAATTCATTTTATTAGAAGTGTCTTGGAATTATTTATCATATATACATTCAATTTATTTAATATATTTCATTGATCGTCATGTTCAATATGTTTATGTTTTCAAAATTGTAATAATTAATAGCTGCGATTATGTGCATATGAATTTACTAAATATATTACTTTGAATTCTAAATTGCGACTAGTCGATAATGTATAGCGATAATGATTATACAAAGCAAAGCATTTTATCATTTATAGTATTTTTTTCCTTTCAAAAAATATATTATTAAGCACAGTAATAACAAATAAACAAACAATAAAAGAACTTATTCTTTGTGTTAAATCAATGAATTTTAAAAAATTCATTAATATTTGTTTTTAAAAAAAATTAATGCCATACAATCTATATTTTATTAACATTAAGTTAATAGCTAACTATTTTTTTTTGTTTTTTTAATAGATATAAAAATAGGAAGAATTTGTAACTAATTTATAATTTTTTTTCTTTTTTTTTTAATACATAAAACATAATAAATTATTTTCAAAATGCTTTTTTAAATTTTTTAGAAATTTTTAATAAGTAATATTATTTATAAAATAATATTCTAATATCTAGGCACAAATATTGAATTAAATATTTTTTTATTTGGATTGTATATTTGTTAATATTTAATAATATATAGTGATTTAATTTAATTTTTTTTAACCAATGTTCACCAAATATATAATTTCTTTTTAAATATATATTTCTTTTTTTGTAAATGTGATTTTAAAATTAATAATGTGATAATTTGCGAAATTTCTTTTAAAAATTATATTTTTGATATAATAATTTCAGTGATACTAATTACTATAAATGATAAATACTTTGCATACATTAAATAATATTATATGTACCAAATATGTACAGAAATATTCTAAAATTCTTTGTTTATTTATGTGTTTGTGTATAATTTGTAATCTAATTTATTTTAAAATAAGATTTATATTTTATCAGATTAATTGTACGAACAATAATATAACGAATTTGAATTTCATGTATATACATAATACTTACGTATAAATTATCTAAAAATATTTGCAAATTACAATAGAAAAAATATGTTATTTAATATACTTGCAATGTTTGTTTTTTAATAGGATAAAGTTTGTCTTATGAGGGAAGAATCCCAACTTCGATTTTAACATGCTTTTGTACAATGATAGTATATAGATTAATAATATATGTAAATATTAGTAATATAAATTTAAAATAGATTTTCAAATGAATTAATTCGCATTTGATTTCATTCCATCATTCATTATCAATTCATTATCACCAATTTATATAAATATGATATTGTATGAATAGCATTCCACGAAATATTTTTCAATATCAAGTAGTTTTTCCAGATAAATTAAAAAAAGAAAGAAATGCAAATATAATAAACAATTATTTATTATAATGTATCGAAATTTCTTATGTTCCGAATATATGTATATGATAATTATGATTTAGAATTATGTATAACGTAACTATAAATAAAATTATAATTTAATAATCTAATAAAAAATTATTTATATTTTTAAAACTATTGAATATATATCTATTTCTAATATTTTACATGTATTATAATTATCAAAACTTTATAATATTGTACAAAAGCAATAAAATTAAAGACGATCAGTTAAATTCTTCTCTTGTTAGATCAAATTATTTATTATACTGTACGTACACAAATGACAAAAAGTAGATATTTATGATTTCTTAGATCTAAATTAATAGATTTGATATGTAAAGAATTTTCTGTTATGTATGCTTCTTAAAATTTTTGATATTTTTACAAAAAATAATTATTTCGAAAATATATTGAGAATAATATTTTGAAAGAACTATCTTAATTATCACATGAGATATAGTTCAAAGATGAACATTAAACTATTTAAAATTTGGTTTTAGCCATTCCAAAATTTATTTCTTCCATGGAATTTTTTTTTTAATATTATTTATTAAATATTATTTATTTTATATTTTCAATGAAAAAGTTGTGTTTTGTTTATCTTATTATTTCTTCAAAATATAAATATTGTTGGCTTGGCATTGTGAACATACATACATGCACACTTTAAAAATTCATACATGATTTAATTGGTTTGTATTAGAATGAATATACATCAAATATGTCAAACTATACCATATTGATATTGTTTGACGATATTTCAACTGGACCTCATATATATGATTGTGCGATATTTCAATTTGTCTCCTATTTTGTCTCAAGCACGTTTAGGTACAAATTGTGATAATCAAAATTTGATTATGCAATAGGAAAGACAAGTTGTGCTTGAGGGACATATTATAAGGGACATGTATAAAAACTGGGCTTTATGTATTATGTAAATAGTTATAAGATATAGTAGATAGCTGTCGCTTGTGGAAGGTATATACTGCTTAAATATTTTAAGCAAAATCAAAAAATCGGTTATTCAGTTTAATAATAATTTGGTTAATAATTAAATTTAATTAAACTTATCAAAAATATATTATTTTTAATTAATTATTAAACAGAATTAGGAATAAATTATTATTAAATTACCATATAAAAGATTCATATTTTTATATTTATTAAATTGATAAAATAAAATTCTAATCAATTTTCATTTCAAACATATACATATTTCTATTTAAAAACTGAATAAATCTTTCATTATTTATTTTAAATTTTGTATATATATTTTGTATATATTATATTACTAAATTTATTACTTTTAAACTTTAATACTTACAATAATATTATTGTAAGTTTAATTTTTGTTGATATTGATATAAATTCTTTTATTTTGATCGTGCATACTAAAATACAATTCTTTTGAATTAATAATATTTTGTTGTTACAAATAATATAATTAATATAATTAAAAACAATAATAATTATTAATAAAAAAATAAATAAATGTATTCAAGAAATTTAAATATTTAAATTTTAATAATAATTTAAATATTTTACCTAATTCTGTTTCGAAAATAAAGAATTCAAAGTGAATAAAAAAATAAAGAATATATAATGATTCATTGAAATTAATGTTTTATAAATAATCTGAATAACCGATTCTGTTCTCAATTACTTCTTAACATGAAGACTAAAATGATTTCATTATATTATACATAAATATATACAAACATATTTTTCTCTTATGTCAACAATAATTCTCATAATTGATTATACTAATATTATACAAATATATGTATATATATGATTCATGTATTAATAATTAGATATAATATTAATTTTTAATATTAGAATACTCTTTAACGTTGAACGCAATAGTTGCACTTTAAATACAGAATCACATACCAGTCCATTGCACCTTATATTGATACAACACTACTATATAAATATTATCTTTTACTAAATGAATTATGAACTGCAAATTACACTTTATCAATTTTCGAAGGAAATTGTATTAGATCTTAAGCTAAGATTTCCTTATATCTTAGCTTTGAAATATTTAAAAAAGGAATAAGTTTTAATAATAAATAATTGTTAGTTTTATTAAATTAATGTAAATTATAATTTTACAATCTTAACTCTCAATAGTGTTATAAGAACCATGAAAATACATATATAAAAGGTGAGCATTATAAACGATCATATTTTATTTATTTGAATTTATTAATATAACATTTGCTCTTACACATTCATTAAACACATAATTAAGGACAAGATATTGAAGGTTATCCCATATTGATAATTTTCTATTTCAAATATAATTCAAATATAATTCATATATATATAATAATATATAATAATCATATATAATTCATAAATATAATTCAAATATATTTCAAATAAATTTCAAATAATTTTCTAGTTCAAATTAATATAAACAGGAAAAAATTACAAATTGTTTCTCTTATAGGTTTTTAAATTAAAATTAAATATATATTTTGTTTATAAATATGTTATGGTCTTATAACAATATGATTATGAAGAAAAAGATAGTTTCGTGCATATTATAATAATGAAATATTTTATTATAAAATAAAATTATATTAAAACATAAACTGCAAGAATAAACGTAAATGTTGGCATTTGACAATTTTTTCAGTAAATTAAATTTAAATAAATTTTTTATTTTTGTTTTTAATTTGTTTTTTTATTTAGATACAATAATAAAAGTCAAAATAAAGAAAATAATAAATTAAATTATTTTAATTAAAATGAATTTGTAAATTGCAGGAAAATAATATAAGAAAAATAGACAAAATTTTGTAAACTAAATTTGTAAACAAAATTATATCTATGTAAATACAAATATTCAATAGCATAATATTTAGATTACAAATTTAATAAATTTTAAGGTTTAAATGATTAAATTATAAACTATTATTTTCTAAAATATTTCATATTTTGTAATAGATCACATAAATAATTATTTTTCCAATTTAAAACAATATAAATGATATATTTATATAATAATTTTTAATAAATTTTTGAAAAAATTGTAAATGTTTTTTTGAATAAATTAATCAAAACAATATTTTAGAATTATTTTTTTTTTCAAATCGTACTATTTGAATCTAGTTTTAATTGTAGTATATAATGTTTATGTATAAATGTTGGAAGTAACGATAATATCAAATATGTATAAATTTATTTTTTCAAAAATATAAGCAATAATAAAAGACTATTATCTGGAACATATAGCAATGTAAACAACACTTACTAAAATAGAACTTTCCGTTCCTTATCAATGAGTTAGAATGTCCGCTTTACTCTGTAATTGTATCTTCCCACATGTGTACCAAAATTTTTCAAATAAAATTTTAATAATTTATATCGTGTCATTCAAAAATGATTTTCATAATAATTAAATAAAATATTAAAATTATAATATTGCATGTTAATAAATATTTGGCACATTATTATTTTAATTATACTTTTTAGAAATTTTTAACAACTTTATAATAAATGTATTTATTTTACTAATTAAAATTAAAATATAAAATAAAAAATATAATCTAGAGTATTTTAAGAACATAAGAGTTTATAATTAGAGATTGAATGAAAGTGTTCATTTTTATAAATAAAAGTTATTTGCTAAATTTTTAACTTTTAAATCATTTCTTTCCTGCTTTTAATTAATTTATGATAAAGTTATGTTATAAAAGTATTTTTATAATTATTTTGTATTCAATTAATAAGAATTTCAAAGAATCATATATTTCTTAAGAGATATTTTAAGATAAAATATAATTAGAATTATAAATAATTATAAATAAACATAACAAACATATTCAAATTCTAGAAATTTTTTAATTTTAAAATATATAAATAATTTATATATTAATATAACTTCTTTAAACGAATATATTATATATATTATTATTTTATATCTAATAGAAAATTTAAACAGTTTCATTCAATTCCTATTTATAATTTTGTTTTTTAAATTGTTTTTTTAATAGAATATATAATAATATGATTTTTCGTAAATCTTTGAAACTCATATAAAATTAAATTAGTTCATGTTTTTTTTAATCTAATTTTTTTCATGTTTTTTTTTAATCTAAGAATGACATTTAAATAAATCATTATTTTAGTACACTGTGTGATACATCTGGTATTGATTATAAATCTGTACAATATATATTTATTATTATGTACATATATAACTATATTAAATATAGAAAACTTGGTTATATATGTACATTTAAAAAAATTTTTTGAGAGATTGAAGCAAAGTAAAATGAATAATATTATTTATATAAAATTAAAATATAACATTTTAACTTAAATATGAAATTTTACTTCAATTTAATATAAATGTACAGAAAATATCCTGCTCATTAAATAAACAAATGTCATTTATTTTATTCTTTCTATTTATTTCTATACAAAATTAGTTTTAACTAACACAAAACAAGTTCAAATTAATATAAACAAATTCAAATTTTATAATAATTAATTACATTTAGAAAGAATTTCCTAATTGGAAACTAAAAAGTAATCAAAAATATATATAAAAACAATATTTTTTTCTATTTAATAATTGTTAAAATTTCAAGAGGTAGTATCGATTAAAAATTTTTGAACCATTAGATATCATTTTTTAAATTATATAATTTAGTGAAAAAAAAATTTATTCATCAGAATATTAAAAATAACAAAATTTTGTTTTATTTTCATTTTAAAGATATGCATTTATTATATACTTTATTATGTACTTTGGTGCATTGAATAAATATTAAATAAACCAGAATTTCATAATAATAATAATAATTTTTTTTCGATAATATTTGCTGTACATCACCATAATATTTAATTTATTTAAATTGCATTTTTAGCATATTGGAAACATTTGCTTCAATTTTTATCAATAAACACTATTAATAATTAATGACATTTTTAATAAATTTCCTTCGAAAAGAGATAATATTTTGTTACTATTTATAATTATTTATAACTATTATATCGATTACGGCAACAAGTTTTTTTGAAATAATTTCACCGCAGATTGTCTATATTGTCCGCTGCATTATTTTGGCACTATGAGTCTTCGATTATTTTTTGTAATCTTTCTTGACTACAAATTTCTCCATAATTCTTTTTTGAGTATTCTTTTTTCTCTCTACACTTGTCCAAAGTTTTGTTTCTATTCCCTTGGATATTTGTACTAGAATCTGATTTGATATTATGTTCAACAAAGCAAATGTACTTTTAACTTTTTCATAGTACGCAAGACACCGTAAAGTTGGCACTTGTATGATTGCATGATTTTGTTCGGCTCTCATATCATCTATGAGAAATGTAGGTTGATTTAGCCTTTCATACCGTACTCGCATCTCTGTTAACTAAACTGAAGATTTGTATGGCGAACATCAAATTTCGAATCTTCGTTCGAGATTGGCACATGATACTATCGAGACATGTCCGCGTCTGTCACTTTCACAGGATCTGGATGCACCATGTGTTGTGGCACAGGCTCACCCTCATCCGATGAAGTTTCACCACCGCTGATCATTTGACTTGAAATTGTTTCAGGATCCCATTGTCCTATTTTAGTAGGATCTTTTTCACAAAGTCTTTGAGCCAGCATCTGTTGAAAGGAATTAATATCAGAATTGATAGTTTTAAACTGATATTATTACATGTAACAAAATAAAAATAATTTTTATATAATATAATATAATATATAATATAACATTATTCATAGTAATCTTCTACATTATATATATATTTTTTAAGTTTGAATTTTTTATAATTATTATATTAAAATAAAAATAATTCATTTTTATTCCAAAAATTTTTTCAGTGAAATATGATATGAATTTAAACAATAATATTTATTAATATCTGATTATATTTAATAGAATACTATACATAAATATAAAATTTTTGAAAATTTTTAATATTGCTTACCTGAAGACTAGTAAGACTATTATCACAGTCAGTAGTATCAATATCATTCAAATTGATACCAGATCTTTCCATTTCAGCATATGTTCCGAACGGTAATTTTCCTAAACATTCTAATTTCATAATATGCATTTTGCTACGAAGATGCTTTGCTAAGTGACCGTGTATTCTGAATGCTATTTTACAGTCAGTACATTTGAATGGTCTAGGATTACTAGTGGTTGCAGCCCCGAATGTAGAAGTCATACTAACCTATAACAATTCAATTATGCAATCAAATAAATTATAAAATCCATTATATTATTTAGATTTTTAAAAAATATCACTTATATATATATGAAAGAAATAACAATTAATATTAAAATTGTAGTTTATTCTATTTTATTCTATTTATGAATGCTGCTATTAATATTTATTTTGATTTTACTATTTTCTTGATTTTATATTTGCTTTTTAATATTTGCTGTTATTAATATTTATTTTGATTTTATTATTTTCTTGATTTTATATTTGCTTTTTAATTAAAATTATTATTAAATATTGTTTTATCAACAATTCTTTTTCAATTAATTGAATAATCATTTAAGTATTTTTTATTTATTTTTATAAGCATTATGGAAATATAGAATCAGAAAAATCACTTATGTTATATAATTTTCAAAAGCAAAGACAATTAATTTTATTTAAAAACATTATAATATATTTGTTAAATCAATATTAAGTTACAAAAAAATAATTAATTTTAATCGTAACGAAGAAATCTTTTTAATATTGTTATTTTACCATAATTTTTATAAATTAAAATTTATATATATAATTATGTAATAATATTTTTTGAAAATAGATGAAATTTTGCATAAAATATAATTTGCGTAAAATATTTTAGTAAAAATATAAAAGTTAATTAAACTTATAGTTAATAAAAATAAAAATAGAAATTAATAAAAATAATAGAAGTTAATGAATAATAAAGATTATTTGTTATCAAATAATCAGAAAAAAGACAAAATGATTATATCTTAGATCCTAATATGAATTGTTTTTAAAAATTGGTTTTCCAAGTATGATTTATTGAAATTATTGAATAAAATATTATTATATAATATATATATATATAT